>NC_043756.1:870081-1229105 GCF_902148845.1 Salarias fasciatus | reverse complement strand
AACAAAAGGGGAAAAGATTAAGACTCGGGCGCTGACCTGTCAACGGACGTTGAAGAAGCGCTACATAAATAAATCAAAATCCATAATGCATCTGTTTCCTTTATTCGCTGCTGGTCAACAAATGCCTGAAGGAGCAGAAATCATACCAAAAACGCAGAATTAAACTGGTAAGCCACAGACACAGCTACATGTATGAAGACCAACCTAGAAGCACATTGAAAGAATTTTGCCAAAACTTGAAAGTTTTAGGGGTCATATACTTTGTTTCTGTAAATGCATTGACTGTATACTGTATTTATTTAAATGTTATTCCACATGAAAGGTTTTCCTCTGAAACTCTGGAGTTTGGACAAGAGACTCCAGCATCCATCCCATAAAAACAAAATCAGCAATCAAGGAATCAAAAAAAGAAAGAAAAAAAAAAAAGAACATGCAGCCCAGGAGGATCAAACAGTGGGGTCACAGCAGCTGGCAGCAGTGGGGTGGAGGTTCCCCTGATCTGGTCCAGTACTGAAGGCCCCGTCTGAGACTGAGCGATGCTGAGCTCTCCTCCAGGTCCATGTAGGAGGCGCTCTTCTCTGCTGTCTGCAGCAGGGTCCAGTCACCAGCAGGCCACAGACACTGGTCCGGTAACTCAGCATCATCTGGTGAGCCACCTGACAGGCCTCCCACAGAGAGGACAGCTCCCGTCTCCTGGATCTCCAGTCCAGTCTGCTCACTATCACTATCATTATTACATTTGCATGATCACGCTGATCTTTGATCTTTAAAGGTGCATTAAGGAGTTTTACAACTTTAAAAATACTTATTTTCCACCATAAATATGTTACACATTTTTAATGATGTGTACAATGTGCCCTGACATATTCATTACCAGTACCGCTAACAGCGCTAAATTGTCATCGGAAAGTCACAGTGCCGGTCCGGCACCAGAATTTTTTTGGGGGAGAATTTGAAAGGAATGACGTAATGTACGCTACGGCTGGATAGGTTTCATTTTGTCCGCCATTACTCCGCCAGATGCTTAGTGAGCAACAACTGAGCAGGATCTTCCAGAAAGTCAGAACAGACTGGCTTCTAGCACTGCAGCTCCACACAGACTCCACCAGGGAGAAGAAACTTAAATCTTACTTGAGCGCTTCTAAAGGAGCGAGGAAGGAGTTCCCCTCTTCCGTGTGCAGGAACCACAGGGACGAGTTTTTCACTAAGCTGCATTACGCCCAAGGCCTGCAGGGGGCGCTGTTTCGCATAAAATGTGCAAACTCCTTAAGGCACCTTTAATCACTCTTCACATTCTACTTGTGGAATTAGTTAAATTGTTTTTCTGTGGTGGGCTAGACAAATGGTGATCTGTTCTAGGGAAGGGGGAAAGAAAAAACTAAGATGCCCTTTGTAGCTGATTGTGTAGTGTTTAACTTTCCAAAAATAATAATAATAATCTGGTGGGGTTCTGTCAGTCCTGGTGTTAGCTATGGATTTTTTGTCAGTCTCTCTGTCAGTTGTAAGTGCTGTGGTTATGGATTGTTCTCTGTCACATGTGATATGTGGTATTGGGAATGTATACATACATATATTGTAGCGTCGAGCGGCGACTTCAGGCAAGAGAGGAGGCGGAGATTGCTCGATTGCTCAACAAGGCTTTATTGTGAGAACAACTTGGAACATGTCACGCTCCAGTCTGAGACAACATTAAGGCGGCCCGTAGGCCCCAGGTCACTCTCCCAGCAACCTCCCCTGACCCACGGTCCGACACATGTGAAAATAAAAGGACACAAACAGCACACAACAATAAGCAAAACACAACCATAATGAAAGGAAACACAAATAAACCACACGGAACACATAAAATGGTCCGGAATGGCCCCAAACGCAGTCCCGTGTCCCACAATGCCGTGCGACTTCACAGTCTGCAGGGCAGCGGCCCTCTAGCGCCCCTACAATATATATATGTATGTATATATATATATGTTATCGGGGGGGGAGAGATAACAGGGAGATTTGGCAGCCATGCCAAATGCCAGTTTCAAATAAAGGCAGCAGGGCTGCCTCCTCCTGCTGCTAACAGTAAAATCTAATCGGACAGTACAAGGCTCCAATCATACAATATTGCACGCCCCAGCTGCCAAACAGAAAAAAAAAGAAGAAATCTGTGTCTCAGATGAAACAATTTAAGAGCTGCATAATTGCGAAGTGTCAAAAACTAGATGTGTAACCTGCAGTTCTACAGTTAACTTACCAGACAGCATTACCAGGATGATGAGCCGGCAGGACGTTTGTATTGAAAAGGTTTAAAAATACTTCTTATTGCTTACTGCCACGCCATGACATCCATGTAAACATCCTATGTTATGGAACCAAGAAATGGAGAGAAAGTGTGCAATTTATAGAAGAAGTGACACGTGTTGGCACGCTGCTTTTTTTATTCCCTGGACCCAGAACACTTTTTATGCGACGGTGAGTCTTCCTCTCAACATTCGTATCCACTCTTGCATGCTCTCTCTCTGTGTCTCTCTGCTTCTACCATTCTGGCAAGAGCAAACAGTCGACTCCTAAATTTGTAGATGTTTCAGCACAGTGACAGAATGCGTGAACACTCTGTGGTCGCATAAATGCTTGTGAATGTCTTTGTCTGTGTTTTATGTGCGCCCTCAATGTTTGCAGAAGTTTCAGCACCACGGACAACGGATTGTGACTCTGTGTGTGTGTGTGCTTTGTTTACGTTGCATGACTGTTGGCGTGTGTTTTAAAATGTTTTTTTTGTTTTGTTTTTGCTTTGTATTTCTGCCTTTGAGTATTGTTTTTAATCTCACCCTGTAGCACTCTGAGATTTCTTTTGAAATGTAAAGCGCTTTACAAATAAAATAATATTATAAACAACATGCTTTGTAAATGCTTGTCGAACTTTCAGCACCATGGAAAGCACTGTTGCCCTATATATACCCACTATATGCTGCGACGGTGTCTTTGTGATTGTGTGTGTGTGTGTGTTGTGCGCGGGTTTTCGTATGGTCATGGGGACCAAATGTCCCCACAACATAGGAAAACCAGGCACAATGTCATTTTTGGTGACATTTCTTGGGTCCCCATGAGGAGAAACAGTGTTTTCTTGGCCATGTTGTTGTTACTGAAAAAAGTAAAAGTGCAAAAACATTTCTTTAGGGCTACGCTTTGTTTTGGTGTGGGTTAGGGTTAGGGTCAGGGTCAGGGTTAGGGGCTAGACATGAATGGGAGTCAATGGACGGTACCCACAAGGATAGAAATACAAGACTGAGCGTGTGTGTGTGTGTGTGTGTGTGTGTGTGTGTGTGTGTGTGTGTTTGTCCTGGGCTGGTTCCAGCCATACGCGAAGCAGACGGTCGCCTAGGGCGCAGTGTACAGAGGGGGGGCGCCGTGACCGTACACGTGGGCGCGCCGACGCTCGGTGCAGCGCGTTAGCGTCGGACCAAGCGTGTGAGCGCTGCGCCGAACACCCCCCGCCACCCCACTCCGACGCTCCATGGTTGGTAATCAGAAGCGAGCTCATTGTTAGCCTAAATTATGAAATGACCTGTTCAGAGTTTTACTCTGCAGCACTGAAAGACGAGCAACTCCTGACTGCAGCAAGCTCTCAAAAAAAGTACAGGAAAACATCGGCTGTCTCCACTCTCTGCATGAAGTGGCATAGTGCTTTTGAGTTTCCCTTTTTTCTTCTGTTGCTTGCTACTATGATAACCTACTGTTGTGGACTTTGAGACTGTATTTGATGTTTACATTTCCAGACTTTCTTTTTGCACTTTTTACTACACTAAATGTGTAATCCGGCACTGTTAGATTATTTAATTATTTTCTGTTAATTTATAAAAGGTTAAGCAATAACAAAACAGATATTTTTAGGGAAAGATTTATTTATTTTATTCTCAGAAGCAGACAGTTTTCTGTTAAAGAAATATATTTTTATTATGAAAATATTATTTTGCACTAAAAATAAATGGTTTAAAAAGTAATTGATTTCTACGTGTCTATATCAGAACGTATGCGCCCACATAGGTTTGTGTCAAATAATTAATAGTTTCACACACAAAATAGTCAAAAAAAAAAACAAAACACCATGCTGGGATGGGTGAAAGCAATTGGGTCGCACGAACCGCCGGACAGCTCTGCCGGTGAGGTGTTCTTTTTTTTTTTCTTCTTTTTAGGGAGTTGGCAACCCTAGTATGCACAGTGCATGAAATAATTACTCTGTGCTTCTTCAATGGGCCTTTTAAAAGGCACCAGTTCTCCTGCCCTGACTCCACGACGGCAGCATTGTGAGTGAAGTCGACCTTGTTGCAAATGTAACTCAGCTGTACTTTCCTCTGCTTAGCGCTTAAACCACATGAGATTTCTCTTTGTGCACGTTTGAGATGCCTTCCTATTTCAGCTTCAGGCTTGAAGCAGTAAGCAGTAATGTCTTTGTCTTATACTCTTTTCCCTTTTTGTTTCTTGCATGCCTGCACAACAATGCTGTCATTCACATTTTGAGTTGAGCAAGGTTCTTCCTGTACTTCGGAGAGTGCAGATGGAAGGTTTTGCTTGTCACTGTCAAGTCATTTTTTCTGATGTAGTGGTGGAACAGACAATGGGACTCAAAGACTCAGAGGTGTCCAGCAGAAGCTCAAGATCCTGCTGTTTTGATCCTGGAATTGAACTCAGGCTTGAATCACTGTCGCCGTCTGAAGCGGTATCTGGAACGTGTTCATCTGCACTCTCTGATGAAGAATGAAGTAGTTTACCAGGATGGTCAAAATCAATGTTTTTTATCTAACCATGAAAAAAGAAAAGAAAATTGAAAGTGATGATAAATTATTAGAACTGTAAAGCATTAGCTTATCAATAAACTGAAAGAAACTGCCAACAATTTTGTTAGATGACGAATCAAGTCAGGGCATGTTATCTCTACAGTGACCTCGGGCTCTACTTTGACGGTGCAACTTGGCTGGTGATCACCGGCGGAGACCGCGGATTCCTATTTCCGACAGGCGCAGAGGAGGGTTTCTGACAGGTCCGCTCTACCTACTTGCGCCAAGATGGGCGTGGCCGTGCACCAGGGGGCGGTGTCGACAGAATCAGCTGGGCGCAGTGAGAGTTTCGTGCAGAAGGTGTGAGCAGGCTGGGGAGCGGAGGATCTGATGATAATTTGTCTGAGAAAACCTCAGAAGCAAGTTTCCAGCTTGTCAGTGCCATTAAGATCACTTATGAAATGAATATATTCTTTCTGAACGCTTCTCCCTCCTGTGTTTGGACTGCTGGGTTTGAGCCTGGAGAGCTCCTGTGATTGTGTAGAAGCTATTTGTCATTGGAAAATAATAGTGAGTGAGTGAATGAATAAATAAATAAATAAATACAATTGTCCCGACCACAATATCATTTCTTGGAGTTGCAAAATAATTACGAGAAAACATAAATGCTCAGAAATAATTTTGAATTATGTTTCTGACGGGAGGGTTTTTTTTTTTTTTTTTTGTTCTGTGTTTTTTTTTTAATTTATTTTTATTTTGCGTGTTTTGATCCGGTCTTTGTCCAGAGACATGGGCGCGCAGCAGGGCTCAGTGACAGGCTACCAGTTGACCCAGGACCAGACGTGGTGACTGGGCTGAGCAGCGGGCTGCTGGCTGAGCTCTAACCTTGCACAGCAGATGGGCCTGATTCAGTTCCTAAATCCT
Organism: Salarias fasciatus; assembly: GCF_902148845.1. NCBI lineage: Eukaryota > Metazoa > Chordata > Actinopteri > Blenniiformes > Blenniidae > Salarias > Salarias fasciatus. Next base: position 1,223,424 of record NC_043756.1, on the reverse strand, counting down.
GCAGATCCCCTCCTGTAGCGCTCCATAGACCAATGATTTCACTCTGTTAAAATTTTGCCGGCCCAATCAGGGGAAAGAGGCGGGAGCTGCGGGAGGAGCGGAAGTGACGAGAAGACGTGACGACAGCGGGAAGCGCCCAAAAGTTTGAAAACAATGGCGGCATGTGAAGCGATCTCCGTGGACACGGCAATATCTGCAGCTTTATAAGAAAGCGACTCAATTTCTTCTTTGAAAGAGGAGCACAGAACATCACTTCAAGTCTTTTTGTCAGGAAACGATGTCTACCGCTTCTCAGCAGCAGCACGTAAGCTCCGTCACACCGTGGCTTGATGCGGATTGGTCTGTGGTGAGTGTGTCACGTGTCAATCAGAACGGTCGTCCAATCTTCTTCTTCTTTGGTTCGAACGGTCGTCCAATCGCCAGCTACGGATTGTTTTGAAGGTCCCGCCTCTGAAATCAAATCGGAAGAGCGACTACCCAGATGGACTTGTGTAATATTTCCGTGGCGGACAGATGAAACTGTCCATCTGGTGTGTCAGGTTAGCTGAGCTCTGCGCCCCCAGAGTCTGGAGCCTCGCCGGTGGAGCGGAGGGTTACAGAGAACATGCGGCTGAAAGCACCATGATCATGTTTGACTTGTTTCAGCAGATATCCGTCAGGACAAAACACTCTGCTCAGGGCTGAAGACTGCTCAACATCAGATCCTGTAAAGTGGGACAGAGATCTTTTCATCATGCGCTTCACCTGGGAGGATAGAATGGATCGCTCTAAATACAGACGCTTCTAATACGACGTTTTCAATGGGATTTGACAAAAAACACCCAGTGTCTTGTAATACCTTATCACCCACAATATGAATCATTAAACCCGCAACTCTTGCGCTGTTTTTTCTGTCTAAACGCTGGTGACTAACACTAGAACAGCCAAGACGGGTTTTTATAATTCAAATAAATCTGTTAAAAATAATTCTTCTGTCCTCTAATTCTTTGACTTTTCCTAAATATGTGTCTTGTATATTTTTCTGAAGCAAATAAGGTCCTAACAATGACACACATAATATTACAAAGCATTTATACCTCCAAAAGATAAATAAAAAAAAAAAGACACACTTTTTCCTGCGATTGATTTGTTTTGGTTCATATTCACGCATCTGAACAGGGACAGCAGACAATCAGACAGAGGCCAAAAAAATATCAACCAAATCCCAAAAGAAAGACAATGAAAAGAGGCATAATGAAGCGATATTCAGTGGAAGAGGCTTTAGCAATGATACAGGAGGTCAGTGAGGGGGAATCAGATGGTGGAGATGTTGACTGGAGTGAGGAGGAGGAAAGTTCTGAATCAGAGTCTGAACAGCCACGGGCCAAACACCGAAAAAAATGTAATCCTGCTGCCCCAAAAGGCCTGACCGACCTCCAGCTGCTGTACAGTCCAGCACAGAACCTGCAGTGGCGCATGGAAGCGCTCACGCGTCACCTCCAGGTATAGAGAATTACTGTAGGCTACTGTCAGTTTACAACTAAATAATAACATAAAATGGTGTAAAAAATTAAAGCCGCAAGCGGCATTGGAGGGACCGAGCCCTCTGGCAAGGTGGCCTGATTGAGGCCGTCCTCGTACCTAGATGACTGAAGTCCAGGTCATTGGGAACCTTGCTCCTCCATAAACATCCATTTTCATCACGTGACCTCATTTTCTGTTGTAAATGGGCTTTTATTTTGAAGGAATTTGGGGCTTTTATTTTGTAAAGGTAGTACATGCTGTCATAATTGCCGGCTAACCCCTTTGTACTCCATAAACTTCCATTTTCATGACTTGACCTCATTTTCTGTTGTAAATGGGCTTTTCTCTTGAAGGAATTTTGGGCTTTTATTTTGGAAAAGTTGTACATGCTTCCATTAACTGTTGAACCTGAAATTATCCATGTTTTGTTAAAAATGTCGTATTTAGCAAAACTGTGACTTTTATTTTGAAGGGGTGTGAGGCTCTTATTTTGATAGTCATGTCTGCTCCACTTTGGCAAGCATCATCATACCAGAGTCGTCACTGTGGTCCTTTACCATCATGAAAGGGTTTACACAGCAGATAATGCTGCTCGCAAGCAGTAGACCCCATCGTGTGGTGAAAATTGGTTACTACACTCTAATATGAATTATCCAAGTTTTTCCTGTTTTGAATTGATGTAATGTATCCAATAGTATTGTAAATGTTGAGAAAAGATGTTGAGATGACGTCATAAACGTCACAGTCATAAAATGTAATGATAATGACAAGCTGTGACAGAAGGGACAGAAACGTAATCTGGGAGACTCTGCATCTGCAGCAGCATCAAGCCTCGCTGTGAGGATATGACAGATCCAGGTAGTACACATTGCACAAAACATAAATATGTTTAAACCTTCGAATACATGACATTGTAACTCTTGTACATGCTCAAATGTTGTTATGAAAGCCACTGCGATTATACAGATTTAACTCGTTTTTACAACATATGAAGTGAAGTGTTTTAACTGTAATCACACACATTATGTTGCTAGCCTCATGAAATTGTATATGAAACTTGAACTATTTACTGAAGGTTTTATGAAGGATTCAAGTCACATTATCACTTTAGCTGCAAAGAATAACAGTATCACGATAATAATCCACACAAAGAACAAGAAAAACAGAAATATGTGGACTTTATTGACCGCTTCATGTTACAAAAGAGGTGATTAGTGTGTTTCTGATCTTTTTTATAGACTTTTAAAGCTTTTTTTTCTCCACTGTTCGCGTTTGTCTGTGCATCTCTTAAAGCGGTACTACCCGGAATTTTTTCAGTCAGTTTTAGTTCCACCGTAATGATCTGCTTTCACGAGAGGTGCAAACCAAAATTTTATTAAAATAAACGTCACTGCTGAACTGCAAATGGGATGCACTTACACTATTTCATGTTTTGTCATTTTTATCGGCATTGTGTTTAAGTCACTGTTCTGTACTGACTTGGTAAGGGTCTGAAAAAATGACCAGCAGGTGGCAGTAGTGCAACAGCCTGCGAAGTAAGCTGCTTAAGGTCCGACGAGGAAGAATTAGTTTCAAACACCGAGGAAGAAAAAAAATCGCCATTTCACACTTTGCTGGAGGTAAGATGTGTTCCTTCGTATTGAGCTTTGGAGCGTGATGTCACAAAAAAGGGGCGGAGCCATTTTTAATGTTTATCCGCCATTTTGAAGGGGTACTACAAACGCGCTGCAGTGCAAACCCATTAGAAGTTGGAAAAGTAATGACAAAAATGGTTCGAAACTGCTGTGTTGCTGGTTGTAAGGCTCACTGGTCTGACCGGAAGGGCAAAAAATAGATAATGGGCTGTCTGTTTTTGGTTTTCCTGCTTGGAAGCACCGTATATGTTACTAAAAGGCAGCGGCTTGCCTGGATTGCTGCTTTTAGACGTGTGGACATAAAGTTCGATGTCATCCCAAGATATCTCTTGATATGTTCCACACATTTTCATTCTGGTAAGTTCTTGATATTGGTAATGAATAAATTACTCTGTCATAATTACTCTGTCAGTTAAACTAGCTACTCTAAGACCAGCACATGGCTAATTATTATTCTAAACAAAGCCCTCCTGCTGCCACTCCTCATCCTGCAGTCCGACTGACATTTTAGTGAGTTTTTCATAATCATAGCATCACCTCTCAGGTGGAGGTAAATCAGGAGGAGCTCTTTGGAAGAATAAAACAGGAATTAAAGGAGAATAGGAAAACGCTGTCTGGAGGAAGCTGCAGCAGCGATGAACAGCGTCATCTGGACGAACGGACCCAGCTGAGGTCTGAACAGATTATAGATCCGTTAATTTAAAGGGACTTAAGGCAACTTTTCAAAATTTACCTCAGTGCTGCCGCGATAGGTGCTGTGGGGAACTGCAGCCACCAGCCAAGGCGGCACGGGAGCGCGCACAAACAATTTACAGAATGTCCGGCTTCACAGCGCTGCACCAGGGATGCTCCTGCTGTTTACTACGTCGCGGATTACTGCAGGACCACAGCGCATATTATGTGATTTTTGTCAGCATCCATTTTCACTCCCAAATGCAGCTGAAGTTCCCTCCATGAATCAAACGCATATCCAGTATTTATTCGGGTGCCTGCCCGGCTTCGGTCATATTTTTATTTTATTTATTTATTTTTTGACTCACGAGATAACGCTGAGATAATAGGGCTGCGTTAAACGATTACTTTTGTAATCGATTAATCTAGGAAATAGTTTTCGATGCATTGATTAATCTAACGATTCATTTTAAATCCGTGGCGGAGCTCCTCTCCGCCTCCGTGGTTATGCGGCGGGTCCCCGCGCTCCGCGGCCGGCACGGAGCGCGTCTCCGCCCGGGAGCAGAGATCCGGAGCTCTCCCGTCAGCCTCCGTGGAGCAGCTCCGGGCCGTTTACCCAATCGGCCCCAACTCAGCAGGGAGCGCTGCTGAGACTGGCCGCCTGTGAGTGCTTTGGGACGGGGGAGGGGCTCACGCAGCACCGCTGCTGGCTGAGAACAGCGGAGACGTCCTGTCACGTCTCCAGAGCACCAGAAAAAGCCGCTAAATTTGTCGCTACTTTTGACAAAAAAAAAAGTCGAAAAGAGGCTTTGGAAAGTCGCCAGATTTAGCGAGAAAGTCACCAAGTTGGCAACACTGCCGCCCCTGATCCCAGCAGTGTTTGAGTCCGTGTCCACGGCGGCCATGTTCTTCCTGTTCGGCAGCGCGCATACAGCGTCAATTTACGTCACATCCCCACGACTGCGCGGGAAATTCGGACCCCGAACAGCAACAAATTATTTGGCACACAGCCTGTATAAGGCAACAGACAGATACGCGGATTGGCCTGTTATTTTAGGTTTTTAATGCTTCACGACCCATTAGCATTGAATAAAGTGGAAATGCATGTGTAGTTTTTCACAAAACTTGCCTTAAGTCCCTTTAACCCTGATGTTACAAATAATGAGGCCGACTCACTTTACACAGCTCAGATTTTTATTGTTTGGCTTAATTATGTCTCAGAGCCAGACAGCCTCCTCTCCTCTGTCTGTATTTTATCTCCCTTTAGCTGATATTTTATTTTCTGGGCTGCTGGCTTCACACCACTGAGTAAATTAATAATTTGCTACACTGCAGAGTTTATTTACATTTCAGTAGCGGTTCTTCAGGTCCTGTCTCCTCGGTCCAGCCAGTCCAGGCTCTGCTGGTTTCCACGTCGGCTCCTCTCGTGGCGCAGGCGCATCAAAAGTAACTTCACCACGCAGTGCAATATTGTTTAAAACTGCCAAAATAAAGTCCCATCTTTTCGGGGCTGAACAGCAGCATTTCCCCCTGGTCTGGAGCTGCTCCGCAGCAGCTGTGCGTCTTTCGCACTGTTAAAACAGCTCCTCTCCGTGGCAGGATGGACTCAGCAGAGTTATTGAAAGTTAAAAATCCTTCATTAATACCACAAGAGGGGATATTACTAGATATTCTGTAAGGGCATTATTTTATTTTTTATTCTTTCACTTTTTAATCTGCACTGCTTATCTGCTGCTTCTGCTTTACGGCATGTTTGAGATGTGCTTTATAATTGTTTTCACGCTCCGCCAGGTTTTTTTCTGCACTACACCGTAAATCCACACTGAGTCAAACTTGCGTACACGATGTCAGAGCTGTCCTGAGACGTCGTAAGAACGAGGTATCCTAATTGTGCATCCGGACGCAATCGGTCGCGGTAGCAACTCTTTTCTTTGCATTTTCAAGTGTTGTCATAGTTTGTTTTGATTCTCTACCCCTTCAAAATGGCGCCGTCGTCCCATAATGCATTGCGTGGTGACGTCGGTTCCAAAGCTCATTGTATTTCCTAATTTAAGCTTTATGTCGCTCAAGGCTGTCAAAATCGTGTCAGAAAGGACCGAGTGGCTGCAGGTTTTCGTTCCAAACAAGCAGGAGCACACCGGACTGCACTTATTTCATCAGGTCTTCAGTGTAGCTTGATGAAGTGAGTGGAGTCTGGTGTGCTGCTTGGGGGGGGGGGGGGGTGCTGTTTTTTTTTTTTTTTTTTTTTGGGGGGGGGGGGGGTGTTGGGCGTCTGGTGGCTGCTTTCGGGGGGGGCATGTGGTGTCGCTGCTAACGCGGCTAACGCCGCTGGTGTTTTCGACTGTCGGAGAGTTTTTTTTTCTTTCTCTCCTCTCCGTTGTCCGGGCGCTGTACAATTTAGCGCGTGCGGGGCGCCTTAGATATCTTAGTAGCCAGCAGTACCGCCTACTCGTGTTGTTTTCTCGCGGGGAGCTGCGGCTTCTCTCCGTCCGTTCCTCGTGTTTTGTTAGCATTAGCTTCTCGGTCTATGGCGTTGTTAGCTTCCCGGCTGGTTCCGGTGTTTTTTTTTTTTTTTTTTTTTTTTTTTTCATTAGAGCGGCTACCGGCATTTGCAACCCGATCGGTCACTGTATTTCGTCTGGCCAGCTGGCTTCCTAACCGCTCAGGGTGTTAGCTTATTGGCTAACCATGTTCAGAGTTTCCCTCAGAAAACTTGCTAAGTCTGGTGGTTGGACTGCTAGAGGAGCCCGCCGCTTCTTCAGTACAGCATCCCAGGTGTGTGAAAGCACAGTACAACTGGGATGCTGTACTGAAGAAGTCGAACTGCAGATGGCGTTATTCTCCTGCTTCCATTAGTGGGAAAATAGCACCAAAACCTGTATAAATCAGCTGACAAGACGTGTCACAGCAACATCATGTGAGCAGCACTCCGAGGAAGATGGCTGACTGCCTTTGAAACCGTCAGGTAAACAAACAAATACCACACTGGTCTGTTTAAAAGAACTTTCACTTTGGATTATAACTTTTGAGGACTAAATGAACCTTTTGGACTAGCCCTGAGGATTTTGTTGCTATAAAAGATTAAAAAACTAAGAAACCCCCTGGGGATAATGATAATGCTTTAGAATGTAAATGTTGTTTTCAAGTTATGATGCTAAATATGCTGCTGCCATCATTAATGCTTGCATCAAATGTACAAAATTTAAATAAAAATCTAGATTGGACAGATTAGACTTAAAATGTAACGGTACAAAAAACCCATAATACAAAAAAAAAACAACAAAAAACAAAAAGTAATCGTTTTGCTCCTCTTAGAATGTTGCTCGTATGGTGCAGTAGCCTGAAAAGACGACACTGGCTATGTTACATGCAGTCAATATCGTGTTAAAGCTGCTGTAGGCAGGATTCTGATAGTCAGTTGCTAATTTTTCTGTGTTTTCTTTGGATTAAATGTTAAGTATCCATTGATAATCCTTCAGGAGTGTAGCATAACTGCTCTACCGCGAGGGCGCAGCGGTTTCCATCTGTCTCTGTTCTGAGCTGAAAAGAATCTCGACAGCTCCAGGTATCTTGACCAATCAGAAGAGCCCCTGAGGCTCTAACCGTGATTGGTCGAGAGGCGTTTGTTGCATGTTCTTGTGGGAGGGGCTTAACTTGCGTGAGGGCGTGCTGTCAGAGGAAAACAGGACAGGATTGGCTGTGCTGGGTTTCAAATCGCCATCTGAGATGGGTCAAATCGCCATCTTGCTTAGGTAACCCTAAGCAAGATGGCGGAGATGCGGAATCCGCCTACAGCACCTTAAGATAAATATTCGGTTTCTGAAATATTTGGAATAACCTCAGGGAGACCCCCATTCAAATCACGGCGCACAGACGACGTCATGACTGCATTTGCATTTCCATGCCACTAGGTGTTCTGTTTGCATGTTTAACCTATTTTACACACACCACAGAAGAAGGCGCTGCAGGCTCTCTCTGCATGTTGTTAGCGGCCAGACGTGGTGATATTTCAATGATGCACTAGGGCTGCAGCTATCGATTATTTAGTAATCGATTAATCTATCGATTCATTTGGTCGATAATCAATTAATCGATAATGTGGTGTGTGTGTGTGTGTGTATATATATATATATATATATATATATATATATTTTTTTTTTTTTTTTTTAAACATTTCTTTTATTTTATTTTGGCAAGCATAAACTCACCACGGACAGAAAAATGAACTACTATTAATGCGTGCAGTCAGTAAACATTTATTAACGGTCCCATATTATGCTAAGTTTCAGCAAGTTCCAGGTGGTCTCAGAGGTCCAACACCAGTCTATTTGATGTTTTTTGCCTAAAAATCCAGTTTTTTCCTGGACTTCAGCCAGCCTGAAGTCCCCTCTCCTGAGCTCTGCTGAGAACAGGCTGTTTCTGGTCTGTAGCTTTACATTCTAATGAGCTTCTCTGACCACGCCTCCTCCAACACCATATATGGGAGAGGCGTGGCTCTCGCTCCAGTCCCACGCTGTAATGTTGACACACGCAGAGCCGGCATGTCTGCTATGAACTCTGTGGTTCAGCCGTACCAATTTGATCCAGAGTCTGACCCAGGAGGAGAGGCCCCTGAAGAAATTCAAACTCTGCGGCTGCAGCAGGACGTTTCTGAACGGTAAGTTCTAGATAGTATGTGTCCCTGATATTTTTCTTTTACTTTGGTGTGTGTTGTTGCACAGTAACTATGTAGCTAGGTTACGTTAGCTCCTGCTAACGGTTACATCTCCGCTGTCGTCTCCGTTACTTGGAGCTCTTTTGTTTAATGAGGCACGATTGTGAAAAGCTGATAGTTATCTGTCATGACTGTATTCTTGCAGATTATGGATGAAAAGGTGTCGTCAGAGGACTGTACTAGCCTCCGCTGTCTGCTGACAAAGGCCAGAAAAAAATCTTTGTTTTGTGATGTTTAGAGCAGAGTCGTTTGTCATCACAGTTCCCTGCCATTTCTTTTTCACATTATGTACTAATTTAGCGTAAATATGACTGTATCAATAATCTTTTAGTCAGTTTTCATAATTGGAGTCAGTGCAGTGTTGTGTAAGCTACACTGTTCTCCATGTCCACATAGTCACATGCTATAAATTAGATATTTCTTGCACCTGAAGTGGTTTAGGCTCAGGTTACTTCTGATCCACCTCTGCTTGTCCACTCATTTTATTGAAATTTTCACTTTTCTCATTGATAGGTGCAGCTGTGGAAACTGAGCTACCATGCCCACAGAAGCTGAGAATATCTGCTGTTGGGAGATACCACAGGTAGCTTAATCTATACCCAAACTGAACATAATGTCCTTGATTAGGCTCCATGTTACATTTACAGTATAAATACAGTACATACATTTACCTTCTGTAATCCCTGTAGGTTACCAGACGGCTGCGGGAGGTGGAGGAGCAGCCGTCCCTGTATGGTGGACCATCCTGGGTTGGAGCCTGTTTGCCTCAGTGTGTACTCTCTGCAGAAAGCCTGCCCAAATGTATGGTGCTGACTATGGTCCTTTACGGCTGAGAGGAATACACCAGTATGTTATGCTTTGTATCTAAATCAAAAATGTAGTCTTACTTTGCTTCAGGAGCATAATCTTACAATTGTAACAAACGTGATGAATGTGAATTGATTTTGCTTTTTTTAAAACTGCATATTTCTTCCAAAAGCTGTTGATCTGCGCATCATTCATGTATCACAGAGTCACTTCTGTAGACAAGCATTTATTGACATCACACACTTTGACATATAACCATAACACGGGGCCAGCCTATGACTGGCAGTGACCTCCTCTGTCAGGCCGCTGAACTGTGCAGTCAGGTCCTCTGAACGGGGATGGCCAGGACTGCCTCTGTGTATGGAGCCGGATCCTTGAAGATTTCTTCAAAAATGAGGTCCATCATCTCAGCAACATACCCTGTTTCAGAAAAGACAAGCACAGAGAAACTGTTGTTTTTGTTTGTTTTTTTAATTTTACAATGACAGAGTTTTTTGCTAAATACGTCCTGGTGTTTGGCACTTTATCTGATTTACTGTTTTCACAAGGTGTTTTTGGTGTGTTGAAGGTTCTTTCCAAAAACATGTTTCGGTTGAAAAAATTAATAAAAGAATATGACACTTACGGAATGTTGGCTCTGTCTTAGTTGTTTTGCTCTGCATCCTCCCTTCATGGCCTTTGGAAAGTGGACCTTGAAGAGGGCACACCTTCGTTTTGGCTTGTGGGTCGGTTGGCGTTTTCATTATAACACATGGCAGCCAGGTAGAGTCTGGAAGTACAGGAAAGAGAAAATCAAAGACGTTAACGCTGACAGACACTTTTTCACTAGACACTCACACAATTTCTATGTACCAGTTTATTTTACCTTTAATTTCAGTGAAATATAAAACCTGGAGAGTCTGCCCTCATGTCGCCACAACGATTACTTTGTCGTCCTGACTGAGCCGCTGCAGCATCAACATCCTGCAGTGTCTTCCAGTGGCGAATGACTGCAGGCTCAATGAAGGATCTGGCACGCCGGCGAACGTGTCACATTGTCATAGTAGAACCATATTGACAGAGTCAAAGGAAATGTCACAGAGTCTGAATGGTAATAGGTGGAGTCCTGCCCTTTTGAAGATGCCACGAAGAGGTGTCCTGTAATGGATCTGAATCCAGCTCCTGCTCCTCGTCCAGGTCGAGACGAGATCTCTTTGAAGGTCTCTTTACTGGTGTTGATGATAAATAAAAAGGATCTGTAGTGGATGTCCCAACACCAACATCCTGGCAGGACAACGTAGCCTGGACACCTGTGAAAAAATACAATTTTTACTAAGGAAGCTCTTTCCATGACACAAAGACAGTAATACATTACATTATAGGTGAATAGTATTATACGAGGGTGGACCCAAAAGTTCCCGGACTGTACTTATAACTTTTTATTTTTTTTAATCTTTGCAATTATTTGAAACTGTCACCTTCAAAGTACTCTCCTTTGGCTTGAATACAACGCTGCACCCGAGATTTTCACTGTTCAGAAGAGTCGCCATGACTGTGCGTAACTGTGCCGGAAAGATAGAACTTCGATTCCCCTCCCCCGCCTGTATGCCTGTCTACCTTTCCGCTGCCGCTCCAGTTTCATCTTTGACAACAAAAAGCAGTCGTCTGGGGCAAGATCAGGGGAATATGGCGGTGGGGAGGCTGGCTGGTCACGGTTTTTAGTCCAAAAATATGCTTTAACGCACACATTTGGTGCTATTTCTGTGCGTACGGGGCGTCCTGTGGTCTGCTGTCTGCTATGATGAGGCCATTTCCGGGTGCCTTCGTCTCCCTGCTTCTAATAACCGCCTGAGGATGATCAGTCTGGATCTCTACAATACTCCATCAGTTCTGCAATGTCATCAAAAGTCCTGCGTGGATCTACCAGGACGTCTTCTTCAGTTTTTGTGACGTTTTCCTCTGTTCTGGAAGTGGATTGTTGTCCTCTGCGTGCCTGGTCTTCGTGATGTAATCTGATCGCTCTTAAAGGGCCCAAACCACTCAGACACCCTAAGAATCCTTCTTAAAGAATGTCTGCAACATGGTGAGTGTTTCTGCCGCTGTTTTCCCAATAAAAAACAGAATGTTTTGACAGAGCGCATATCCATGGATATCCGCCATCTTGAAAAATCGAAGAGCGGGGTGTCACTCTGTCAACACAAACAGTGACTGTCAGCTGACCGCATCAAGGGGGAAGACCAAACCTGGCACAGTTATGCATGAGGCTATCCTGTAGCGACATCTAGCGGCCAAAGTCGGAAATTCATTGTATTTTTTTATTAATAGAATCAGTCCGGAAACTTTTGGGTCCCCCCTCGTAACAGGTGAATGATTACTAACTTCATCAACAATAAATGAACTACACTTGGCGACAGACCTTTACTTCTGACATGAGACTGTAGAGTCCTCCAGGACAGCTGTGTGCCTCCAGAACGGGTCTCCACTGGGTCAGTCTGGCAGGCAGCATCCCTCCATGCAGGAACATCTGTGGCTGCAGTTGATGTGCTGGCCTGTATACAGGAAACAGAGGTTACACCTGCATCTTCTCAAATACATACATAGTTACTACAGCAACAAATACTGCAAAAATGACATGTGCACAGCTCCATGACTTCCTGGAGTTCTGACAGCACCTTTGTTTACTGTCTCTCATGACAGGATGAACTGATTCATCCAGGTGTGTCTGACCAGTTCATCCTGTCACGAAAGACTGGAAATAAAGGTTCTGTCAGAACTTCAGGGAGTAGTGGAGCTGTGCATCTCGACCACTGTATCCCCCTTTCACTTATTCCCTGTAATTCAACTACTACTACTATCAGGGAACAAAAACTATCGTTAGCATCTTGGTGCTAAGTAAAGGCTAACGCCTGAGGAGGTGTACATTATCACCGTCCGCATCGTCCATACATTATCCCTTACGTATACAATGCTCGTTTTACATGAAATATATGTTCATACGGCAGTGTTTACTGCAAGGAAAGAAGTTTGATCGGGGGTGGGGGTGGGGGGGCGTGTGGTGTCGTTGCTAACGCTGCTAATGGCTAACGCTGCTAACACTGCCGTGTTCGACTGTCGGAGAGTTTTTTTTTCTCTCTCTGGTGGAAACCCTGATACGTCTTCTCTTCAACATCCCCTGATATTATTTACCGTTGTGTGTTAAAGTAATATGAGGAGAGGACTCTATGTTAGCAACAGTAACTTACGTTAGCTGCCATGCTAAACCACTTTCAACAGGCTATAACACTCGGAAGGACGATATAGTAAAGCACATAACATGGTAAAACTTACGCTTCCACGTTTGTAGCTTGGTCGCGGACAGTTGGAACCGATCCAGACTTTAGCTTCAGCTTCTTGGCGAATCCTGATGTAAACTGGCCCTCGTTGTGAAAGCAGTCCGGAGTGAAGTGGTGAGCACACACACACAACTTCTTAGGCGTTCTTGCGGGTGCATCTCCCTCGAAAATGAAATGAATCCACTGGGCCCTGCTGAATAAACATTAGTGTGGCGGTGTTACCAACCCGAGGAGGAGCGCTTTGGGTTTATGACGTCATAAACCAGGGAATTTCAAACGGAGCGTTCTTGAGCACACATTTCAGAAAGGTGGAGCAAGCAAGAGAAGGAGAGAATAGATTTTTCCTCATTTTGGGGGGGTTGTAGACAGGCTCAGGACGCATATTACTGTTACAAAACCATTGTAAAGTGGATTTTGCATAATATGGGACCTTTAAACTGCACAAGAACACTCATTGCTAGGATGAAGATTGCACTTTAAATTCACAAATTATTTGAATAAAAAATAAATAAAATACCTAATAGAGGGCTAAGGCCTTACCTTCATTATAAGAAAATGCACATGAAAGCTGATATTAAAAAACACTTCAAGTACAGCAGGCAATATTCAGTATTATCAAACAATTCCTATTGATATTAATTTCTATCTGTTTTGTGCAAAAAACAAACAAAAATAATAAAACTCAGGCTGAGTCCAAAACAGCACATTCACCTTTTTAAACTGACAGCTGCCCTAAAATTTTAAAGTGCATTCAAAGGAGGGCAAAACAGCAATTTCAGAATACAGTCACTTTTTTTTTGTTTGTTTTTAGCATGGACGTGGTGCTGTTATAATCCGCCAGCTTCGCTTCGCAGTGCAAACTTTGCACTGAGCTCTTCCCTTTTTTTCGTTTAAAATTGTCCCAAACTTTTGACATTTTCTGGTGTTTTCTTTGTTGTGCTTCCTCCTTTTCGCCAGCATTTTCTTCATTCGGCTCTTCAACGCGCCGCGTCCGATGCGTCCGCGTCTCGTCGCCGGTTGGAACGCGCGTTTCCATTTGTTTTCAATTGTATTTGCCGCAGCTCCATTTCTCGCGTCGTTTCACCGCGCTGTGCTCAATCTGCTTGCTCCGACATGTCCGTGCGTCTTACACTCTCGTGTGGAAACATGCTGCGCTTTAGTTCCGGGCGCTACACGCTAGCGGTTTCACGGTAGTTTCACTGTACACAATTAATAAACGAATCCTCGAAGCAACAGAATTTAATTCGAAGCTTTTTTATAATCAAATTATTCGATTTATTCGATGAATCGTTTCAGCCCTAGATGCAATGCACCGTTTTTTCAGTGAAAGAGAAGAACTGAACCTTCGTTAGTTAAACTGTATCACAAGTAGTTGCTGTACTCAAAAGACCAAGATTCCTTGCAGATCAGTGTGCTCGCTGCGGTGCGGCGTGGAGCAGCCTTTCCTGTCAGCAGCAGCCTCATCTTCAGAGGATAACGCCGAGGCGTGGCTGACTTCATCTGTTCGCTGCTCTCGGCTCCACGTTCAGCTCCATCTCTGTTTACTTCTCAGACAACTTGCAGGCGGAAGTTGAGCAATAAAAAGCTGACTGATTGGCTGGGTTGGCATATTTCTGCCATGTCTGATCAAGTGAATTGTGCTCACAGCTGATCACCGTGATCGACTGGAAATAATCGGCATCACTAATCACGATCATATAATCGCCCAGGCCTACTTTCAGCCTCTGTCTTCACACCAAGAGCGTTGTCTCGTGGTTTCAGGCAGGAAACGGTGGCTCTCGCTGGTTGTGTTGGTGTAGTTGTGAATACAGAGCTGCTGTGAGGAGACTGTTTTTTCTGCAGCTTGTTGTCCATCACTCCATTTGACTTCATGGCTAAATGTGTCTTTGCAGGTGTTTGTGCTGGACTTCCCTCCACGCCTGAACATCGAGCCGGGTCTTCAGGAGCTGCTGCGTCAGGATTATCATCGTGTCGCAGCACTATGGGTATGTTAAGGTTTTGCTGGTGTGTGTGGTTGTAATGGTTGTCAGTCATCACAAATGGTTTTCTGAATCTACATTTGATAACTGAAGGTGTGACCCATAAGGGGTTTAACAAACAGACCCACCAATTATTTAGGTGATCCACCCAGAAATCAAAATCGTGTATTATACCTCCAAATAAGTTCTCTTGTGTGTTTAGCATTGGTATATTTTCTCCATAATACGTACAGATAAACATAAAGTTCACAATATTAAAGCCTGACATCTTAAATAATTTCACTAAGACGATGAGCCTCACAGCCTGTGGTCAGAGCCACAGCGCTGTGGGGGGAGAAGTGACCCATAAGGGAGGCAGCCTGCTGCCTCTTCTTTCTCCCTTTATCAGGATTGATCAGTTCTGTTGACCCACTAATATTTCTCCCTTGAGAGTGACGAGATACAATAAATGCATCACCATTTGAAAGTTGATAAAATAACTTTGGGAATTCCAATTACCTCTCTTTTTCTCTGTCTGTGTGGTTTTGTAAGTGTCCGTGTGTGTGTGTGTGTGTGTGTGTGTGTGTGTGTGTGTGTATGTGTGTGTGTGTGTGTGTGCGTGTGTGTGTGTTCATGCTCTGACCTCGGCGATCAGCCAGCAGTCGACATGTCGTCACTACGTCGGAAGTTGCCACGTTCGTAATCAAAACCCCACCGCCTCCACAACCTCCTCAACCGCCAGCCGCCCCGCCTCCAGCCTCTGGAGCAGCTCCCTCCATTATTGTGTCCATTGCTTCCACAGCCACAACAGTTCCTCCTTCTCTCCTGCATTAAAAAAAATCTCAGCAGAAAGAGAAGAACAGAATCACCACATGTCCTCACAGGCTCAGAAAAAAACAATTTCTCCCTAAATCTGTGTCAATCTGAGTCCCTCTAGTTGTGTGTGTGTGTGTCTGTACTTCCCGCTGCTGTGAAGCTGCTCCCCTCAGGTCCTTGTGGTGCGGCTGGCAATGGAGGATCGGGATTGTGGATCGGAGCGATGGGGGTACCTGCAGGAATTTTCTAACAAACAAACAAATGCTTCCCAGACAAAAAACAAAACAAAAACACATTAGTATATTATTTTGTACTAAACTATCTGATCGGTGCATCTTCAACCTCACATCTCAGCTCACTAGGCTGTGTGTGTGATGCTGTCTCTCAGGCCTCTGCAATTGTTTTATATTCAACTGTCCTTGGCTCCTCAGCTGATAAAGAGGCAGCTATTGAATGAACTGTTTGTTCTACAGTTCGCTTTGGGGGTCTGAAATAAAGAAAAAAAAACCCTCTCAAGATTAAATTAATTAGGTTTTACATACTGATCCTAAGAAAGTGAACTTCCTGTTCCCTTTGTGTTCTGTTTGTTCTTTAAAACTCAGTTGCATGTGTGGTTATTCGAGCATGCTCATTGGCATATCATGTCAACAGCACAGATTGCAGAACATGTACTTCAGCGGAGGTCTTACGATATGCTGAGAGAGATGGCGAATATTGGAGGGTTGGATCAGTAGTCGGCTGAAATCACGCGTTGTCGCACGAACCGTCCCAAATCATTCCATTGCCCATCGCGGGATTTGGCAAGGGAACTTTGGAAATATTTGTGAGAACCTGAAACATTAAACAAAGACATCTGGACAGTAGACAGACATACAGACGCTGCGCACTGAGTCCTGTCAAAAAAACGTTGATATAATCAAATCACTGTCAAAGTCCTGGAAAAAAACATTGTTCATAGTCAACATCACGTCCTGTATGCACAGTGCATGTGATATGCACTGGGGTTTGTCTGAAGTTTTAAATTTGCGGTTGATGTGAGCACCATCTCCAGTTTGATCATCGACTGTCTGTCAATCAGAGTCATCGGGCAAAGTTTTAGACAATAAGAACATGTCGCATCTCAGTGGACATGGAAAGCTTTCTTCTATTACCAGGAGTCAACATCCAATTCACCGTCCCAGAATCAACCAAGTTTATAAAAATAAACTAAAATAAAAATCCCACAGGTTTCCGTGTTATCTTGAGCATGAGCATGGGAAACCTCAGATGTACATCAGTAATTGTGCATGAAATACGATTAATCAATGTGTTGTTTTTTGTATTCTTTTCAAGCTCTGCTACTCTATTCTGACCCTGTGCAAGCTGTGTGTCAGTGCAAAGCGCTTCTTCATTGCGGTTAGCGGTTGTGTGTTGTTTTGCGTACGTCACCCATGCCATCAGTGAGTGGTGATTTCATCTTCTCAGTCCGAATGTCCTCCGTCAGTCGGATGAGAATTCAGCGTGACCCGGTGTCCCCCCTTCTTGTGCTCCTCTGCCTGGTTCTCCACACCATCGTCCATGTCCACAGTTCTTATGTGGGCAGTCACGGACCCAGTGTCCAGTCTGTCCACCAGCTTCACCCTGGCGTCCTCCGTCCCCGTCAGGGTGGTTCTTGTAGCTTGAGCCCTGAGGAGAGTTGCTTCGGAAGAACCATGAATGATGTTGAGCTGTTGGCTCGGTTTTTACTTCCATCGTTCATCCAGGAGGTGGTGCTTTCCAGCGCCGATGTGTTGGGAGTGTCTGACAGACCAGACCACTCCTTCAGCAGGAAGCCGATGCAGAGGTGGAGTTCGACACGTCAGAGAGGGTGGGAGTAGAGTAGAGCAGAGGCCATGGTGGTTGGATGGATCTTTGAAGGGGAGGAGTCCAGTCACTTTCCTCACACATCCGACGTCCAGTACGAATCAACCTCGAAAGAGAGCAGATGGCACGGAGACACATGTATCTGTAGTAAAACCCCTTTCATGTCCCTCATGATGCTTTCTCTCCCTGTTCTCTCCCTAAGCGGATGTCCCTCTGCTTTCTAGCTCTGCTTCCAGCTTCACTCATCCAAAGTGACTTCTCAATCTTATTTTTCTCTTCCCCGGTTTTCCTGTTTCCCGGTAAACATTTTAGCAGAACCAGTCACTGTCTCATGCTCAAACTTCCCCCCTTTGGGAAACCCAAACCATTCACTCAATTCTCTCACACGTCCCACACACTCGGGCCCATACTTTCCTGACATGTCATTACATATTGGGGTGTCTGGAGGACTCTCCACTAGGAGACCAGGTCCCTCCAACCTGTCTATCAGACGTACTCTGACAAACAGATGAGCCTGGGCAAAATGACTCCTCTCCCGTCCGACACCGGGGCAGGGGACAAATAACCCCTTTCCGGTCTCCTATTGGTCAACAGATCTGTTATCCATTTTCAATTGGACGTCTCCAATGGCCTTTTCGCCTCTACGGTCCCAGCCCAGACCCGAGGGTGCAAAAGTGCTAAAAAAACCCTCTCCAATCTCTCTCCCACTCCAAACACTAAACACTCTGGGAGGATTGAAGTTTTATGCTGTGTATTATAGTGACCGGCACTACATCAGTCACTCGCCCTCCAACCAGTCCAATATGGAAAGAACTCACCGGGTGCTTGTAGGAGTTTCCCCGAAAAGGAGGGAAACCAGTTCGTGGATCCTAGCGGTGGTCCGGACGGTAGGCTCAGACCCAGTCCCCATAGAGTCCGTCAATGGCGGCGGGGCTGCAGCAATTTGTCCGCAGGATGGCCAATCACCAGGTCTCTGTCCTCCGCCGGATTCCACTCGTAGGATCCTGTTCGTGACGCCAACTGTTATGGCAATTTTATTTAATAAAGGGCTTCCGCCGGTGAGTTCGTTTTGGTATCTTTTATTATGCTGTACAGCAGGAGAAGTCACGCAGTCAACAGAGTAACAGAGTGAGTTCTGCCCTCGCAGGGGCGTGCAAGCCTCTAATAACTATCTGCTACGTTCACTCCCAGGGGCCTTGACTGCACCCAGCCGTAGGCTGGACACAGGAAGACTCCCACGAGTGCCGCAGCTGCTACGCTAAGATTATCAGGAAAGTAAATTCTAGACAAAGCATTCATGGTTCCCCACACATCTGAGTGTGTGAGCTACGGTTGTTTACAAAAATACCTCTGCGAGCACTACAAGTGAGAAAAAGCATGCATACATGAGAACATTACACGTGGAAGGCAGGTTCTGTCCTGCAGATGCTGCATTGCACACTTTTCTCTGAGGTTTTCTTGTCATGCTCCCACACTTTGGAGCTCCGCTGCTGCCAGGTAGCCATGACACCAGTCTGGTGTCGTGGCGGCTGACACGACTGCGCATGTGTGTCAAATACAGAAAGGCAGACGCAGCAGTGGAAGGTGCCGCGGCAGTTTTGAGACAAAAACAATTAAAAAAAAAAAAAACACTCGTCGACTATTAAATTAGTCGTCGATGATTTTAATAGTCGACATAATCGTGATTAATCGACCAATCATGGCAGCCCTAGTGTGAGGTGTCATTACTAAAACAAACAGCGCTGACTTGTGGCCTGATGTGAAAACTACAGAATTTCAGAATTTCATGTGAGCATCAGTTTGAAGGCTGCAGTCCGGTTGAATGGTTTCTACCAATGACTCCTTTTCACGCAGCAGAGGCATTTCAAGAGCTTTACCTGGACAAATGCACACAGATATTGATGAGAATCTTCATACTGCCCGATGTTGATTATTGGATCGTGGTTATTTCTTTCTGCCAACCAAAGTTGCAACTTACACTGACATATATGTTTGATGAAATACATAACTGTTAACTTTCTCAAGAAACTACATATTGTCATTAGAAGTAGACGTTAAAGGGGAAGAGAAACACAGAATACTCCTGATCTATGGGAAAAATGGGACAAAGACCTGTAATGCATACAATTTCTCATGAGAAAGAGAAATTACAAGACAAAAAAAAACAACCAACAAACACTGGTAGAGATTCAGAGGAGGAGAGGTTATCAATAGACTGACAGTAACTCAAATTGGTGCAGGTGTGGACACTGTGTGGTGATGGACAGCGATGTGGAGTGTGTGTGTGTGTGTGTGTGTGTGTGTGGAGATACATGAAACACAATGACCCATCAGTGCCGTCGGTTCAACCTGCATCACCCAGTATATTGCGAATTCTGTGCTGAACGGGGATGCGGGAACCACCCATCCACGACGGTTGCTCCGGTCAGAGGCAATGGACACCGATAATGTCTTTCAATCCTTCTTTAATGAGGCTGAAGGACTGACCACAACAACTGAATGGATGATGAGTGAATGAATGATGATAAATTAAAGGTATAATACACGATTTTGATTTCCGGGTGGATCACCTAAATAACTGGTGGGTCTGTTTGTCAATCATTCTGACGAGCTGCTTTCGTAAGGCGGTTCTACGTGCTTGCGCCCAATCAGCTTCTCCCTTTTGCGCATTCAGAGTGTTTATGTAGCCGGTGAGCTTCTGAGCTCGTACTTACCGATGGCGAGTCTGACATAATGAAACTGTAACTGTTTGGAGGAAAAAAGCTTTATTTATGAGCGAGGCGGATCGCAGAAACTGTACAGAGCCGTGCACGCCGGAGAAGAGGAGATCGCGCTCGTACACTTCCGCGTTTCCTGGGAGAAGCAGGAGAGCCGGGCGGATGGTCTGGAGCATGGCGTTGTTCAAAAAGTGAGTAACAGACGTGGGGCTTCGTCTTTTCGAGAAAATCGTGTATTAGACCTTTAATGATTGAATGTAGAATGGTTTCTGTAACAGAATGGTGAAATAAAGATACACAAATAATAACAATGACATCAAACAGTCCCATACAATGGGATTAAAGCAATCAAACTAAACAAATTCGCCCTGGTAGCATTTCCAATACACACATCATACAGCAGCACAGGCAGCATAGCAGCGCTAGCCGATTAGCATTAGCTTCGAACAATAACAGAACTGAATCTACACACAAATGGCTCATTTAGCACACACGGCGGCTAACACCTGCTAACAGGGGTGCACAACATTCTCCTCACATGAATGCTAACATGCTTCAGGAACATATCTCTACTCACTCTCCTCACGAACGCATTCTCTGTAAAAGATCAGCCGTAGCACCGGAGATTAGCTCCGTCCGCGTCTGACCAGGACCCCACAGCTGCCCGAACGGGACGCCTGACTAAAATTAAAATAAACATCAATCGCAAATAACAGTGATAACAGGGAATTTGTCACACAATATGCACACAGAAATGGAATCAGAAATAATCATGGTTCCTGTTGCTCTAAATGGTTGCATTTGAAAAAAAGAATAAAAAAAAAAAATAGAGAGGAGCCACAGGACAGGACGTAAACAGATCCTGGCGCTGCAGCTTTCTCTCTTTCTTTCTCCGTTAACTTTGATGCTACAGCTGTATAATATGTCTGCATAGATATTCTTCAGCCCATCCACTCTTTTCATGATATATTTCTACTGAGGCTCTCGTTAAATAAATGTCTGGAGGGAACAAGCCTGTGCAGAATGAGCAGAATAAAGTCCTGTCTAATTTACATATGAGACATATTAAAGTCGCTCATTAATTAGAATAAACTGGCAGGTTAATTCGAAATAAAGGTTTCAAGTGCTTTCATGGTCATTTTAAAGCATAATTAACTTGTTTTTTTTCTTAGAATTAAAAGTCCCATAGCCATAGCCACCCCGCCCTCCCCACCCCTCAAAGCAGCTGGGGCTGCTCCAGCCCGGGGCGCTAAACCAGCTCGGACCGCCACTGCTCTCAGCTGCTCCGCTTGAAGGAGGACCAGAGTCCACAGCCTCCACCTCCGGCTGCAGCCTCCGGTTCCTCACCTCGTCTGCTGGAGACTCTCTCACGGCCGTCACCGGGGCAGCAGGCGGGGAGGCGGTGCGGCGCGGGGTTCCTCGGCTCGGCCTGACCCCGGAACGTGAGCTCGGAACCGGACCGATCCGCGCTGCGTCCCGCCCCGCCCTCACTCCGCGGGCCCGCCGGGTTCACAACCCGGCCGGAGCCCGGGTCGGGCGGTGGGTTTAATGCTCAATCAGTGTCAAGTACAAGCTGGACTGAATAAAACACTTTATTGCAGACTTCCAGTACATTAATCGTATCGTGCATGCACACACACACACACACACACACACACACACACACACACACACACACACACACACACGTTCACATAGTTTTCTTTTTCAGTCTGTGTTTGGGTGAAAGCAGTCTCCAGCCTTTGCTGGTCAAGTCCAAGTCAAAGTTGTAAGTTTAAAATAATAATAATAATAATAATCGAGCCAAATGGAGAATCATCAAATTCATGATTCTTGAATTGTGACTCGGTTCAAGAATCATGAACCGAGTCTGACTCGATTCCCAGTCATGTGACCAGAGTCTGACTCCGTTTCCATAGTAACCCTTTGATGCTTTGATCATCAGAGCTCTGCCTGCAGCCAGTCTGAACTGGATTTCATTTTAAATTTTTGCGACGTCCGGTGCAGACGGAGCCTTTTACTGGAGAGAATTATCGTCCACCCACCTCAAAACTGCCCTTGTGGTTGCTGAGCCAGCTGTTGTCTTCAGATTCTTGCCGAATTGAAGCTTCCCAGTGCGTTCGGCGGAGGACAACCCCTCAGGACCAACCGTTCGCTGAGAAATGTAAGAACATTGTTTTTAAGTCAATGTTTTACATTATTACTGGAAATATGAAAAGTGTTTTACACCAACGTTTCTTGAATTGGCAACACTCCACAACAACTTTACTGGCTTTTACTGTTTCATTTTGCTCATATTGTTAGATTTAGCATGTGTGTGTGTGTGAGACAGGTGTATATTGGACATTTGTGAAAGCAACATGTTCTGAACCGATGTATTTAAATGGAAATTGTATAGAAAGAGTGTCTGAATTTAAGTTTTTAGAAGTATTCATCGATGAAAAGTTGAAATGGAAGTCACATATTGGACACGTAAAGAAGAAAATATGTAGAAATATAGGTGTGATGAGTAAAGTTAAGGATTTGTTAAATTATAATGCACTGAGAATATCATACTGTTCTTTAATTTTACCGTATTTGATAGGGGTGTAACGATACACAAAAATCTGGGTTCAATACGTACCTCGGTTCTGAGGTCACGGTTCGGTTCGGTTTCGATACAGTAGGGAACAAAATGCAAAACCTAAATGTTCTTGTTGTTGTCCATGCCTCCCATGTCCGCCTGTCTGTGTCGGCTTTGCGGCTCATCACCGACGCCAACGCTCTTCTCTGCTGCTGCATTTGGGCTCAGCTGTGTTCGTTCCATGCAGGCGCACTGATCCACGCATCCTCCAGAAGCTTCTCCGGCTCTCTAGACTGTTTATCTGCTCCTTTATTTCAGATTATTTATCGGAAATGAGGCACAGACATTGTCAGGACGTTATCATTTAGTATCAGAGTTTATTTAGCCTTTTTTTTTCTGCTTTTGAATCTCGGGGCGGCGCCCGAGTGATTAGATACTTTCACTCAGGGTGCGAACTACGGGGGGCCAGGGGGGTCTCAGCCCCCCTTGATGAGACATGAGCCCCCCTGAAAACATGATTTGTGAAATTTTGGGGGGGGGCCCTACATATTGGAAAAACGCTGTTTCCCCCACGTATTTCCTTTATTTATTATTATTGATTCAGTATGATCATAATCATGGATTATATGCAGAATTAGACCAATTTTAATGGATGATTTGTGCATCACTATTTCACTTTAATAAAGATGCCGACCTGCATGCAGTACTTCTTCTCACCATTGAAGCGTGGGGGCGCTATGCCTTAAGCGTGTAGCTGCACATGCTAGCGGCAGAACGTAAACCTCGGCCCGTGAGCCGGGAAAAAAAACCCCAAAAACTTTGGACTCGCCCGTGCACAGCCCTGTACCGAACCGAACGGCCCGTACCGAAACGCTTCAATACAAATACATGTATTGTTACACCCCTAGCATTTGATATATTGTTTGAAGGTTTGGGGTAATTCATATCCTACTCATCTGTTACCCTTAGTTATTTTAAAAAAGAGGGCTCTTAGAATAATTAATAAAGCCGCTTCAAAAGAGCATACAACAAAACTATTTCTGAAGTCAGGACTGTTAAAATTGAAGGATTTAATTGTTTTACAAACATTAACAGTCATGTATAAAGCAAAAAGATTCCTGCTACCTTGTGGTTTGCAAACACTTTTTACTTTGAATAGTGAAACAAGAAGAAGAAATCTTGAATGAAAAATAATTCTGCAAGAAGGACTCTTAAAGGAATGTGTGTATCTGTCGCGGGTGTGGGAAAATGGAATTCCTTGGAAAAAGATGTAAAACAATGTTCAAACATCTTGCAGTTTGAACATTAAGTTTAAAGAAAAAATATTTAGCATTTATGCAAAGGAGCAATAATAATGATGTGATGTGTAGATTGTGACCATCTGATGTTTTTTTGTTGTTGTTTTCCTGTTTGAGTCTGGAAAGAAGACTGGTGTAGGAGTTAAAAAGACTTATTCCTCGTCCTACTCCTGTTCTTGTACATGGGATGTGTGTATTCTGTGTTTCTATAAATTGTATCCATTTGTTGATATTTTTCCTCCATGCATTCCCATGGAAAAGAACAAATGAAATGAAATGAGATGTATTTACAGCAATCCTCCAAGATGAACCAGCTTGGACCGATGGGGCGAAACCGGCGAAAGTCAAACGTGCGCCCGGGGTATGAGCCCTACTGTCCCCCCGACAGAAGCGCCAGCCGCGCCCCCTGCAGGAGCTTCCTGCAAGCCTCCAGCAGGAGCCCCACCCAGGCCTCCAGCAGGAACCCCACCCGCTGGGGCCCCGGGCACATTCCCGGCGAGAGCCCCGCGTGCGCCCGGGGTACGAGCCCTACGTTTGCCCCCAGCAGAAGCCCCGCTCAGGTTTGATTTTTTGATTTTGATTAGATTTATTTATTTCATTCATTGAAATAAAACAAAAGGTGAATGCAACATACTTGCATCTACATATTTCAGCACAGTTATGATGAATGAAAAGGTACAGAAAGAAGCAAAAGCTTATAATATCTGCCCCTCATCAGTTCAGAATCCTTTACACTTCCTGTGTGCGCGCTGCTTACAATACATAACAAAGAAACAAGTTGTCTTCATACAACACAAATTTCAAAGTCATCCTTTATGGCAGCTTTGTATCTATTCATCAAAGCTAGTTTCACACTCTTTTGAAAAGAATGGATGGATTTGGAGGTTTTGATTTCACACTCAAGGCTGTTCCATAGATGAACACCCTGGACTAAAGGCCTCCACACACTACAGGATGATCGGGCGAATTTTGCCCCGATCTTCTCCTCCCGATCGAAGCCGACAGGGTTTGATTGTCGGAAGTATGCGAATGAGTTTGGGTCCGATCTTCGTGTGGTGTGCAGTGTGTTCCCAGAGATGTTTTCCGGTCGGAGCCTCTCGGGAGGCGTCGGAAGGGGAGATCGTAGATAATGAACATGTTTAATATTTCCGATCGCAAATCCTGTAGTGTGTGGAGCTCCGAGAGGCGCCGATCAGCTCCGAGCTGACCTGTCCACACCCTCGGAATAAAGCTTCCTGATTGGCGGAACAGCTCCGTCTCACCAAGCTGCTACTTAAAAAAATCCCCTCTCAGCTGTCAGAGCTGGGGACGTGAATGTATGTCAGTGAAATATATTCACTATATGACAGTGAAACAGAAAGCCAGAGCTCCTCAACTCAGTAATGCAGAAAGTGAGAGATTATTCCTCAATATCGCTCCTGAGCAAACTGTATTTCCTCCATTCAGACCCAAACTCATCTCTGCCAGTCCTGCAAGTATCCCAATGTTTTAATTTATCTAAAAAACTTTCCGCTGACTCCTTGCCTTCAGAGAGCGGACATATCATGAAACTTACCTAATCAAAGCTCATCGAGTTTTTATTCTGGTTTAAAATATCAAATCTGGAGACAAAAAGAATGATTTAAGATATTTGGTGATTCAAAACAGTACCTTTTATTTGTCATTTGTCTACTAATTCTACTAGTAGCCTGCTAATTCTACTGCTCCACTCTGAGTCAAAACTTAAAAAAGAAAAAAAAGAAAAACACACATTAATAAACTGAATTATTATCAAATGTGGAGGGTAAATTATAAGAAAATGATCTCAAACTATGTTTCCTTAATCTTTCCTGGAACATTTTAATTTTCTGACAAGGTCCCGACAGTCCGGGAATGAATGAGTTCTCCACTTGTTATTTGAAGTGGAGATGAATGTTAAACACAGGAATGAAGGGAAACAGTGCAAAGTCACGTTGGACAACGCGAGATTTGGAAGAGTGAGGAGCCGATTCTCGGCCGAAGAATCTGCTAGTGTGTGTTCTGCTCCGGAGCGACACACACACTAGACGATCAGGAGAGGAGGATCGGGTGCGATCTGTCCTCTGTTGTCTTCTAGTGTGTGGTCTCTCAATCGGGGAAGATTGAAAAAATCCTGCAGTGTGTGGCATCCTGACGATACATCTTTCCTTTGGTTTGGTTCTAAACTTTGGTTTACAAAATCAGTTCCTCTTAAATTATACTTTCCCTCTTTTGAATCTATTTTGCAGGTTTTCTGGTAATATTGTCTGGTGAACTTTATACATACATTTGAGAATGTTAAATTCAACCAATTCATTAAATTTTAATGTTCCTAATTGTATAAAAAATTGGATTTGTATGAGCTCTGTATCCACTTCCTTTTACAACACGAAGAGCATGTTTCTGTAAAATGCAAATTGGATCAATGTAGGTTTTACAAGCATTTCTCCACACTTCAACACATTAAGTCACATGTGGAATAATTAAGGAATTATACAACAGTAACAAAGCATTCTTATTGAGAGACTCTTTAACCTTGTGTAACACAGCAATAGTTTGGGATAATTTTGTTTTAACGTGATTTCCATGTTTAATGTTCATCAATTGAAACACCTAAAAACTTGATTTCATGCACTCGTTCGATCTTTAACCCTTGAAAAGAAGTCTTGCACCAATATCTTTATCTGCAAAAGTGAAGACCATACATTTTGTCTTGTTAATGTTTATAGTTTGTTAGCGTTAAACCAGTGTAATACTTTCTGAAACTCATTTTCCACTGTTTGTAACACCTCATTCATGTTTTTTTCCCGTGTAAAACAATGTGATATCATCTGCAAATAAAATACATTTTAGTACATTTGAAACAGACACAATATCATTCACATCGAAGAGAAAGAGAATTGGTCCAAGGACCGAGCCCTGGGGTGCCCCTCAAGTTATATTGCAAAAGTTAGATTTTGTGTCATTAACTTCCACAAACTGACTTCGATCTATTAGGTAACTTGTGACCCATTGATGTGCGACCCCTCTGATACCATATTTATATAATTTTTGCAGAAGCATCTCATGGTCAAATGAATCAAATGCTTTCTGAAGATCGACAAAGATGCTTACTAAAAATTGCTTATTGTCCATAGCATTGGTGATTTCATCAGTCAGCTCCATTAATGCTGTTGCAGTTGAATGATTTGCACGAAAACCATTCCTGCTGGCTGTGACTTCAAATGTGTATTTTCCAATAAATTTATTCAGTCTAATGACAAACAATTTCTCTAATACCTTTGAAAATTGTGATAGCAAAGCCACAGGTCTGTAATTTGAAAAAACATTTTTATTACCTTTATTACCAGGGCCCCAGCAGCAGCTCCACCCAGGGCCCCAGCAGCAGCCACACCCAGTAACCCAGCAGAAACCCCACCCGCTGAGGCCCCAGGCACGTTTCCGGCGAGAGCCCCGCGTGCGCCCGGGGTGCGAGCTCTACATTCACCCCCAGCAGAAGCCCCACCCAGGACCCCAGAAGATGCTCCACCTCGGCCCCCAGCAGAAAACCAACGTGCGCCCCCAGCTGGAACACAACACACATTCCCGCCAAGAGCATCGCGTCCGCCCAGGGTTTCAGCCCTACATCTGCCCCCACCAGAAGCTCCACCCGGGCCCACAGCAGTAACCCCACCCAGGCCCCCAACAGCAGCCCCCGTCAGCACCCAGTAGCAGCTCCCCTCATACCCCTCAGCCCACTAGCAGCAGCCCCCCTCAGGCCCCCAACAGCAGCCCCCCTCAGCACCCAGTAGCAGCCCCCCTCATATCCCTCAGCCCACGAGCAGCAGCCCCGCTCAGGCCCCCCTCAGGCCTCCCTCAGACCACCAGCAGCAGCCCTCCTCAGGCCCCCCTCAGGCCTCCCTCAGACCACCACCAGCAGCCCTCCTCAGGCCCCCCTCATGCCCCCCTCAGGCCACCAACAGCAGCCCCCCTCAGGCCTCCCTCAGACCACCAGCAGCAGCCCTCCTCAGGCCCCCCTCAGGCCTCCCTCAGACCACCACCAGCAGCCCTCCTCAGGCCCCCCTCAGGCCTCCCTCAGACCACCACCAGCAGCCCTCCTCAGGCCCTCCTCAGGCCTCCCTCAGACCACCACCAGCAGCCCTCCTCATGCCCCCCTCATGCCCCCCTCAGGCCACCAGTAGCAGCCCTCCTCAGGCCCCCCTCAGGCCCCCCTCAGGCCCCCATCAGCAGCCCTCCTCAGGCCCCCCTCAGGCCTTCCTCAGACCACCACCAGCAGTCCTCCTCAGGCCCTCCTCAGGCCCCCCTCAGGCCCCCATCAGCAGCCCTCCTCAGGCCCCCCTCAGGCCTCCCTCAGACCACCAGCAGCAGCCCTCCTCAGGCCCCCCTCAGGCCTCCCTCAGACCACCACCAGCAGCCCTCCTCAGGCCCTCCTCAGGCCTCCCTCAGACCACCACCAGCAGCCCTCCTCAGGCCCCCCCATGCCCCCCTCAGGCCACCATCAGTAGCCCTCCTCAGGCCCCCCTCAGGCCCCCCTGAGGCCCCCATCAGCAGCCCTCCTCAGGCGCTCCTCAGGCCCCCATCAGCAGCCCTCCTCAGGCCCTCCTCAGGCCCCCCTCAGGCCACCAGCAGCAGCCCTCCTCCGGCCCCCCTCAGGCCTCCCTCAGACCACCACCAGCAGCCCTCCTCAGGCCCACCTCAGGCCTCCCTCAGACCACCACCAGCAGCCCTCCTCAGGCCCTCCTCAGGCCTCCCTCAGACCACCACCAGCAGCCCTCCTCAGGCCCCCCCATGCCCCCCTCAGGCCACCATCAGTAGCCCTCCTCAGGCCCCCCTCAGGCCTCCCTCAGACCACCAGCAGCAGCCCTCCTCAGGCCCTCCTCAGGCCTCCCTCAGACCACCACCAGCAGCCCTCCTCAGGCCCCCCTCAGGCCTCCCTCAGACCACCAGCAGCAGCCCCCATCAGCAGCCCACCTCAGGCCCTCCTCAGGCCCTCCTCACACCACCAGCAGCAGCCCCCATCAGCAGCCCTCCTCAGGCCCCCCTCAGGCCTCCCTCAGACCACCAGCAGCAGTCCTCCTCAGGCCCTCCTCAGGCCCCCCTCAGGCCCCCATCAGCAGCCCTCCTCAGGCCCTCCTCAGGCTCCCCTCAGGCCCCCATCAGCAGCCCTCCTCAGGGCCCCCTCAGGCCTCCCTCAGACCACCACCAGCAGCCCTCCTCATGCCCCCCTCAGGCCTCCCTCAGACCACCACCAGCAGCCCTCCTCAGGCCCACCTCAGGCCTGCCTCAGACCACCACCAGCAGCCCTCCTCAGGCCCTCCTCAGGCCTCCCTCAGACCACCAGCAGCAGCCCTCCTCAGGCCCCCCTCATGCCCCCTCAGGCCAGCAGCAGCAGCCCTCCTCAGGCCCCCCTCAGGCCCCCATCAGCAGCCCTCCTCAGGCCCCCCTCAGGCCTCCCTCAGACCACCAGCAGCAGTCCTCCTCAGGCCCTCCTCAGGCCTCCCTCAGACCACCACCAGCAGCCCTCCTCAGGCCCCCCTCAGGCCTCCCTCAGACCACCACCAGCAGCCCTCCTCAGGCCCACCTCAGGCCTCCCTCAGACCACCACCAGCAGCCCTCCTCAGGCCCTCCTCAGGCCTCTCTCAGACCACCACCAGCAGCCCTCCTCATGCCCCCCTCATGCCCCCCTCAGGCCACCAGTAGCAGCCCTCCTCAGGCCCCCCTCAGGCCCCCCTCAGGCCCCCATCAGCAGCCCTCCTCAGGCGCTCCTCAGGCCCCCATCAGCAGCCCTCCTCAGGCCCTCCTCAGGCCCCCCTCAGGCCACCAGCAGCAGCCCTCCTCCGGCCCCCCTCAGGCCTCCCTCGGACCACCACCAGCAGCCCTCCTCAGGCCCACCTCAGGCCTCCCTCAGACCACCACCAGCAGCCCTCCTCAGGCCCCCCTCAGGCCTCCCTCAGAACACCACCAGCAGCCCTCCTCAGGCCCACCTCAGGCCACCCTCAGACCACCACCAGCAGCCCTCCTCAGGCCCTCCTCAGGCCTCTCTCAGACCACCACCAGCAGCCCTCCTCATGCCCCCCTCATGCCCCCCTCAGTCCACCAGTAGCAGCCCTCCTCCGGCCCCCCTCAGGCCCCCCTCAGGCCCCCATCAGCAGCCCTCCTCAGGCCCTCCTCAGGCCCCCATCAGCAGCCCTCCTCAGGCCCTCCTCAGGCCTCCCTCAGGCCACCAGCAGCAGCCCTCCTCAGGCCCTCCTCAGGCCCCCCTCAGGCCCCCATCAGCAGCCCCCATCAGCAGCCCTCCTCAGGCCCCCCTCAGACCACCAGCAGCAGCCCTCCTCAGGCCCCCCTCAGGCCTCCCTCAGACCACCAGCAGCAGCCCTCCTCAGGCCCCCCTCAGCCCCCCCTCAGACCACCAGCAGCAGCCCTCCTCAGGCCCCCCTGAGGCCCCCCTCAGACCACCAACAGCAGCCCTCCTCAGGCCCCCCTCAGGCCACCAACAGCAGCCCCCCTCAGGCCCCCCTCAGGCCACCAGCAGCAGCCTTCCTCAGGCCCTCCTCAGGCCCCCCTCAGACCACCAGCAGCAGCCCTCCTCAGGCCCTCCTCAGGCCCCCCTCAGGCCACCAGCAGCAGCCCTCCTCAGGCCCCCCTCAGGCCCCCCTCAGACCACCAGCAGCAGCCCTCCTCAGGCCCCCCTCAGGCCTCCCTCAGACCACCAGCAGCAGCCCTCCTCAGGCCCCCCTCAGGTCTCCCTCAGACCACCACCAGCAGCCCTCCTCAGGCCCTCCTCAGGCCCCCCTCAGGCCCCCATCAGCAGCCCTCCTCAGGCCCCCCTCAGGCCTCCCTCAGACCACCAGCAGCAGCCCTCCTCAGGCCCCCCTCAGGCCCCCCTCAGACCACCACCAGCAGCCCTCCTCAGGCCCCCCTCAGACCACCAGCAGCAGCCCTCCTCAGGCCCCCCTCAGGCCCCCCTCAGGCCACCAACAGCAGCCCTCCTCAGGCCCCCCTCAGGCCCCCCTCAGGCCACCAACAGCAGCCCTCCTCAGGCCACCAACAGCAGCCCTCCTCAAGCCCCCCTCAGGCCCCCCTCAGGCCACCAACAGCAGCCCTCCTCAGGCCCCCAGCAGCAGCCCACCTTTGTAAATACTTTTTAATTTACTGATATCTTCATTATGAAAATGAAAAAAAAAAAATAAACAAAAAAAAAAAAAAAAAATGTTGAAGAATCTGTCTTTGAAAAGTGCAGTTTGCATGTTCACATGATGGAAGAGGAGTCTGAAGAACCTATTCAGCCCTACACCTCAAGTCCTTATGCACTGTCGTCAGCAAGGCTGTCAGTTTGTTTTGAAAATTGGGGGGGGGGGGGACCTACAACTGTGTGTGTGTGTGTGTGTGTGTGTGTGTGTGTGTGTGTGTGTGTGTGTGTGTGTGTGTGTGTGTGTGTGTGTGTGTGTGTGTGCGTGTGTGTGTGAGATACACGAAATAAAAAGACTCATCCGTGCCGTCGGTTCAACCTGAATCACCGAACAACCCAGCTTCACAACTCTGAATCTAGACACAACACTTCCAGATGTTTTACTCTTCACACACAGGACTGAGGCTGAATCCTTGGTCTGACCAATAGCTGGCAGGTGTATGATGTATGTGGGGTCGCACAAAGAGGAGATGGACACAGGAATAGAGTAGAGTGAGGTTTGTTATCCACACACAAGTGACACCTGTCATTCCAGGAAGCAACCCCCTGACAAACTGCTTCCGCCCTTTAAAGGGGCTGTATCATGCCAAATTCACTTTTTGTATGTTTTAACCTTGTTATATAGTTATGTACTCACTAAAAACACCCCCAAAGCATTTTTTTCCTTCATGCCTGAGCTTTCCTCACATTTCAGCTGCTCAGAGAGGCAGCCCCTCCCGCACCCGTGAAAACGCTCTGTTTCTCACGTTCACGTCACACGGTGAAGATGGCTCCCCTGAGCCCCCCTCCCGCAGGCCCTCGGCAATCAGCGTTGCCGCTTTTTTCTAACTCCGATTATGGAGTTAAACTTTAACCATCGTCTGAAAGCAACAGTCAAGCAAGAGCAAGAGTCTGGAGGGTCTGAAGGGTCTGCGCTTGGTGAGTTTCTAACAGGAAAAGATGTTTTCGTGTGTCTTTGTGTGTAAGTAAGCTAGAGCTAAAGAGCTAAAGCTAGCTAGCGTATTTGTTTTGAAGCGCTGATTGGTTGAAGTAGCTGTCAGTCAAAGTCCACAGGGGGAGAGGCGGGATTTTCAGTGAAACAGAGCGTTTTCTCTTCCGGGTTTCAGAATTAGCCCCAGAAAATCTTTTATTTCACACAAAATTACTTTTCCTTTGCGCCAAAAATAAACTATTACCATGTTAATGCCATTTCTGGGGTTTGGACTAGCTAAAAAAGCAGGATACAGCCCCTTTAAACCCCCACCATCAGTGTGCCACACCTCCCCACGTGACTAAACCCCGCCCCTTCTAATGTGGGGCAAAATCCTCTCCCAGCAGACACCACAAGCACATATATTTAATGAATACAAAAGTACTCTGTCATAGGGGTGGGCGATATGGCAAAAATGTCATATCACGATTTTTTAAAATCAATATCACGATCACGATTTTATCACGATTCTTTTTTATATTGATTTTTCTAGACTAATTTGCAAGTTTGACCATTTTTTCCCCAATGTTAAACATATAAAATTTATGTAAAACCCTAAAAGAAAAAAAAAGACAATTTAAGCAAAAGAAACTGGCTTTAATTTAAATCGTACAGGTTTTTTTCTAATCAAAATGTGCAATGAACACAAACATAAAAAGTAATGAACAGCAACAGAGTGCACTTTTGTAACACAAAAACTAAACACACCAAATAGATTACTAAAAAAAGGCAATAAAAATGCAAACTTAGCTGGTTACCTCTTAAAGGACAACAATTTAGAACAAAAACAATTTAACTTTAATATCTATCACCTGAGTGAATAATACAGCTGCTTGAGAATAATTTTTTGTTCAGAGATCTAAGCTTTTATCTCCTTTTAAAAATGAGGTAAAAGACAATGAACAATAAAGTAGACTTTCGTAACACAAAAAACTAAACACATCAAATAGCTTTTTAGCAGTTTTAATGGGATATAGTTTTAATAGTTGCGCTATATGACCACTAGAGGGCTCTGTCTCCATTGAAATACAGCCCCTCATCATCCCATTAAACCAAAGACGTTCCACTAGTTATCAGACTAAAGGTTCGTTTCAGCTGTTAACGTGATGGTTTGTTCACTAAGTGTCTTTTCACATTTTTGTGATTTGTTGTATATAAAATCCCTCATGCTAGCTTGTGAACTGCTAGCGGTAGCTTGCTAGCTAGCATTAGCATCGGTGCTAGCTTCAGCGTCTCTCTCTCCAGCTTTTCGGGGTGTTTCTATGGCGGCTGATCTCTTGTAGATCCCGTACTGCTGCTGTAAACCAGCTCTTCCTGACACAGCCTCCACCCAGCCTCCACCCAGCAGCAGCTCCAGTCAGAGAAGCTCCACAGCGCTCCGCTCGCTGTTAGCTGCCTTTGCGTCCCCGAACGCAGCACTGACTGTGGCTGCGTTTTTTTTTTTTTTTTTTAATCATCATTAATGTTGCTCCACATGTATCTATCATGTATGTGGAGAACTGCACTAGAGGGAATGTTTAGTTGATATTATCTGAAGTTTTCAGGTAACATCATCACTCCAAAAAATATTATATATAGGTGAAAAAACAAGGAGGAGAACGTGCCCTATAGACGGTTTAACGATCTTTCTGATTTATGAGATCGTCCCGACGTTATAATCCTTAACGATCTTATATCGTCATATCGCACACCCCTACTCTGTCATTCTGCTGATGACCTCCTGTTATTTCCAGTATGTCTAACCCAGCTGCCTCCCTCCCCGTAGTTCCAGATATATTCGACAAATTTGGGCTATACTCAGGCTATAAACTTAACCTCCACAAGAGTGAGCTTCTTCCTATTAATTCTCTGGCTAAAAATATTCCACCATCCTTTTTCCCTTTCAAATATGCTACAGATGGTTTTAAATATTCAGGGATGCATATTACAGATTTGATCAATTGTCTTTTCTCCAAAAATTTCACGCCCCTCTAGAGAGGTATTCATTCGATTTGATAGATGGTCTGGTCTCCCACTATCCCCAGTAGGTCGTGCTAACTTAGTTAAAATGGTTGTTTTACCAAAGTTCCTGTATCTGTTTCCACATATCCCCATCCTTCTTAAAGGGATAGTTTGGGATTTTTGACATGAATCTGTATGGCATCCCCGTCAGCAGTGTTGTTCATTCACACAGACTGACCCCTGACAGCGGTTTAGGTCCAGAGGAAAGTAGTCCAGCAAGTTTGCTGGGGTCCCGAAAATAAAGCGTTTTTCTTCTTAAACCAATATGTGTGCGAAAGAGTGATATATCTGCATCACAAAACCGTTTAAAAATATTTTTTTCAAATCACTCGATCAGCTCATTGGTTCTTTTCTACGGGGTAATAAAAATCCACGTATCAAAAGATCAGTGTTACAGCTTCCTGAACATCTTGGTCGTTTAGCGTTGCCCAATCTCTGGCACTACTACTGGTCATGTAATATTCAGAAACTTTTGTACTAGATCACCGACATCAGATGAAGAGCGCCCTGCATGGGTTGATATGGAGTTGGTATCTTCCAAACTTTTCTTAATTCCCTGGTCTGCTCCCAACTCCCGTTGAC
This sequence comes from Salarias fasciatus, assembly GCF_902148845.1. NCBI lineage: Eukaryota > Metazoa > Chordata > Actinopteri > Blenniiformes > Blenniidae > Salarias > Salarias fasciatus. Next base: position 1,188,850 of record NC_043756.1, on the reverse strand, counting down.
TGTCTGCAACTTTACCTCAAACCCAATAGTAACTCTATTAGAATCTGGATTCAAATGAGAAAAACCTGGGCCTCCACAGGGCCTCAGACCTTTCTCCTGTTGCAAATAATCACCTATTTCTGCCCTCTTGCACTGATTTAACCTTCCAGATCTGGTCTGAAAAAGGGATGACTAAATTTAAGGACCTTTACAACCAAGGGACCTTAATGTCTTTTTTAGAGCTCTCGGAGAAATCTGATTTGCCCAAGTCTCACCTACTTGGGTTTTTTTTTTCAGATCAGACATTTCATTCAGAATCAGAACCCCAAATTCCCCAGTCGCCCTCCAGAAACTCTAGTTGACTCACTGTTAACTTTAGATCCTGAAAAAAAAAAAAAAACGACTAGTTTCCAGCATTTATAACCTCCTCAGTTCTACTTCTGACAGTCCAACTACTGGCCCCAAGGCCTCGTGGGAGCAGGAGCTTGGAATTACACTGCCTGAGGATTATTGGCAGCAAGATTTACGGTTGGTTCACTCTTCGTCAGTCTGTGCTAGGCGTGGCCTTTTATAGTGTAAAGTTGCACACAAAACTCACTACACTAATTTAAGACCATCTCGGATTTACCCCAATGTAACTGATTCCTGCAATAGGTGTAAACAATCTCCAGCTGACCATTCCCACATGTTCTGGTCCTGTCCCAGGCTTGCCACATTCTGGTCTGAAGCTTCAGAATTCTCAGGGCAGCATACAACATTACTATCTCCCCTGAACCTCTCTTGGCTTTGTTTGGAACCCCTCTGGAGCCTCTGACTTCTAAAGTTATACAAACTGTTCTCCCCTTTACCACCCTACCAGCTGGGCGACTCATACTCCTCAACTGGAAAAACCCTCACGGCTGTCATGGCAGATGGATGAAGGAGGTGTCAGGTTCTTTTCCTTAAAGAAAATTAGGACATGAAAACAGAATGAAACAGGCAGAAATCGAAGATACTTGCAAGGAGAGGAGAATCCGTTCGCTCAAGAGCTCACTTCATTTCACTCTGCCTGAGCTCAGTTTTCTCTCAGCTTTTATTCACAAACTCAGGGTGGGGCTTACAAGCGTTTGGGATAACAGTGGTTTCAACATCCTGCTTGTTTAGAAAAAATGCAACAGATGCATCAGTGGCAACAGGAAAAGGGTAACACACACTCTGTCAGCACAGATAAGATGCTCTCAGTCAGCATTCTGGAGAATGCAGGTAAGTCCCTCATCCTGCTGAGTCCACTTTAGCTTCATGTGCAGTTCAAGACAACATTTAACAATGAATGCAGTTAGCAATGATAATCAAACAGAATATTTCCAACAGGAGGAGCTACTGTACATTTTCTCTTCATGGTTCCCCAAATTTGTTTGAGAAGACTTGGAGACCTCTCTTAAAATACTCTGAATCATTGACATCCATGCCTGATCGTGATGACTGAGCCCTCCCTTCATTTTATGCTATTGATTTATTTTAGGACTTATTTATTTCGATTAATTAATTTGATTGTTTTTAATGTCATTTAGCTATTTTATGTTGTTTTTCTTTTGTTTTTGTATTTGTTGTGTATTCTGTGTTGTTTGCATTGGGACAATACACATTCATTGAGAACCTCTCTCCTTTGGGGTGGGGCAGGGGGCGGGTGGATGTTTAAAAATATTCAAAAAATGATATTCTGGAAGTTCTGTCCATCACACTGTATCATATGTTGTATTGAAATTGCTTCCAATAAAGATAGTTAATAATAAAAATAAGTACTCTGTAATGATCGTCCTGCCCCCAGCCAGGGACGGGATTGTTTTTTTTTTTTGTTTTTTTTCAAGAATTCAGTAAGACATTCCATAAGTCACGCCGAATTGTGCCTCATACTTACCTTTATGAAGCGAAATTGTGTGTTGAAGGGACATGTACTTTGTTTTGCGTGTTTTCAGCGCCTGAAGACGGGCCAGGGGGCAGAAACGTCGGGCGGCAAAACACGCGATTTAACTTTCACTTTCGTTGTTGCCATATTTGCGCTCCTTGTTTCAATTTGTGCCTTTTACCTCAGTCCAGCCTGGCAGCAACAGCAGTGCAATCACTACCTGATGTAACTTTCCATTTTTCCTTAATCTTTCCTTTTCCACGAGTTAGTTAACTTGGGAGAAGGTGTTGGAGTTTTGGGTTTGCTCGGTCTCAGGAGACTGTCACTTTTCTTCTTTTCTTGTTCCATAGTTAAACTTTCACTTTTGAGAAAAAGAGTAAAATAAAGTCTCATACTAAATGATAATATAGTAAGAATGTATGTGCGTAATTTTTCACACATAATCTGCAAAATAAGCTCAGATAAAGTGCTTGGAGAGCCAGAGAAGGCGGGTCTTCGCAGCGGTTCCACTCATCGCTGATTAACAGGAATGGCATGAAATCTAACCAAGCGGCGCTGAATTTAAGGTCGTCCATTGCAATCTGGTTCACAAATGCACTGAAACTGAAGAATGATGCAGCTCCACCTTAAAACATTCCCGCCAGTTGGGACAGGTGGCGGGAAATTTGATGCTAAAGTTCACTGCTGACCACTGGTGAGCCATAAAACCAGATCAAACATTAACCTGGACTGCTGAAACCTCAAGACGTGCTGCTGCAGGTCTGCAATGTGTGAACAGGAGCCGAAGAAAGACCTGGACCAGGGCCAGTCTGAACCAGGACCCTGCCTGAAGGAGGATCTATTCTGAACCAGGACCTGGTCCACAGGCTGCTGCGTTTCTTCAGTTCTTCTAGAAGATCAGTCTGGAAGGTAAAGGAGTGTGACTGAACATGTAGTGAGAGACGTGGCTCCTCTTGGACTTTAAAAACCAGCGTTGTGTTTTTGGTTTGAATTGTGTGATTTTCTGTTTTCTTCTTTATCAAATGGTCTCCTCACATTTACAGACTCAGAATCAGAATAGAGGGCAAACAAGTGTTGTGATTCTAGTGCTGAAGGACAAACAGCTTTAGGTCAGGGTCAGGTCTGGGTCCAGCTCAGGTCTGGGTCCAGCTCTCTTCATACATCACTTCACTACTGAAACATTTCAGAGAACATCACCACGTAGATTATCAATATGCATTCAGATCAGACAGTACATTTTTTTTCTTCTATATTTGATCTGGATCAGGGTCGGATCTGGATCAGTACCAGTGTTACAGGATGTTAACATTCATCTTTAAAGTTGTCTTTAGTGAGGACAGGGTCAGAGTAGGGAACCTGGTTAATCCCTAACTGGTCACCAGACAGGGGGGGTTTAGCCGGGCGCAATCAGTCAAGTTGGAAACAGCTGTGACTTTGTCAGGTACTTAACAGCACAGACTGCGCCTGAGCGTCAGCCCACAAAGTGTGAAGACCACCGAGGGTAAAGACCTGCCAGTCCACCGAGCAAGGACACCCTTCTTCCACCAAGGTCTTTCTGTCCCAGTCTAACGCACGATGTGTCTCTCACGTATCCCAGTCATTCTCAGTGTGGCGAGCGCGGGAGCGGGAGAGACACTTCAATTAATGGACCGACAACGCCACCCTGGGAATTGCACCCAGGGAATTATTTTTACGCCCCAAGGGCACACGGGTTAGTCGTACTCAGGCACGAGACGTGGGATCTCCGTTTAAAACACTTTATTTTAAATAACAATTAAAACATTGTTTTAAAAGAACCATGCACACCAAAGGCTAACTGAATGAAGATAAAGAAACCAGAAAAGAAAACTGAGCAGTTGCTGAGCTGCAGAGTGGACAGTGCCGGAGAAGGCGAAGTGGAGTCCCCTCAGAAATAAAATAAAAACACCAGAAATGTGACACACTCTGGAAGGAGGGGGACCCAAGGCCCAGGACACAGCACACCAACGGAGGGGGACACCACCACCCGAATCACCGCACCACCACTGGCCTCAGCAACCGCAAAGGAAGAAAAGAAATAGATCAATCCAAAAACAAAACAAAATATTTCAAAATAATGGGTAAACCAGGATTGATCTAAACCAATAAACGAAACCAAAAATAAACTAAATGAAAACAAAACACCACGCTCACACTTATTCATTCAGATACGACGGTGCTTTAGGCGTTAAGGTGTGCCAGATACACCGATTAATGATACAAGGTCTGATGCCAGGGGGGAAACCGTGAACGCTGACAAGCAGAGCAGACCAATAGTTCACGTGTTTGCAGATCCGGACGGCCAGGCCGGACAGGCTGGTGGAGTCCAGCGGATCCGGCAGTAACGTTGGAAAGTCCGGTGAGAGGATGGCCGGCCTGAGCCGTAAAAACCCAGTGGAAACAAAGCAGCAGCGGTCCGATGTCTGGCCACGACGTCAGCAGCGCGTGGATTTAAATCACCTGCACCTGAGAAAATGTCCCCAGCGTTAGCCTGCTAGCTGCTATACACGAACATACATGGGAGCATGCATACCTGTCCCTGGCTGCAGACACACACACACACGAGGAGAGAGGCTGAGCTGCACACCACCACAGTCAGTGTGGAGAACAGACTCGCAACACACAGAGACACACCGATCAGCAAACCCAGGTAAGGCTGATCACTTCTGCCGTGCAAGAGACACACCAGAACGCGCTGATGTGATGCAGAGTGTGAGCCAGGGGAGAGACTGCAGCTTAAGTAGCACTCCCCAGCTGATTACTAAATCAGCTACACCTGTATGCACCACGGGCAGGTGAGGAGAGAGAGAGGAGAGAGAATCCCCACACTGCCACATTCTACCTCCTCTTTTTGCATCATCGCCCCGACGATGGACAAATTACGGTAAATAACACTAGCTCCACGGTCTAAACCCGGCTCCGGATCAGGAGCAGTCAAATGGCCATGCGTGGGTGAAGCAGAAAGGCGGCAACCCTGGCACCTGAGGTGCTGCTCGGGTCACCTGGGCCAAATGAGTGGGGCGCATGCCAGCATCATCCACAGCAGGTTGTTGCCCAACAACCAACAAGTCATACTCTAAGGAGCACTCATCCTCAGACAGTGGCCGTTCTACAGGTGGAGAGCTATGAGCCACAGACCCAGGCAAATCCACACCAACAACGGCCTTTAACATACTGCGATGGACCTGTCTGACCTTGTCCAGGTCATCAACTGGTGCAACACTATACACTGAACCACCTTCATCAGGTGCCCTCACCACACGATATTTGACCGGCCTCCATCGATCTCGGATCTTGTGGGGGCCCCTGGCACTGGAGTCACGCACCAACACTAACTGACCCTCCCCCAATGGCTGACCTCTCAAATGCTGGTCGTGGGCTCTCCGCCGGCCATCAGCCGCATGCAGTTGGCGTCCCTCTGCCTCTTCAAATGCCACACGGAGTCGAGCCTTGGGGTGGACATTTTGGCGACCTGACACCCCTCACACGTCTGGCACCACTGGGCCACGTCAGATGTCATGCCTGGCCAGTAGCACCGAGAACGCAGCAGCGCCAATGTTCGCTCCACCCCCTGCTGCCCATGCTCCTGGTGTACTTTTGTCAGGACCTCACTACGCAGCACCTGGGGCAACAACAGCTGGAGCACAGCTTCAGCTCCATCTGGGCGGAATACCTGCCGATACAGAACCCCATCCCTCTTGATCAGGCGACCCCACTGTCGCAGCAAAGCCAATACGGGACCGGACATCTTTTCACGCTCCTCCCGGTTAGGATGCCGTTTTCGACCCCAGAACTTGAGCAGCTCTTGAATAACGGGGTCAGCCTGTTGAAGGGCACCAAGCTCAGAGGGAGGATGCGGTGGCAAGGCTGCAATGGCTGACTGCATGGTCATAACATTACCCACTCCCATCTACATCTAAAGGACGTGACGATATCAGCTTAGTAGCCGCTAAGCTGGTTGAAACCTCTGATGAGCCAGTCGTGGCCCCACCCAAACTGTGGCTCTGCAATTTGGAGGGTGCTAGTTTTCCCATACTGGAACATTGCTTTAATTACCATCTGTTTTAATTCGCGACTCAAGGAGCTGTTCGACACATGCTCCACAAATTGATCCCTCAAAAGGGTTTCAGCATTTGGTACAGCAGTGGGTGCTCTGTTTAACCTTCTCCATGAGGCCCCTCAATGCAAGGGAGAACTCCTGAAGAGTTTCTCCTTCTTCCTGCCTCCTGGAGAAGAATGCCTCCTGCAATGCAACATACGAGTCTGAACGCCTCTGTAGAATAGCAAGGATGCGATCAGGGTCCTCTCTCTCCACACTTGAGCGACACTTAATCTCATCTCTGGCTTCACCCTCTAAATTGTCAAACAGGAAGAGCGCCTGGTCCAGCTGAGACAGCCGCCGGGCCCTCATACAAACCTGCGCCTCCTCAGTCCATTCACTCAATCCTATTCCTGTCGTCCCCCTAAAGACTGGACACTTCCTCTCTCTAGGGAGGAAAATTAGCCTCTCCGCTCATTATCAGCCCTCGACTGATTTATCACTTCTCTAAGTTGCTGTATCTCTTCCTCCATAGCTACAGTAAACTCATGCTACAGGTCGCTGCAGGGGTGTACTGGTAACGCAGATACCACCCTACCAGGACTGTCGTGGGAACCCACCAGGGACGACTGCTGCTTTGTCTCCAACTTATCTGATCTGCACAGAACAAAAACAGATTAATACACGAACAGAAAGAGAAAGAAAACAAAAATAAAACTCGAGGAACCCAGGACTCAGCCGCTTACTAAATCAGCTACACCTGTATGCACCACAGGCAGCTGAGGAGAGGGAGAGAGAGAGAGCAAGAGGGAGAGAGAGAGAGAGGAGAGAGAATCCCCACACTGCCACATCAGCAACCGGAAAAGAAGCGTCGTCCTGTCTGCTACGCTAAGTCATGGCCCTCGCTCTACTGGATGAGGAGACAGTGCTGGCATTCTCATTCCACACAACTGGTCCTTCTCCGCACTGCGTCCGTCGAACAACAACGCAACGTTTGAATATCATGCTTTAATGGTCACTACTTCCATCAGAGCAGATATTCTGGTTGGGTACCGCCCACCAGGGGGTAGTCTGGATGGCTGTGTCTCTGAAACGGACATGATACTCGCTGACATCCCTGATGATGGTACACCACTGATTGTCATGGGAGACCTGAACATTCACATTGACAGACCTCAGGCACACAACTTGTTGGCACTGATGTCCTCTTTTGCACTTGTACTGGCTCCGTCTCCTCCCACCCACAAAGCTGGTAAAGATAAGGTCCTTAAAGCGGACAATGACGGAGTCAATGAGACACCATACTTTGGAGCACGGATGCATCCATGAGGTCTTGAACTTGGTTTTCTGATGGAAACGTGTTGGTGATGACCAGGCGGTGCTCTGAGCATTTGGTGAGCAGTAGTGTGCTGTTGGAGTTCCCTCCCCAGCGTGCCCCTCCACAGGCAGAAAGTTCGTCCCACTCTGGCACTGAAGTCTCCAGGCATGATCAGCCTGTCCTCCTGTGGGACTTCAGACAGAGCTTTGTCCAGGTCAGCATAGAAGCCTCCAGCCTGTCCGTCCAGTGCTGGAGAGTATAGGCAGTGATAGCAGCGGCCGTCCGACTGCTGGCAAGTGTCAGGCGCTTGGTTATTAGTTGCTCATTGATTTGATGCCCACAGGGGTTTTACACACACACACACACACACACACACACACACACACACACACACACACACACACACACACACACACACACACACACACACACACACACACACACACACACACACACACACACACACACACACACACACACACACACACACACACACACACACACACACACACACACACACACACACACACACACACACACACACAATTTTGAAACAATTCTGTGTTTGTGTTCACAGTGAGTCCTGAAGCAGTAAAACTTCTCGTCGACCTTCAGAGGACACTTCGTCAGACAGATTCAGAACCAGTCAGAATCTCCACCGACACTGTTGGACCTGATCTCCCAGAGAGCCACTTTCACCTCCCAGTTCCTAAAGATTGAACCAGGACGGAAGATGAACACGGATCACCCTTAGAGCCTTTCCCAAGAACTGAAAGCTATGAAAAAGAGAACACTGATCGAAGCATGAACTCCATTCCGTTATCCCACGCTAGAGTTGCATCTGCTGTGTGCTGTGTGCTGTTGGTTATCATCACTGGAAGACTGGCGGGGCTTCCTCTGGTTGTCATCGCAGCAGAAGCAGTTGTAGTAGGAACAGTAGCAGGAGCTCAAGGAGGAGCAGTAGGAACAATAACAGGAGCACTAGCAGTAGTAGCAGTGACAGCGGGAGCAGCAGCAGGAGCAGAAGCAGCAGCAGGAAGAGTGGTAGTGGCAGGAGCAGAAGTGGTAGGAGGAGTAGCAGCAGAAGGATTCGAAGCTGCAGGAGCAGCAGCAGGAGCGGCAGTGGGAGCAGCAGCAGCAGGAGCAGGGGTATAAGGAACAGGAGCAGCAGCAGCAGCAGCAGCAGCAGCAGTAGGAGCAGCAATAAGAGCAGCAGCAGGAGCAGCAACAGGAGCAGCAGGAGCAGCAGGGGTATTAGCAACAATAGCAGGAGCAGCAACAGCAGCATCAGCAGCAGCGGGAGGAGCATTCACAGCAGCAGTAGTAGCAGCAGCAGGACCATTAGGAGAAGCAGGAGCAGCAGTCGGAGCAGCAGCAGGAGCAGCAATATCAGCAGAAGCAGCAGCAGCAGCAGCAGCAGGACCATTAGGAGCAGCAGGAGCAGCAAAAGGAGCAGCAGCAGCGGTAGAAATTCTCACAGTAGTAACAAAAGTACTAGAACAAAGGGTAAGAAGACAGGCAGCAGCAGCAGCAAGATTAAGAAGAAGAGCAGGAGGAGCAGCAGCAGCAGGATAATCTTTGGTTTGGGAGGAACATGTCATCAGAGAGCAGCAGCAGCAGATCTTCATCAGGAACGTCGGAACATAAGCAGATGTGGCAGAATGAATGGGGGGGATAACCAAAACTCAACCAAATCAAAGACAACGCCACCTGGGGGCTTGCACCCCAGGATCTCAAATGCTAAACCAAATCAAACCAAAAAAAACAAGGGCCCGCAGGTTCAAAGGATTCAGTGGGACGGGAGACGTGAGTTCAAATTAAAACAAACTTTATTAAATTCCTAATGTTAAAATCAACAGACTAACTCAAAATAAATGGGGTTTGAGGCCTGCCAGACAAAACCAAACTGGACAGGGCTGGGGCTTACCACGACAGCGGTAACAGAAAGGGGGGAGGATCCAAAAACACACAGCACCCGTGACACAGCAAACCAAAAAGTGAAAACGGAACCACCACCAGGGAACCGCTGCCGCTCTGGGACCCCCAGCACCTGTCAAAAGAAAAGAAAATCAACAATTAAACTCACAAAATGATGGCAGCCCTCATACCCTGAAAACAAAAACCCAATACCTAAATATTCAAACGAAAAGAGGAACAAAGTAATTTATATGAAATGAAAAAAACAAATCATTACAAAATAACAAGAACCAAAGGGATAGAACAGAGAACAATAAAGCAACGTAATCACTATTAAACGCAATCGAACAGAAGAAGGAAAAAAAGAAGAAAATCAGAAGGAAAAGTGCGTCTGCATTTCTAAAAATGCCCGAGCACGGCGCATGCCCAAGCTCCTAGGCTCGATGCAGGAGAGCCACACTTCTCAAGGAGCCTGGGTGGTCCATCAGGCCCTAGGGCAGCAGGGTGTACTGAGGAGGCCGTGGTGCGACGAGCAGGTGTCAAGCACATCCAAAGAAGGAGAGCCAAAACAGCAGTAAAGCCCGGGGTCAACTGCAGCTGATGACTGCACCACTGGCAGCATGAAGGAGAGCATACACAGCCCGATACAGCAGCGGCGGCGGCTGCAGGAAACACCCCGCTCCCACACAGACTCCAGGGCAGTCCAGCTCCCAGTCAATTCACAGCTTTGGGGGAGGCCAAACACTATCCTGCACAGACACGCTGTCAGGACAGCAGCCACATGTCTGTCAGTCCCATGAAGGAGGAAGAGGAAGAGCGGAGCAGGGATATTTATAGACGCCCAGTAATTAGAAGCCACACTGCCTCAAGTGGAGGGGAGTGCAACTCCCCACCATGCCACACAGAGATGACTTGTGGATATATGTGGAGAAACTGGTGAAGGAGATCATTGAACCCATGAAGAACATCTTGGAGGAAATCTACACCACATGTTTGCATCTGGAGGAGAACCAGACTAAAGCTCTGGAGGAGAACCGGAGTGAACTCTGTTTGGATGCTGTGGAGGAGCTAAGAAGATGATCCAACAAGTGTCTGATCTGAGGAACACTGGAGCTGATCCAGATTGTTCCACACAGGAAGAGAGACAGAACTTAACAGACGCCATGATCCGCTCAGCTGATCAGAGCGACAGGGTTCTAGATCATTTCCTCCGCATGAAGAAGGAACTGATGAAGATCAGATGAAGTGAAACTTCTGGGCCCCATTGTCATCTGGCTCTGCTAACTGCTCGCTGTACTGTTAGCTGTTCTACTGTGTTCTAGCTGTAGTTAGCTGTTTGCTAACTGCTAGCTGTACTGTTAGCTGTTCTGCTATGTTCTAGCTGTAGTTAGCTGTTTGCTAACTGCTAGCTGTGCTGTTAGCTGGTCAGCTGCTGGTATTGACACACATCCATGCTCCTTTCTACGGTTGAATTCATTGTTCTACCCTAGGCCCACAAGGGGGCGCAGGAGAACATAGGGGCCAATAGTGAACCTTACACACTAAAAAATGTTGGGTTTTTGCAACCCAATAGCTGGGTTGAGACTGTTGGTTAGTTTCGTTGGGTTGTTTTCATTAAAGTGGGTAATCCAATAAGCCAGATTGCTGGGTTATTGTAGTTGGCAGCTGAGTTATTTGCTGTTGGGTTGTAATTTCCATTATAATGTGTTGGGCTATTTTGGACTACCCAACATGTTGGGTTGACACGCGCACATGCGCGACCAATACTGATACTTAGTGCTGCTATAGCGAAAGAGAAAAAGACTGTTACAATGGAGACGCTGCTGGAAGATTCTTCCAGGGAAATACAGAGAGCTTTATTTACATTTTTACAAGAATCTGAGTTGTATTGTCACATTTAGGTGTGCAGCATGCACATGGGTGTATGTGCATGAAAACCTTATCTAATGCAGACAGAGCTTCATCTGACAAAAGTGTGTTTATTCAAACATGTTTGTATTCTGTATATTATAAATGTTGGTTATTTTTCTTAAAAAATGTTTTAAAACAGTTTATGTGCTTAGTTTCTAAAGAGTTTTGTAAATCACTGTTCAGTATTTATGACACTGTAGCGGCCGTGGGGGTCGCTGGGGGTCGCTGCCCCAAGTGACTGTGCCCATAGCCGCAAGGCACTATGGGTAGGGATTGTTTGGGATGTCACGGGCCGTGTTTCATGTTTAATTGTTTTCATTTGTGTTTCCCGTGATTCTGGTTGTGTTTAGTAATTGTGTTTTTGTGTGCTGTTGCCATTTTTCCGTTTCTTTGAGTTAAAGGTATAGTGGACGATGTTCTCAGCCTCTGGGATGCGGGATGCGAATCTCAACTATTGGTCCTCCAACATGTCAATCACTCTGGAGAAATGCTTGCATAACGCCGTCAAACGCGCTCGTTCCCGTATATGCGCATGTGCATTCAGAGTGTTTATGCAGCCCGTGAGCTTCGGTTTCAGCCAGTACTTACCGATGGCGAGTCTCACATAATGAAACTGTAACTGTTTCGGAAAAAAAGCCTTATGAGCGAGGCCGATCACAGAAACTGTAAACAGAGCCGTGCACGCCCGGAGAAGATGAGCTCGCGCTCGCACGCTACCGACATTGATAGGCGTTTCCTCTGGAGAAGCAGTAGAGCTGGTCGGACGGTCTGGCGCATGCGCGTTTTTCAAAAAGCGAGTAACAGACGTTTGGCTTTGACTTTTCAGAAAATCGTCCACTATACCTTTAAGTTTTGTTTGTGTCCTGTCGGACCGGGGGCTAGAGGGATAGCCAAGGGAGTGGTCTGGCCACCCCTCCAGTTGTTGTAATTAGAGCTGGGGATTCTGGCTCTTTGGAGGGAGCCGGCTCCTGAGGAGCCGTTCATTTGAAAGAGCCGTTCAAAAGACTGGCTCCCTGACGAACGTCATGTGACTCTGTTAGATACATCAGCCTCATAAGTGTAGAGTCAATCCCTTATTTTCTGACAACTGACATAGTTACTGTCAGTTATGAGTATTCATCTGGTGCTTTAATTTGTTTAATGACAGATTTAAAAGATGTTTTTCTGATACACATTACATTGTACCTCGCACGTTGTCCCCATGAAAGAGCTTCAAAATGCTGCTACATGACCTTTAACCGAGCATTTTATGGGGTGTGTGTGTGTGTGTTCCATTGCTAAAACCTCTGATAAAGCGGTCCATACGGTGTTTCAAATTAACTGGTTTCCTTGTTAGCTGGTGACTGACTTCCTTTAGCACTTCCTGCTGCTGCTGCTGCAGCAGATGTTGAAATTAGACTCATAAAAAGGTCCGACACGGCGTTTTGTCTGGTTGTTAACATCTATCAGCAACAAGGGACGTGAAAGAAACCCAGTCGCCAGTTAATAGGAAAACAGTTATTCCAAAACACCGGCTTCTCTCAGGGTTCTACACACTTCTCCTCCGCTAGTTAGCTGCTGCGTTCAGGTGACTGGAGCGAGCTGCGGAAAACTGAAACTCGGTCGTTCACATGAAGGCAGCGGAGACAGCTGGACTCAGGAGACACTCAGGAGACACGAGAAGGAAATGTGGACAGTTTGCACATAGGAATGGCTCTCAGACAGCTGTGAACCGGCTCTTGTCATTCACTTACAAGAACCTGTGGCAAGCGGAAGCGGGCGACACTTCAATTAGTAAGACCGACAACGCCACCCTGGGACTTGCACCCAGGGAATTACTTTTTGCCCCCCCAAGGGCACACGGGTTCGTTGTTCTCCAGACCAGAGACGTGGGACCTCAATTTAAAATGCTTTATTTTAAATAACAATTAAAACATTCTAAAAGAACAACCACGCACACGTACGGATAAACTAAAGATGAATCAACCAAAAGAACCAAAAAAGAAGAAAACGAGCAGTTGCTGAGCTGCGGAGTGGACAGTGCCGGATGAGGGAAGTGGAGTCCACTCAACAAAATAAAATAAACACCAGGGTAAATGTGACACACACTCTGGAAGGAGGGGGACCCAAGACCCAGGACACAGCACATCAACGAGGGGGACACCACCACCCGAATCACCGCACCACCACTGGCCCCAGCAACTGCAAAGAAAGAAAAGAAACAGATCAATCCAAACACGAAATGAAATATTCCACAAACACAGGTAAACTGGGATTGATCTAAACTAATAAACCGATCAGAAACAAAAATAAACAAATGAAAACAGAACACCACGCTCACACTCAGTCACACAATTAAGACAGCTACTCTGGGCAATTAAGTTGCCCCAGATGTGTCGATCAATAAATACAAGGTCTGACGCCAGGGAAACAGCGAATGCTGTCAAGCAGAGCAGTCAACCAGTTCATGTATGCCGATCCGGACAGCCAGGCTGGACAGGCTGGTAGAGTCCAGCGGATCCGGGCGGGAGGTTGAACCCGGTGAGAGCACAGCCGGCCCAAGCCGTAAACGTCCAGTGGAAACGAAGCAGCAGCCGTCCGACGTCTGGCCACGATGTCAGCAGCGCGTGGATTTAAATCACCTGCACCTGAGAAAATGTCCCCAGCGTTAGCCTGCTAGCTACTAGACCTGAACATACATAGGAGCATGCATACCTGTACCAGGCTGCAGACACACACACACACACAGGCATGAAGAGAGAGGCTGAGGGCACAACGGCGGAGCTGCACGCTACCTGCAACCACAAGCGGGTTAGCCAGGAGAAAGCATGTGAAAGCATGCGCTATAAGGCTACCAGCAGGAGAGAGAGACCTTACCACAGTCAGTGTGGAGAACAGACTCGCACCACACAGACACGCCAATCAGCAAACCCAGGTAAAGCCAGGTTTACACTTGCACGATTCTGTGGCACGCATTGCCACGAATCGAGTCGCAAACGGTCGCAAACCACTCGTAAAGTGGTGTGAAGTGTGCGTAAACCCGTTGGGACTGCGTGCCATGTCGGGACGAGAATTTTGAAATGTTCAAAATTTTGGTCACGACAAAATATCGCGAACCGGCCGTGAACTATGCGCCAACTGTCCGTGAACTCCTTGTGAACGCGTCGGGATAATGCGGGAGAACGTGTGCCAGTCGTGGCCACCGGCGAGTACCCGGAAAATGGCCCCATGCGGGGGATTTTCGACCCACTGTCGTTGCAACATCAAGTGTAGCTCTTTGAATTTGTCATTGACATTGACTGATGTCAGCCGTCCGTCGGGGCCCCCTTCAGCTCGGGGCCCTCGGCAGCACCTTTTCTGCTGCTCTTCAACACAGAGCAGCTGCAGGTACAGGATCTTCTCTTCTCCGCAGTGACGGAGTCTCTGGCATTCAGCATGTTGTCTGTTCCACAGCAAATCCAAAAATGACCCGCGCTGGGGAAGCCCCCTTTTTACTTGTATATGACGGGCGTAATTGCGTGCGCAACCACGTCGTGCCGGTGCGGGAAGCTCGTAAACTATGCGCAAACTATGCGTGAATTTGTCGTGAATGCGTCGTGTCAGTTCGCGACACTGACGGGCGCATTCGTGAACTGTCCGTGAACTGTGCGCCAACTGTCCGTGAACTGGTCATGAACTGTGCGGGAGTCTGCCGGTTCTCCAGATTGGCACGCCTTGCCACGACAACATCGTGGCAAAAAGTCATGCAAGTGTAAACCTGGCTTAAAGGTCCCATATTATGCTAAGTTTCAGCAAGTTCCAGTGGGTCTCAGAGGTCCAATACCAGTCTGTTTGATGTTTTTTGCCTAAAAATCCAGTTTTTTCCTGGACTTCAGCCAGCCTGAAGTCCCCTCTCCTGAGCTCTGCTGAGAACAGGCTGTTTCTGGTCTGTAGCTTTACATTCTAATGAGCTTCTCTGACCACGCCTCCTCCACACCATATATGGGAGAGGGCGTGGCTCTCACTCTGGTATCACGCTGTAATGTTGACACACGCAGAGCCGGCATGTCTGCTATGAACTCTGTGGTTCAGCCGTACCAATTTGATCCAGAGTCTGACCCAGAAGGAGAGGCCCCTGAAGAAATTCAAACTCTGCGGCTGCAGCAGGACGTTTCTGAATGGTAAGTTCTCGATAGTATGTGTCCCTGATATTTTTCTTTTTACTTTGTGTGTGTTGTTGCACAGTAACTTATGTAGCTAGGTTACGTTAGCTCCTGCTAACGGTTACATCTCCGCTGTCGTCTTGTTACTTGGAGCTC
Organism: Salarias fasciatus; assembly: GCF_902148845.1. Classification (NCBI taxonomy): domain Eukaryota; kingdom Metazoa; phylum Chordata; class Actinopteri; order Blenniiformes; family Blenniidae; genus Salarias; species Salarias fasciatus. The sequence continues at coordinate 1,173,506 of NC_043756.1, read as the reverse complement.
TTTTGTTGAATGCGCACGATTGTGAAAAGCTGATAGTTATCTGTCATGACTGTATTCTTGCAGATTACGGAGAAAAGGTGTCGTCAGAGGACTGTTACTAGCCTCCGCTGTCTGCTGACAAAGGCCAGAAAAAATCTTGTTTGTGATGTTTAGAGCAGAGTCGTTTGTCATCACAGCTCCCTGCCATTTCTTTTTCACATTATGTACTCATTTAGCGTAAATATGACCGTATCAATAATCTTTTAGTCAGTTTTCATATCTGGAGTCGGTGCACAGTGAGCTACACTGTTCTCCATGTCCACATTAGTCACATGCTATAAATTAGATATTTCTTGCACCTGAAGTGGTTTTAGGCTCAGGTTACTTCTGATCCACCTCTGTTTGTTCACTCATTTTTTGTTGAAATGTTCACTTTTCTCATTGGATAGGTGCAGCTGTGGAAACTGAGCTACCATGCCCACAGAAGCTGAGAACATCTGCTGTTTGGAGATACCACAGGTAGCTTCATCTATACCCAAACTGAAAATAATTTGTCTTGATTAGGCTCCATGTTACATTTACAGTATAAAATACAGTACATACATTTACCTTCTGTAATTCCCTGTAGGTTACCAGACGGCTGCGGGAGGTGGAGGAGCAGCCGTCCTGTATGGTGGACCATCCTGGGTTGGAGCCTGTTTGCCTCAGTGTGTACTCTCTGCAGAAAGCCTGCCAAATGTATGGTGCTGACTATGGTCCTTTATGGCTGAGAGGAATACACCAGTATGTTATGCTTTGTATCTAAATCAAAAATGTAGTCTTACTTTGCTTCAGTGAGCATAATCTTACAATTGTAACAAAACGTGATGAATGTGAATTGATTTTGCTTTTTTAAAACTACATATTTCTTCCAAAAGCCGTTGATCTGTACATCATTCATGTAATCACAGAGTCACTTCTGTAGACAAGCATTTATTGAGATCACACACTTTACATATAACCATAACACGGGGCCAGCCTATGACTGGCAGTGACCTCCTCTGTGTCAGGCCGCTGAACTGTGCAGTGAGGTCCTCTGGAACGGGGATGGCCAGGACTGCCTCTGTGTATGGAGCCGGATCCTTGAAGATTTCTTCAAAAATGAGGTCCATCATCTCAGCAACATACCTGTCATGATAACGAGGGAGACTTGGATGAATCTCAAACACAGCTTTTATTCAGCAACTCGGCTCAGTACAAAAACTGTTAGCTCTCTGCTAACGCGCGCTCATTTGTCATAGGCGAACTCTCTCCAGTGACATCATCTCAAAACACTCCTGCACTGGCTACGGTAGCCTCATGGTGACATTAAACTTAAATCTCACAACATCTCCCTTCTTAAAAGAAAACTAAACATTCCGGGTTTACTATTTCAGTTAAAGTGCAAATTATTCTTCATTTCTGAACTTAAAGTACTTTCTGGTAAACAACATCTGTAACCCTATTATTCTCACTACACTGTAACACGTTAAACAGTATCAATTTCCATTAACATCAGTATACAACATAACTCTTCCTCTGACTTTTTTTTTTTTTTTTTTGTAATCTCAGTCTCTCCTCTCTGAACACAGGACATCATCGGGGTAGACTACCCTCAGTCCTGAAAAGGGATTATTCTGCCCTTGAACAGAGGAAAATACTCCTTTAGTCTCTGAATCTCAGAGGCAGCTTAACCTCACGGCCTCTGGCGGTCAGCCTCCGGGAAGTAGTGGACAGAGAAGGAGACCGCGGGATGGAATCTGACGACGGTGGGCTCCGGTGTGGTTCTTGTGGAGCTCCTGTCAGTATGGCCGGGGAACTGCAGTCCTGGTGGGGGACAGGATCAGCACTCTGCTGATGTGTCGCAGGTTTGTCGGTCTCCGGGACGGCCTGAAGATGTTGTCTGTTGCGACGAGTCACCGTGCCGCTGTCCATCTCCACCACGTAGGATCTCGGTTCCTGAGATTTACTGATGACTCTACCGGGAGTCATCCAGCCCTTGTCTCCATCGAGTTTTACTCGGACCTCTTGACCTGGGTGCAGCTGAGGGAGAGGACGAGCTGAATGTCGGCGGTTGTAAAAGAACCCGTAAGCCTCCTTAGCTGCGGCGTCTTTCTGGTGTACGAGGTCGTAGTTGACTGGTTTTGGCTGTAATGATTCCTCCAGTGCTGGGACAGTCGTACGAATCTGTCGACCTGTCATCAGCTGTGTGGGACTCACTCCGGTTGCAGCGATGGGTGTAGAGCGATAGCTCATTAGAGCCAAGCAGGGGTCGGGCTGTTTGAGAATGTGCTTAGCTGTTTGAACTGCTCTCTCAGCTGCACCATTGCCTTGTGGGTAGTGGGGACTGGAGGTTATGTGGGTGAAGCCATAGTTCTTTTTGAACTCCTGGAACTCAGCTGATGTGAACTGAGTGGCGTTATCACTCACTAACTCCAGTGGAATTCCCCATCTCACAAACATGTGTTTAAGCTTGCTGATCACATGAGCACTTGTAGTAGTTGAGAGGGAAGCTATTTCAATATCTCGTGAAAAATAATCAACTACGATGATACCGTCCAGCACGCACAGATCGGTTGCGATCCTTTGCCATGGACCACTCGGCAGCGGAGTCATCACCAGTGTCGTCTTTGTTGCGTTTTGGGGCAGGCACCATGGGTGCACACCAATCAGTAGGTTCTGTGACCTCTTCAATGATTCCCAAGTTGAGCATGCGCCTTAACTCCTTCTCTACTTTCGGTAGAAGTGGAAAGGGGACTCTGCGTGGCGTGTTCACAGTATATGGTACCGCATCATCTGTCAGTTCTATTTTCACAGGCTCACAGTTCAGTAGTCCAATTTCTCCAAACACATCGCTTGTGTGCAGGCTGCGGCTGATCTCATTCACTCTTGCAACCAGCCCCATTCGTTTTGCAACTGACTTTCCCAGTAGGTCACTTGTGTACTGTCCTTTAATCACAGTGATCCAGTACTGATATTTCTGCTTTGTGTACGTGCTGTTGGTGATGAATTTTCCCACACATGAAACTTTCCCACCTGGACTGTACACCGGCAGCTTAGAAACAGTCAGTCTGGGCCTCGGTTGTAATCTACTGAATGTCTCTTCTGTCATAACCGTCGTGTCGGCTCCAGTATCAATTTTAAACTGGACTGGGTTGCCATTTACTTCCAGCTTCACATCCCAGTCAGTGTCTGAGTCAGGCTCAACTATGACAGTCGGTTTGGTATCTTTCACAGAACCCAGGAAAATTCCTCCAATGAAAAATGAATCCTCCTCTGAATCCTCCACCTCTTCTGTCCTGACTTCTTTTAGCATTTTGGATTTACATACTGCTTCAAAATGACCCATCTTGTTGCACTTCCTGCATCTTTTGTTTCGGGCTGGGCAGCTCTCTTTTTTATCATGCACTCTGTTGCACCGCTGGCAGCTTTGTTTACTGTCGCCGTATTTTTGACTCTGGGGCTGTCTCGGCTTATCATGGCTCCATTTTGTGTTGCTGTGCTGTTTGTGTCTCACCTCATTCATTCTGGTTTCCACGTGCTCCGCGCTACCGCCTTCTCCAGCGTCAGGTCCGCCTCGAGCTGCAGCCGCTGTGACACCTCTTTGTCCACCAATCCTATGACGATTCGGTCTCGGATCTGTTCGTCCTTACTGTTGCCGAACTCGCAGTGCTGCGCCAGCTCATACAGGCTCCGGACAAAGGCTTCCACGGTCTCACCGGCCCGTTGGTTCCGCTTGTGGAAGCAGGCACGGTCATGTATGACGTTACGTCTGGGCACAAAATGCTCATCAAACTTCTCCACCACCGTCTTAAAATCAAACTCGGGGTGTGGGAAGGCTTCTGTGGCAGCAGGAAACACAAACGAGCTGTAGATGGGCTCTGCATCTCTCCCCATTGAATAAAGAAATGAGTTCACTTGAACCTCACCACTCTCCTTATCCAACTTGGACGCGACTCTGAAACGGGAGAACCTCTGCCTCCACACCGGCCACTCTGCCGGGCGGGAAAAGTCGAACGGCTCCGGGGGACCAAACTTAGCCATCTCGTCTCCGACGTCAGCGTGAAGTCCTCAATTCTGACACCATGTCATGATAACGAGGGAGACTTGGATGAATCTCAAACACAGCTTTTATTCAGCAACTCGGCTCAGTACAAAAACTGTTAGCTCTCTGCTAACGCGCGCTCATTTCTCATAGGCGAACTCTCTCCAGTGACATCATCTCAAAACACTCCTGCACTGGCTACGGTAGCCTCATGGTGACATTAAACTTAAATCTCACAACAATACCCTGTTTCAGAAAAGACAAGCACAAAGAAACTGTTGTTTTTGTTTTGTTTTTTTAATTTTACAACGACAGAGTTTTTTCCCAAATATGTCCTGGTGTTTGGCACTTTATCTGATTTACTGTTTTCACAAGGTTGTTTTTGGTGTGTTGAAGGTTCTTTCCAAAACATACGTTTCGGTTGAAAAAATTAATAAAAGAATATGACACTTACGGAATGTTGGCTCTGTCTTTAGTGGTTTTGCTCTGCATCCTCCCTTCATGGCCTTTGGAAAGTGGACCTTGAAGAGGGGCACACCTTCGTTTTGGCTTGTGGTCGGTTGGCGTTTTCATTATAACACATGGCAGCCAGGTAGAGTCTGGAAGTACAGGAAAGAGAAAAGCAAAGATGTTAACGCTGACAGACACTTTTCGCTAGACAATCACACAATTTCTATGTAACCAGTTTATTTTACCTTTAATTTCAGTGAAATATAAAAACCTGGAGAGTCTGCCCTCATGTCGCCACAACGATTACTTTGTCGTCCTGACTGAGCCGCTGCAGCATCACATCCTGCAGTGTCTTCCAGTGGCGAATGACTGCAGGCTCAATGAAGGATCTGGCACGCCGGCGAAACGTGTCATATTGTCATAGTTAGAACCATATTGACAGAGTCAAAGGAAATGTCACAGAGTCTGAATGGTCATAGGTGGAGTCCTGCCCTTTTGAAGATGCCACTGAAGAGGTGTCCTGTAATGGATCTGAATCCAGCTCCTGCTCCTCGTCCAGGTCGAGACGAGATCTCTCTGAAGGTCTCTTTACTGGTGTTGATGATAAATAAAAAGGATCTGTAGTGGATGTCCCAACACCAACATCCTGGCAGGACACCGTAGCCTGGACACCTGTGAAAAAATACAATTTTTACTAAAGGAAGTCTTTCCATGACACAAAGACAGTAATACATTACATTATAGGTGAATAGTATTATAACAGGTGAATGATTACTAACTTCATCAACAGTAAATGAACTACACTTGGCTACAGACCTTTACTTCTGACATGAGACTGTAGAGTCCTCCAGGACAGCTGTGTGCCTCCAGAACGGGTCTCCACTGGGTCAGTCTGGCAGGCAGCATCCCTCCATGCAGGAACATCTGTGGCTGCAGTTGATGTGCTGGCCTGTATACAGGAAACAGAGGTTACACCTGCATCCTCTCAAATACATAGTTACAACAGCAGCAAATACTGCAAAAATGACATGTGCACAGCTCCATTACTTCCTGGAGTTCTGACAGCACCTTTGTTTACTGTCTCTCATGATAGGATGAACTGATTCATCCAGGTGTGTCTGACCAGTTCATCCTGTCACGAAAGACTGGAAATAAAGGTTCTGTCAGAACTTCAGGGAGTAGTGGAGCTGTGCATCTCGACCACTGTATCCCCCCTTTCACTTACTCCCTGTAATTCAACTACTACTACTATCAGGGAACAAAAACTATCGTTAGCATCTTGGTGCTAAGTAAAGGCTAACGCCTGATGAGGTGTACATTATCACCGTCCGCATCGTCCATCCCTTACGTACACAATGCTCGTTTTACATGAAATATATGTTCATACGGCAGTGTTTACTGCAAGGAAAGAAGTTTGATCGGGGCGGGGGGCGTCTGGTGTCGTTGCTAACGCTGCTAACGGCTAACACTGCTAACACTGCCGTGTTCGACTGTCGGAGAGTTTTTTTCTCTCTCTCTGGTGGAAATCCTGATACGTCTTCTCTTCAACGTCCCCTGATATTATTTACCGTTGTGTGTTAAAGTAATATGAGGAGAGGACTCTATGTTAGCAACAGTAACTTACGTTAGCTGCCATGCTAAAACCACTTTCAACAGGCTATAACACTCGGAAGGACGATATAGTAAAGCAACATAACATGGTAAAACTTACAGCTTCCACGTTTGTAGCTTGGTCGCGGACAGTTGGAACCGATCCAGACTTTAGCTTCAGCTTCTTGGCGAATCCTGATGTAAGCTGGCCCTCGTTGTGAAAGCAGTCCGGAGTGAAGTGGTGAGCACACACACACAACTTCTTAGGCGTCCTTGCGGGTGCATCTCCCTCGAAAATGAAATGAATCCACTGGGCCCTGCTGAATAAACATTAGTGTGGCGGTGTTACCAACCCGAGGAGCAGCGCTTTGGGTTTATGACGTCATAAACCAGGGAATTTCAAAACGGAGCATTTGAGCACACATTTTCAGAAAGGTGGAGCAAGCAAGAGAAGGAGAGAATAGATTTTTCTCATTTTGGGAGGGTTTGCAGACAGGCTCAGGACGCATATTACTGTTACAAAACCATTGTAAAGTGGATTTTGCATAATATGGGACCTTTAAACTGCACAAGAACACTCATTGCTAGGATGAAGATTGCACTTTAAATTCACAAATTATTTGAATAAAAAATAAATAAAATACCTAATAGAGGGCTCAGGCCTTACCTTCATTATAAGAAAATGCACATGAAAGCTGATTATTAAAAAACACTTCAAGTACAGCAGGCAATATTCAGTATTATCAAACAATTCTTATTGATATTAATTTCTATCTGTTTTGTGCAAAAAACAAACAAAAATAATAAAACTCAGGCTGAGTCCAAAACAGCACATTGACCTTTTTAAACTGACAGCTGCCCTAAAATTTTAAAGTGCATTCAAAGGAGGGCAAAACAGCAATTTCAGAATACAGTCACTTTTTTTTTTGTTTTTAGCATGGACGTGGTGCTGTTATAATCCGCCAGCTTCGCTTCGCAGTGCAAACTTTGCACTGAGCTCTTCCCTTTTTTTCGTTTAAAATTGTCCCAAACTTTTGACATTTTCTGGCGTTTTCTTTGTTGTGCTTCCTCCTTTTCGCCAGCATTTTCTTCATTCTGCTCTTCAACGCGCCGCGTCCGACGCGTCCGCGTCTCGTCGCTGGTGGAACGCGCGTTCCCATTTGTTTTCAATTGTATTTTGACGCAGCTCCATTTCTCGCGTCGTTTCACCGCGCTGTGCTCCATCTGCTTGCTCCGACATGTCCGTGCGTCTTACACTCTCGTGTGGAAACATGCTGCGCTTTAGTTCCGGGCGCTACACGCTGGCGGTTTCACGGTAGTTTCACTGTACACAATTAATAAACAAATCCTCGAAGCAACAGAATTTAATTCGAAGCTTTTTTATAATCAAATTATTTGATTTATTCGATGAATCGTTTCAGCCCGAGATGCAATGCACCGTTTTTTCAGTGAAAGAGAAGAACTGAACCTTCGTTAGTTAAACTGTATCACAAGTAGTTGCTGTACTCAAAAGACCAAGATTCCTTGCAGATCAGTGTGCTCGCTGCGGTGCGGCGTGGAGCAGCCTTTCCTGTCAGCAGCAGCCTCATCTTCAGAGGATAACGCCGAGGCGTGGCTGACTTCATCTGTTTCGCTGCTCTCGGCTCCACGTTCAGCTCCATCTCTGTTTACTTCTCAGACAACTTGCAGGCGGAAGTTGAGCAATAAAAAGCTGACTGATTGGCTGGGTTGGCATATTTCTGCCATGTCTGATCAAGTGAATGTGCTCACAGCTGATCACCATGATCGACTGGAAATTAATCGCCATCACTAATCACGATCATATAATCACCCAGGCCTACTTTCAGCCTCTGTCTTCACACCAAGAGCGTTGTCTCGTGGTTTCAGGCAGGAAACGGTGGCTCTCGCTGGTTGTGTTGGTGTAGTTGTGAATACAGAGCTGCTGTGAGGAGACTGTTTTTTCTGCAGCTTGTTCTCCATCACTCCATTTGACTTCATGGCTAAATGTGTCTTTGCAGGTGTTTGTGCTGGACTTCCCTCCACGCCTGAACATCGAGCCGGGTCTTCAGGAGCTGCTGCGTCAGGATTATCATCGTGTCGCAGCACTATGGGTATGTTAAGATTTTGCTGGTGTGTGTGGTTGTAATGGTTGTCAGTCATCACAAATGGTTTTTCTGAATCTACATTTGATAACTGAAGGTGTGTGTTCTGTTCTCACTCTTCAGGTGTCCCGGACGTGTCTGTGGCGGAGCACTTTCCCCTGCACCGGTTGGAGCTGTGGTGCCCTGACCAGGTAAGTAGAGCATGTTTTGTTGTTCTGTGACGCATAGACCACTTTGTGGTCTTTTTAGTTAGATACACTGGTTGAGTAAAATGTCTCCTTTGCTCCATTGTCAGGTCCACTTGAGTGACTCGCATGGGATGCAGGTTTTGGTCCAGCTGCTGTGGGAGGCTGCTTTCCAGCAGCTGGTGCCGCCTCCATCCCAGCAACCAGTGCCTCCCCCGGCGCCAAAGCGTGCCAGGGTTGCTCCCAGGCTGGTGGTGACGGGACACGCCCCCGTGCCCCGTCACAGGAACCCCTGGGAGTGGAGCGTGGTTGTACAGGGGGCCAAGGTAAGGTGCTTCTCTGAGTTTGTGTGATTTAAAGTTTGTGCCATGTTTTCTCAAGTCCCAACGCAATTCTAATCAGTTGTGCCTGATGTTGTTTTTCAAAGGCTGCACGCCCAGCAGAGGGATCCTCTGCGATCCCTCCCAACCCGGTGTGGTTCAGGGGGCCCATGTTGGACGCCATGGAGAAGGTGTCCCCTTCTTCTGGCTCTGATGGCGGCCCCGTTGTCCCGCCAGCTGGCCAGGTAACTTTCACACTTATTCCATGTTGACACAGGTGAACCAAGCAGGAATACAGCTGTTGAAAAGGACTGTTTTTTTCTTCTTCTTCAGACCTCCTGTGTGGTGCGTCGGCCAGCAGGTGTTGGAAGGAGGCGCAGAGGGGGAAAGCAGAAGGTTCGTAGAATGTTTGTCTTTGATGTAGAATTTGTTATGACAATTTTAAGCTGGACATTTTGAAATGTAAAAAAAAAAAAAAGAGTAACTTCATTGACAGCTGTTGTCTTTTACTTTGCAGGTGCTGGCAACACCTTCACCTGCTTGTGAGCCCATGTCTGCTTCTTGCCCCAGCCCACCAGTCCCCCAGGTTGGTTCTTGGTTTTATAGACTGCGTGTCGTATTTGTAGATGACCTGCTTTATTTATTATCAGTTTGAACACGCTGCAAAACTTTCTGCTTCCATTTTGTGTCAGGTGGAAGCACCAACCCAGGAGGTGGTGGAGGAGGTGTTGCCCCCGTGGCGGTCGGGGAGGAGGTTCCTGCTGCATGCCCTGCCGTGCCGACGGAGCGACGCCTCATCCCCGAAGCTAAGTGTGCCGTTCTTGAGAGTTCCCAATCAGGCCAGTCAGCTGTTGGTGTGAGTGCAGCAGTGGTTGATGTCAGGACAGGGATCAGGCTTCTGAAGGCTGTGCAGGGATCTTTTCACCAGGGCAGCTCGAGGTTTATCAGTGGTGGACAGCAGTGCATGGCGGTAGCTGCATTGAGCTTAGCCAGACACACTTTGAGCAGTGTGTTCTCGTGGGGGAGGCAGGAGCTTGATGATGTTTTGGTTTCGGGTGATTCTTTCTACAAGTGGGGGATGGGCCGCCCTGGCTTCAAGCCTTGGTCATCTTATCTGTCTGCGACTGACCTGCCAGATCAGATCGAGGTGGATGAACAGGTGCTGCAAGTTACTATTGGCTTCACTGCGACAGGGTGTGTGCACATGTCTGAAGGGCAGTACACGTCTAAAGGTGTTTGCATTGATAACGCTGTGTTGTACACTCTGCAGAACGGACTGGAGGAGGTCTTTGTTAAACATGGACACAGTGCATGTCTGCTTACAATGTGTGCCAACACGTCTGCCATCATCTGCCAGAACGGACAGTTTGCTGTGGTGGACAGCCATCCACGGAGTGGTGTTGGCTTGTTTGACCTCAAAGGCACCAGCGTGCTTCTGCAGTTTGCAAGTCTTAACGACCTTCAACACTCCATCTGTCAATTGTTTGACAGCCTCACTTCAGGGTCAGACGAGTCGTACTTTGAGCTGTGTGGCATTGCTGTCGGTGGGGGTTAGGGCTGCCACAAACGATTATTTTGGTAGTCGACTAATCACTGATTATTTTTTAATTAGTCGACTAATCGCATCATATATAAATTAAAGTAAAACAGTTTATCGCACCACCATGAAGCTGCTCTTATATAACCATAATTAGATTTCAGCTTTAAGTTTTAACAGTATATTCTAACTAAAAATAAAGACAATTCAGATGATAGTTCATAAAACCTTTATTGAAATATGCAACAAACACTTGTTTAACTGTGTACCATAAAGTGCAAATACTTGAGTAAAATAAGGAAAAGGCACTTGCCTAAACAAAAAAATAAATCCTTCATGTTAAATTGTTTTTCTTAATTTGTGTTTGGCATCAAGCACAGCAACAATGAGGGAGGCTCCTGTAACTACGGAATTATTGAAGTTTTCATCTCACTGACTCAAATAAAACAAAAGTGCATTTTGTGTTCAGTGCTCAACTGTATACAACTTTATTACACTCTGACTCTACATAATCCCAAACTCCACAGGGCTCTGGTTCAGGACAGTCAGCATTTCTACATGTTGGAGACAGGCTGCTCTCTCTGGGAGCAGATGTTCTGCTGCGGAGAAAATCCGCTCCGATGGGATGAAGCTCTGAAACATAACGTTAGAAAGCATTAGCCTGACATCAATTCTTATTAAAACACATCACTGTCTGTTATAACGTTACAGAAAACATGAAATGTGTGCTAAAGGCAGCTAATAAATCAAATCGTCACCACTGTTAACATCGACAGCTATGAGTAAATAGCAAGTTAGCGCTCTATGCTTATATTATTAGCTTACCGAGATGACGGTCAATCATCGTTGTCACAAACCACAACGTGCTTCTGTTTCGGCTGCTCATGCATCTCAGTTGTGCTGCCGTGTGTTATGGCAATTTTATTTAATAAAGGGCTTCCGCCGGTGAGTTCGTTTTGGTATCTTTTATTATGCTGTACAGCAGGAGAAGTCACGCAGTCAACAGAGTAACAGAGTGAGTTCTGCCCTCGCAGGGGCGTGCAAGCCTCTAATAACTATCTGCTACGATCACTCCCAGGGGCCTTGACTGCACCCAGCCGTAGGCTGGACACAGGAAGACTCCCACGAGTGCCGCAGCTGCTACGCTAAGATTATCAGGAAAAGTAAATTCTAGACAAAGCATTCATGGTTCCCCTCACATCTGAGTGTGTGAGCTACGGTTGTTTACAAAAATACCTCTGCGAGCACTACAAGTGAGAAAAAGCATGCATACATGAGAAATTTCCATTACATTCCCCCCTTTTGATCAAATCAACCACGGTTTAATCAACTTCAACACATGGGAGATGCCAACAGACACCCCACATCAGTCAATCAACCCCAAATCATCAGCATCATCATCATCAGAATCATCAGAAAGGTGAGCGAACAAGGATGCAAACAGTTCAGTGGAATGAAGCAAAGTATAATGAGCCAAAGTAGCTGTGAACATGCGAGCAACCAGACAACGGACCAGGGGAATAATGCAGCAGGAGAAAACCCCCAGAATCGACAGGAAAATAGCAAGCATGCCAGCAACCTTAGTAAGCCAAGCTCGCCAGCTGCCCTCAGTCAGCCATCCCAGAAGTCCCATCCAGACAAGGGGACACCCGTTTCCTGAGAGCTCAATTCAGCAAGCAGAGAAGACAGCTGAGTGTCTACGTTAGTCATGTTCTCTGAGATGTCAGGAACCCAGGAGCAGTGCTGATCACCTATGAGAGGGCAAACCCCCCTTTCTTTTCAAGAAGGAGGTCCAGGGCCACTCTGTCCAGCAGGCCCAGGACACACAGCCTTCTGCTCCTCCATGAGGAGTCAAACCCATCAGTAACAAGACTAGCGAGGCTCTCATGCTGGTTATGAATGGTGCCATGCTAAGGGAAGACACCTCCTTAGAATGCTGCTGAAAAGGAGAGGGAAAGGGAAAGGGTAAGACTAAGGCTAAGGCTAAGGGTTAGAGTGAGAACCAAGGATGTTGCAGCTTTGTGCCAGTGCTATTCCTGCCTGCATGCAGAAATGTGTAGAGAGAATCCTGGAGAGGAACAGGAACAAGGAATGGTAAAGTGTTAGCAGAGGCAGCATAAGTCTTAAAAGCACAAACAGTACAGTTGGCATCATGTGACTCTGGAGCTACCGTAGGGGCAGCTCTCCACCACAGGCTGTCCTGGAGTCCTGTGAGGTCCACCATACGTCTGCAACGAAGCAGGGGGGCCACTGCGGTTTGGGCAGCAGCACCCTCAGGAGCAGGAACATCTTCACCGTTGCCTGGTGGAGGGTGGACTACCTCACACAGGAGCTGATCTCAGGGATTATTCTGCCCTGTGGCTGGGAGATCAGCTGTTGGAGTCAGGGTGGTGCTGGGAAAGGCTTACAGTGACTCGCCTGGCTCCAGGTAGCTCGCTTTGCTACCTTAAAAGCAGCATGAGTCCAGCAGGACCTGGACATGGCCACTGCCTGGCCTTCCAGTGTTTCCTGCAGAAGTCCTTCACCTGGATCCAGTCACCTGGGTTCAGCCAGCGAAGAGTGGAGAGGCCCTCCAGCCAGGAGGGGAAGGGCCCTGTGATGGTCTGTCTGATCTGAAACAGAGCAGCTCCACAAAGTCCACCATCAGGTGGTCACAGGGTACTCAGGTGGCGGTGAGCAACATTCCCCATGGCGTTCTCCTCGCCTTGCCTTGTGAGCTGCATACACCAAACACTCTACAGTGCTGTTCTGCCACCACTGAGAACTTCCCAGAAAACCACAATGATGTAACCTGGTGGGAATGATAAGGCCTGATGTACCATTCCCCCCTCAGAACCACCATGTACACCAAGAATATATCACATCAGAATGGGTTAGTCTGTTAATCGAAGCTCCGAGCGAGAAAAAAACTGTCCTCATTCCCCAGAAAGTTGGTGAGAGTGTAAAGGAGGGCCTGAGCAGTCTGAAGAGACAGCTCCATGAAAACAACCTCAAACACAAGCTGCATGTTATCAACATGTCCTTCAACGCCGTCCATTCCCCCGGCGCGAATCCCAAACAACCTGAGCCTGGCGGTCAAAACAGCGCATCGTGAAGCAAGCTGCTAATATAGAAGGAACATTATCATTTTACCAGAACTATCAGAACCATAACATCACAGTTTGTTCAATATCAGAAACAACGAAATGACAGGTCGAGACAGAAAAGTGAAGAAAGACTGCAGGGCCTGGGACGCTTCCAGTGCATCTGGAGTCCAGGAAACCTGCAAACATGCAGTCAGAGACCTAATGGGAGCAATAAAATCAAAATCACAACCTGTTTCCTGGTGAGCGGATTTGGTGTGAAATCAGGTGTATCATATGGACCGTCCGTCTCAACTAAACACCTTCAGCAGTTATTCACGCCATAACACATCCAATACCTGTAACCACTGTCATCATCCAGGACGTGTTAATGTGACACTTGGCCTCAGTGTTACTCAGCAAGGTTTAGCTGAGCTTATTAAGCTACATAATCTTTGTTCAGTCCACAAATATTCCAGCTAAAACAGATGGAGGTGGAAGTTCCATCTGTGTCAGTGGATCTTGAAACTGACATTTGATTGAGGGTTCTTGTAGCCAATCATAAACAAACCTTCACTTAAAGGTCTAATACACGATTTTCTCGAAAAGACGAAGCCCCAAGTCTGTTACTCACTTTTTGAACAACGCGCATGCTCCAGACCATCCGCCCGGCTCTCCTGCTTCTCCCAGGAAACGCGGAAGTGTACGAGCGCGATCTCCTCTTCTCCGACGTGCACGGCTCTGTTTACAGTTTCTGCGATCCGCCTCGCTCATAAATAAAGCTTTTTTCCTCCAAACAGTTACAGTTTCATTATGTCAGCCTCGCCATCGGTCAGTACTAGCTCAGAAGCTCACCGGCTACATAAACACTCTGAATGCGCAAAAGGGAGAAGCTGATTGGGCGCAAGCACGGAGAACCGCCTTACGAAAGCAGCTCGTCAGAATGATTAACAAACAGACCCACCAATTATTTAGGTGATCCACCCAGAAATCAAAATCGTGTATTATACCTCCAAATAAGTTCTCTTGTGTGTTTAGCATTGGTATATTTTCTCCATAATACGTACAGATAAACATAAAGTTCACAATATTAAAGCCTGACTTCTTAAATAATTTCACTAAGACGATGAGCCTCACAGCCTGTGGTCAGAGCCACAGTGCTGTGGGGGGAGAAGTGACCCATAAGGGAGGCAGCCTGCTGCCTCTTCTTTCTCCCTTTATCAGGATTGATCAGTTCTGTTGACCCACTAATATTTCTCCCTTGAGAGTGACCAGATACAATAAATGCATCACCATTTGAAAGTTGATAAAATAACTTTGGGAATTATAATAATAATAATAATGAATTTTATTTGTCATGCACTTTACATTTGTAAAACAAATCTCAAAGTGCTACAATGGAATTTAAAACAACAGTGACGATTAAAAGTAACAAATACAGGCTAAATCATTAAAAACACTCATACTTACACTCATAAAATGCAACAGAAAACAGTAAAATCATTCAAAAGCTTTCAAAAACAAAAACGTTTTCAGGCAAGATTTAAATGAGTCCACCGACTGTGGTGCCCTCAGGTGGACAGGTAGGGCATTCCACAGTCGGGGTGCTGCAGCCTGAAAAGCCCTGTCCCCCATGGAACACAGTTTGGTTTTGGGAACCTTCAGCAAATTGATGTTGGCGGAGCGGAGGCGTCTGGTCGGGTCATGTGGAGAGAGAAGTTCTTTAAGGTACACTGGTGCACTACCATAGACACACTGATGGGTCAGGAGGCAGATTTTGTATTCCAGCCTGAACCTAACCGGGAGCCAGTGAAGGTTATGGAGAATGGGAGTGATATGGTGTCTTTTTGGCACCCTCATCAGGATCCTGGCAGCACAGTTCTGGATCGACTGAAGCCGTTGAAGGCTTCTTCCAGAGATCCCGATGAGGAGTGCATTGCAGTAGTCCAGCCTGGAGGAGACAAAAGCATGGACCAGCTTCTCAGCAACGGGGAGGGAGAGGAAGGGGCGTAGTTTGGAGATGTTCCGGAGGTGAAAAAATGAGGTCTTACAGATGTGTTGGATATGGAGGTCAAAGGAGAGGTGGGGTCAAAACGGACACCCAGGTTGGTAACGGCAGTTGTTGGGTTGATTATGTGACCGGCAAATGATAGAACTGTGGAAGGGGAGGACTTGAGTTGATGTGGAGTTCCAATTAATAGAAATTCAGTTTTGGAGCTGTTGAGCTGGAGAAAATTGTCATTCATCCATGCTTTAGTCTCCTCCAGGCAGGCGGTGAGTGATTGAATAGAGAGGGAGGAGGTCCGATCCAGCCTGACATAGAGCTGAGTATCATCAGCATAGCAATGGTAGCAGACTTCATGCCTGCTGATGATGTGGCCCAAAGGGAGCATGTAGATGGAAAACAGGCTGGGCCCCAGCACTGACCCCTGGGGAACCCCACAGGTGACAGCGTGGGACCTCGACCTGGCTTCCCCAAGGGCCACATACTCAGCCCTACCAGTCAGGTAGGACCGGAACCACTGGAGCACTGTATCTGAAAGACCAATGAAATGCTGGAGTCTGTGGAGGAGGATGGAGTGGTCAACAGTGTCGAAGGCGGCTGAGAGGTCCAGGAGTAACAGGAGTGAAGGAGAGCCCTGGTCAGAGGCCACCAGCAAGTCATTGGTGACCCTGACCAGAGCTGTCTCAGTGCTGTGAGCTGAACGGAAACCGGATTGGAATTTGTCATACAGATAAGAGGACTGGAGGTGTGTGTGAATTTGTGAAGAGACTACTTTTTCAATGATTTTTGACAGGAAGGGAAGATTGGAAATGGGCCGGTAATTTGATGTTTTTTCAGGGTCAAGGGAAGGTTTTTTGAGAAGTGGTTTAATTATTGCAGTTTTCAATGACTGTGGCAGGTGACCGTGTTGCAGGGAGTGATTGATGATAGTTGTGATTAGGGGGCTCAGTGTAGAAACATGGGATTTGATCAGGGATGTGGGAAGTGGATCCAGGTGACAGGTGGAGGGCCTCATCTTGCGAATGACGTTCTCTACCTGTCTGTCTGTAACAGGGGAAAACTGGGAAAATTTGGAAGCTGGAGTGGGAGGTGTGGAGTTAGGAGAACTGGAGGGCAGGAGAGCAGAACGAATGTTATCAATCTTGGATATGAATGTATCCAAGAATGCATCACATTGTTCGTTATTGTTTGTTTTTTGTGTAAGAGGTTGTGGTGCGAGGAGTTTGTTTACAGTTTTAAACAGTTGTTTAGAGTTTCCCGGGTTATTGTTAATGATGTTTGAGTAATATTCAGAGCGAGCAAGACTGAGGGCTTTGGAATATGATTTTTGATGTTGTCTGTAAATTTGTTTATGGACTGTTAAACCTGAGGCCAAAAAGCGCCTCTCGAGGACCCTCCCAGCCGCCTTCTGTCTACGCAGTGCACCAGTGTACCACGGAGCAGATTTTGTGAAAGTCACGGTCCGAGTCTTCAGTGGGGCATGGGTGTCAAGGATCAGCTGTAGTCCAGTGTTGTAATGGTCCACTAGGGCATCTGGGGAGAAGTGGTGGGCAGTCTGGGTGAGGTTATGGAAGTCACGGGTCAGGTGGTCTTGGTCAATGTCTTTTATTTTGCGGAAATGGATTTGTCGTTTGTCCTTATGATTTGATGAATTCCAATTACCTCTCTTTTTCTCTGTCTGTGTGGTTTTGTAAGTGTCCGTGTGTGTGTGTGTGTGTGTGTGTGTGTGTGTGTGTGTGTGTGTGTGTGTGTGTGTGTGTGTGTGTGTGTGTTCATGCTCTGACCTCGGCGATCAGCCAGCAGTCGACATGTCGTCACTACGTCGGAAGTTTCCACGTTCGTAATCAAAACCCCACCGCCTCCACAACCTCCTCAACCGCCAGCCGCCCCGCCTCCAGCCTCTGGAGCAGCTCCCTCCATTATTGTGTCCACTGCTTCCACAGCCACAACAGTTCCTCCTTCTCTCCTGCATTAAAAAAAATCTCAGCAGAAAGAGAAGAACAGAATCACCACATGTCCTCACAGGCTCAGAAAAAAACAATTTCTCCCTAAATCTGTGTCAACCTGAGTCCCTCTAGTTGTGTGTGTGTGTGTGTCTGTACTTCCCGCTGCTGTGAAGCTGTTCCCCTCAGGTCCTTGTGGTGCGGCTGGCAATGGAGGATCGGGATTGTGGATCGGAGCGATGGGGGTACCTGCAGGAATTTTCTAACAAAACAAACAAATGCTTCCCAGACAAAAAACAAAACAAAAACACATCAGTATATTATTTTGTACTAAACTATCTGATCGGTGCATCTTCAACCTCACATCATCAGCTCACTAGGCTGTGTGTGTGATGCTGTCTCTCAGGCCTCTGCAATTGTTTTATATTCAACTGTCCTCGGCTCCTCAGCTGATAAAGAGGCAGCTATTGAATGAACTGTTTGTTCTACAGTTCGCTTTGGGGGTCTGAAATAAAGAAAAGAAACCCTCTCAAGATTAAATTAATTAGGTTTTACATACTGATCCTAAGAAAGTGAACTTCCTGTTCCCTTTGTGTTCTGTTTGTTCTTTAAAACTCAGTTGCATGTGTGGTTATTCGAGCATGCTCATTGGCATATCATGTCAATAGTACAAATTGCAGAACATGTACTTCAGCGGAGGTCTTACGATATGCTGAGAGAGATGGCGAATATTGGAGGGTTGGATCAGCAGTCGGCTGAAATCACGCGTTGTCGCACGAACCGTCCCAAATCATTCCATTGCCCATCGCGGGATTTGGCAAGGGAACTTTGGAAATATTTGTGAGAACCTGAAACATTAAACAAAGACATCTGGACAGTAGACAGACATACAGACGCTGCGCACTGAGTCCTGTCAAAAAAAACGTTGATATAATCAAATCACTGTCAAAGTCCTGGAAAAAAACATTGTTCATAGTCAACATCACGTCCTGTATGCACAGTGCATGTGATATGCACTGGGGTTTGTCTGAAGTTTTAAATTTGCGGTTGATGTGAGCACCATCTCCAGTTTGATCATCGACTGTCTGTCAATCAGAGTCATCGGGCAAAGTTTAGACAATAAGAACATGTCGCATCTCAGTGGACATGGAGAGCTTTCTTCTATTACCAGGAGTCAACATCCAATTCACCGTCCCAGAATCAACCAAGTTTATAAAAATAAACTAAAATAAAAATCCCACAGGTTTCCGTGTTATCTTGAGCGTGAGCATGGGAAACCTCAGATGTACATCAGTAATTGTGCATGAAATACAATTAATCAATGTGTTGTTTTTTGTATTCTTTTCAAGCTCTGCTACTCTATTCTGACCCTGTGCAAGCTGTGTGTCAGTGCAAAGCGCTTCTTCATTGCGGTTAGCGGGTTGTGTGTTGTTTTGCGTACGTCACCCATGCCATCAGTGAGTGGTGATTTCATCTTCTCAGTCCGAATTTCCTCCGTCAGTCGGATGAGAATTCAGCGTGACCCGGTGTCCCCCCTTCTTGTGCTCCTCTGCCTGGTTCTCCACACCATCGTCCATGTCCACAGTTCTTATGTGGGCAGTTACGGACCCAGTGTCCAGTCTGTCCACCAGCTTCACCCTGGCGTCCTCCGTCCCCGTCAGGGTGGTTCTTGTAGCTTGAGCCCTGAGGAGAGTTGCTTCGGAAGAACCATGAATGATGTTGAGCTGTTGGCTCGGTTTTTACTTCCATCGTTCATCCAGGAGGTGGTGCTTTCCAGCGCCGATGTGTTGGGAGTGTCTGACAGACCAGACCACTCCTTCAGCAGGAAGCCGATGCAGAGGTGGAGTTCGACACGTCAGAGAGGGTGGGAGTAGAGTAGAGCAGAGGCCGTGGTGGTTGGATGGATCTTTGAAGGGGAGGAGTCCAGTCACTTTCCTCACACATCCGACGTCCAGTACGAATCAACCTCGAAAGAGAGCAGATGGCACGGAGACACATGTATCTGTAGTAAAACCCTTTCATGTCCCTCATGATGCTTTCTCTCCCTGTTCTCTCCCTAAGCGGATGTCCCTCTGCTTTCTAGCTCTGCTTCCAGCTTCACTCATCCAAAGTGACTTCTCAATCTTATTTTTCTCTTCCCCGGTTTTCCTGTTTCCCGGTAAACATTTTAGCAGAACCAGTCACTGTCTCATGCTCAAACTTCCCCCCTTTGGGAAACCCAAACCATTCACTCAATTCTCTCACACGTCCCACACACTCGGGCCCATACTTTCCTGACATGTCATTACATATTGGGGTGTCTGGAGGACTCTCCACTAGGAGACCAGGTCCCTCCAACCTGTCTATCAGACGTACTCTGACAAACAGATGAGCCTGGGCAAAATGACTCCTCTCCCGTCCGACACCGGGGCAGGGGACAAATAACCCCTTTCCGGTCTCCTATTGGTCAACAGATCTGTTATCCATTTTCAATTGGACGTCTCCAACGGCCTTTTCGCCTCTACGGTCCCAGCCCAGACCCGAGGGTGCAAAAGTGCTAAAAAAACCCTCTCCAATCTCTCTCCCACTCCAAACACTAAACACTCTGGGAGGATTGAAGCTTTATGCTGTGTATTATAGTGACCGGCACTACATCAGTCACTCGCCCTCCAACCAGTCCAATATGGAAAGAACTCACCGGGTGCTTGTAGGAGTTTCCCCGAAAAGGAGGGAAACCAGTTCGTGGATCCTAGCGGTGGTCCGGACGGTAGGCTCAGACCCGGTCCCCATAGAGTCCGTCAATGGCGGCGGGGCTGCAGCAATTTGTCCGCAGGATGGCCAATCACCAGGTCTCTGTCCTCCGCCGGATTCCACTCGTAGGATCCTGTTCGTGACGCCAACTGTTATGGCAATTTTATTTAATAAAGGGCTTCCGCCGGTGAGTTCGTTTTGGTATCTTTTATTATGCTGTACAGCAGGAGAAGTCACGCAGTCAACAGAGTAACAGAGTGAGTTCTGCCCTCGCAGGGGCGTGCAAGCCTCTAATAACTATCTGCTACGTTCACTCCCAGGGGCCTTGACTGCACCCAGCCGTAGGCTGGACACAGGAAGACTCCCACGAGTGCCGCAGCTGCTACGCTAAGATTATCAGGAAAAGTAAATTCTAGACAAAGCATTCATGGTTCCCCACACATCTGAGTGTGTGAGCTACGGTTGTTTACAAAAATACCTCTGCGAGCACTACAAGTGAGAAAAAGCATGCATACATGAGAACATTACACGTGGAAGGCAGGTTCTGTCCTGCAGATGCTGCATTGCACACTTTTCTCTGAGGTTTTCTTGTCATGCTCCCACACTTTGGAGCTCCGCTGCTGCCAGGTAGCCATGACACCAGTCTGGTGTCGTGGCGGCTGACACGACTGCGCATGCGTGTCAAATACAGAAAGGCAGACGCAGCAGTGGAAGGTGCCGCGGCAGTTTTGAGACAAAAACAATTAAAAAAAAAAAAAACACTCGTCGACTATTAAATTAGTCGTCGATGATTTTAATAGTCGACATAATCGTGATTAATCGACCAATCGTGGCAGCCCTAGTGTGAGGTGTCATTACTAAAACAAACAGCGCTGACTTGTGGCCTGATGTGAAAACTACAGAATTTCAGAATTTCATGTGAGCATCAGTTTGAAGGCTGCAGTCCGGTTGAATGGTTTCTACCAATGACTCCTTTTCACGCAGCAGAGGCATTTCAAGAGCTTTACCTGGACAAATGCACACAGATATTGATGAGAATCTTCATACTGCCCGATGTTGATTATTGGATCGTGGTTATTTCTTTCTGCCAACCAAAGTTGCAACTTACACTGACATATATGTTTGATGAAATACATAACTGTTAACTTTCTCAAGAAACTACATATTGTCATTAGAAGTAGACGTTAAAGGGGAAGAGAAACACAGAATACTCCTGATCTATGGGAAAAATGGGACAAAGACCTGTAATGCACACAATTTCTCATGAGAAAGAGAAATTACAAGACAAAAAAAAAACAACCAACAAACACTGGTAGAGATTCAGAGGAGGAGAGGTTATCAATAGACTGACAGTAACACAAATTGGTGCAGGTGTGGACACTGTGTGGTGATGGACAGCGATGTGGAGTGTGTGTGTGTGTGTGTGTGTGTGTGTGTGTGTGTGTGTGTGTGTGGAGATACATGAAACACAATGACCCATCAGTGCCGTCGGTTCAACCTGCATCACCCAGTATATTGCGAATTCTGTGCTGAACGGGGATGCGGGAACCACCCATCCACGACGGTTGCTCCGGTCAGAGGCAATGGACACCGATAATGTCTTTCAATCCTTCTTTAATGAGGCTGAAGGACTGACCACAACAACTGAATGGATGATGAGTGAATGAATGATGATAAATTAAAGGTATAATACACGATTTTGATTTCCGGGTGGATCACCTAAATAACTGGTGGGTCTGTTTGTCAATCATTCTGACGAGCTGCTTTCGTAAGGCGGTTCTCCGTGCTTGCGCCCAATCAGCTTCTCCCTTTTGCGCATTCAGAGTGTTTATGTAGCCGGTGAGCTTCTGAGCTCGTACTTACCGATGGCGAGTCTGACATAATGAAACTGTAACTGTTTGGAGGAAAAAAGCTTTATTTATGAGCGAGGCGGATCGCAGAAACTAAACAGAGCCGTGCACGCCGGAGAAGAGGAGATCGCGCTCGTACACTTCCGCGTTTCCTGGGAGAAGCAGGAGAGCCGGGCGGATGGTCTGGCGCATGGCGTTGTTCAAAAAGTGAGTAACAGACGTGGGGCTTCGTCTTTTCGAGAAAATCGTGTATTAGACCTTTAATGATTGAATGTAGAATGGTTTCTGTAACAGAATGGAGAAATAAAGATACACAAATAATAACAATGACATCAAACAGTCCCATACAATGGGATTAAAGCAATCAAACTAAACAAATTCGCCCTGGTAGCATTTCCAATACACACATCATACAGCAGCACAGGCAGCATAGCAGCGCTAGCCGATTAGCATTAGCTTCGAACAATAACAGAACTGAATCTACACACAAATGGCTCATTTAGCACACACGGCGGCTAACACCTGCTAACAGGGGTGCACAACATTCTCCTCACATGAATGCTAACATGCTTCAGGAACATATCTCTACTCACTCTCCTCACGAACGCATTCTCTGTAAAAGATCAGCCGTAGCACCGGAGATTAGCTCCGTCCGCGTCTGACCAGGACCCCACAGCTGCCCGAACGGGACGCCTGACTAAAATTAAAATAAACATCAATCGCAAATAACAGTGATAACAGGGAATTTGTCACACAATATGTACACAGAAATGGAATCAGAAATAATCATGGTTCCTGTTGCTCTAAATGGTTGCATTTGAAAAAAAGAATAAAAAAAAAAAAATAGAGAGGAGCCACAGGACAGGACGTAAACAGATCCTGGCGCTGCAGCTTTCTCTCTTTCTTTCTCCGTTAACTTTGATGCTACAGCTGTATAATATGTCTGCATAGATATTCTTCAGCCCATCCACTCTTTTCATGATATATTTCTACTGAGGCTCTCGTTAAATAAATGTCTGGAGGGAACAAGCCTGTGCAGAATGAGCAGAATAAAGTCCTGTCTAATTTACATATGAGACATATTAAAGTCGCTCATTAATTAGAATAAACTGGCAGGTTAATTCGAAATAAAGGTTTCAGGTGCTTTCACGGTCATTTTAAAGCATAATTAACTTATTTTTTTTCTTAGAATTAAAAGTCCCATAGCCATAGCCACCCCGCCCTCCCCACCCCTCAAAGCAGCTGGGGCTGCTCCAGCCCGGGGCGCTAAACCAGCTCGGACCGCCACTGCTCTCAGCTGCTCCGCTTGAAGGAGGACCAGAGTCCACAGCCTCCACCTCCGGCTGCAGCCTCCGGTTCCTCACCTCGTCTGCTGGAGACTCTCTCACGGCCGTCACCGGGGCAGCAGGCGGGGAGGCGGTGCGGCGCGGGGTTCCTCGGCTCGGCCTGACCCCGGAACGTGAGCTCGGAACCGGACCGATCCGCGCTGCGTCCCGCCCCGCCCTCACTCCGCGGGCCCGCCGGGTTCACAACCCGGCCGGAGCCCGGGTCGGCCGGTGGGTTTAATGCTCAATCAGTGTCAAGTACAAGCTGGACTGAATAAAACACTTTATTGCAGACTTCCAGTACATTAATCGTATCGTGCATGCACACACACACACACACACACACACACACACACACACACACACACACGTTCACATAGTTTTCTTTTTCAGTCTGTGTTTGGGTGAAAGCAGTCTCCAGCCTTTGCTGGTCAAGTCCAAGTCAAAGTTGTAAGTTTAAAATAATAATAATAATAATAATAATCGAGCCAAATGGAGAATCATCAAATTCATGATTCTTGAATTGTGACTCGGTTCAAGAATCATGAACCGAGTCTGACTCGATTCCCAGTCATGTGACCAGAGTCTGACTCCGTTTCCATAGTAACCCTTTGATGCTTTGATAATCAGAGCTCAGCCTGCAGCCAGTCTGAACTGGATTTCATTTTAAATTTTTGCGACGTCCGGTGCAGACGGAGCCTTTTACTGGAGAGAATTATCGTCCACCCACCTCAAAACTGCCCTTGTGGCTGCTGAGCCAGCTGTTGTCTTCAGATTCTTGCCGAATTGAAGCTTCCCAGTGCGTTCGGCGGAGGACAACCCCTCAGGACCAACCGTTCGCTGAGAAATGTAAGAACATTGTTTTTAAGTCAATGTTTTACATTATTACTGGAAATATGAAAAGTGTTTTACACCAACGTTTCTTGAATTGGCAACACTCCACAACAACTTTACTGGCTTTTACTGTTTCATTTTGCTCATATTGTTAGATTTAGCATGTGTGTGTGTGTGAGACAGGTGTATATTGGACATTTGTGAAAGCAACATGTTCTGAACCGATGTATTTAAATGGAAATTGTATAGAAAGAGTGTCTGAATTTAAGTTTTTAGAAGTATTCATCGATGAAAAGTTGAAATGGAAGTCACATATTGGACACGTAAAGAAGAAAATATGTAGAAATATAGGTGTGATGAGTAAAGTTAAGGATTTGTTAAATTATAATGCACTGAGAATATCATACTGTTCTTTAATTTTACCGTATTTGATAGGGGTGTAACGATGCACAAAAATCTGGGTTCAATACGTACCTCGGTTCTGAGGTCACGGTTCGGTTCGGTTTCGATACAGTAGGGAACAAAATGCAAAACCTAAATGTTCTTGTTGTTGTCCATGCCTCCCGTGTCCGCCTGTCTGTGTCGGCTTTGCGGCTCATCACCGACGCCAACGCTCTTCTCTGCTGCTGCATTTGGGCTCAGCTGTGTTCGTTCCATGCAGGCGCACTGATCCACGCATCCTCCAGAAGCTTCTCCGGCTCTCTAGACTGTTTATCTGCTCCTTTATTTCAGATTATTTATCGGAAATGAGGCACAGACATTGTCAGGACGTTATCATTTAGTATCAGAGTTTATTTAGCCTTTTTTTTTCTGCTTTTGAATCTCGGGGCGGCGCCCGAGTGATTAGATACTTTCACTCAGGGTGCGAACTACGGGGGGCCAGGGGGGTCTCAGCCCCCCTTGATGAGACATGAGCCCCCCTGAAAACATGATTTGTGAAATTTTGGGGGGGGGCCCTACATATTGGAAAAACGCTGTTTCCCCCACGTATTTCCTTTATTTATTATTATTGATTTAGTATGATCATAATCATGGATTATATGCAGAATTAGACCAATTTTAATGGATGATTTGTGCATCACTATTTCACTTTAATAAAGATGCCGACCTGCATGCAGTACTTCTTCTCACCATTGAAGCGTGGGGGCGCTATGCCTTAAGCGTGTAGCTGCACATGCTAGCGGCAGAACGTAAACCTCGGCCCGTGAGCCGGGAAAAAAAACCTCAAAAACTTTGGACTCGCCCGTGCACAGCCCTGTACCGAACCGAACGGCCCGTACCGAAACGCTTCAATACAAATACATGTATTGTTACACCCCTAGCATTTGATATATTGTTTGAAGGTTTGGGGTAATTCATATCCTACTCATCTGTTACCCTTAGTTATTTTAAAAAAGAGGGCTCTTAGAATAATTAATAAAGCCGCTTCAAAAGAGCATACAACAAAACTATTTCTGAAGTCAGGACTGTTAAAATTGAAGGATTTAATTGTTTTACAAACATTAACAGTCATGTATAAAGCAAAAAGATTCCTGCTACCTTGTGGTTTGCAAACACTTTTTACTTTGAATAGTGAAACAAGTAGAAGAAATCTTGAATGAAAAAATAATTCTGCAAGAAGGACTCTTAAAGGAATGTGTGTATCTGTCGCGGGTGTGGGAAAATGGAATTCCTTGGAAAAAGATGTAAAACAATGTTCAAACATCTTGCAGTTTGAACATTAAGTTTAAAGAAAAAATATTTAGCATTTATGCAAAGGAGCAATAATAATGATGTGATGTGTAGATTGTGACCATCTGATGTTTTTTTGTTGTTGTTTTCCTGTTTGAGTTTGGAAAGAAGACTGGTGCAGGAGTTAAAAAGACTTATTCCTCGTCCTACTCCTGTTCTTGTACATGGGATGTGTGTATTCTGTGTTTCTATAAATTGTATCCATTTGTTGATTTTTTTCCTCCATGCATTCCCATGGAAAAGAACAAATGAAATGAAATGAGATGTATTTACAGCAATCCTCCAAGATGAACCAGCTTGGACCGATGGGGCGAAACCGGCGAAAGTCAAACGTGCGCCCGGGGTATGAGCCCTACTGTCCCCCCCGACAGAAGCGCCAGCCGCGCCCCCTGCAGGAGCTTCCTGCAAGCCTCCAGCAGGAGCCCCACCCAGGCCTCCAGCAGGAACCCCACCCGCTGGGGCCCCGGGCACATTCCCGGCGAGAGCCCCGCGTGCGCCCGGGGTACGAGCCCTACGTTTGCCCCCAGCAGAAGCCCCGCTCAGGTTTGACTTTTTGATTTTGATTAGATTTATTTATTTCATTCATTGAAATAAAACAAAAGGTGAATGCAACATACTTGCATCTACATATTTCAGCACAGATATGATGAATGAAAAGGTACAGAAAGAAGCAAAAGCTTATAATATCTGCCCCTCATCAGTTCAGAATCCTTTACACTTCCTGTGTGCGCGCTGCTTACAATACATAACAAAGAAACAAGTTGTCTTCATACAACACAAATTTCAAAGTCATCCTTTATGGCAGCTTTGTATCTATTCATCAAAGCTAGTTTCACACTCTTTTTAAAAGAATGGATGGATTTGGAGGTTTTGATTTCACACTCAAGGCTGTTCCATAGATGAACACCCTGGACTAAAGGCCTCCACACACTACAGGATGATCGGCTGAATTTTGCCCCGATCTTCTCCTCCCGATCGAAGCCGACAGGGTTTGATTGTCGGAAGTATGCGAATGAGTTTGGGTCCGATCTTCGTGTGGTGTGCAGTGTGTTCCCAGAGATGTTTTCCGGTCGGAGCCTCTCGGGAGGCGTCGGAAGGGGAGATCGTAGATAATGAACATGTTTAATATTTCCGATTGCAAATCCTGTAGTGTGTGGAGCTCCGAGAGGCGCCGATCAGCTCCGAGCTGACCTGTCCACACCCTCGGAATAAAGCTTCCTGATTGGCGGAACAGCTCCGTCTCACCAAGCTGCTACTTAAAAAAATCCCCTCTCAGCTGTCAGAGCTGGGGACGTGAATGTATGTCAGTGAAATATATTCACTATATGACAGTGAAACAGAAAGCCAGAGCTCCTCAACTCAGTAATGCAGAAAGTGAGAGATTATTCCTCAATATCGCTCCTGAGCAAACTGTATTTCCTCCATTCAGACCCAAACTCATCTCTGCCAGTCCTGCAAGTATCCCAATGTTTTAATTTATCTAAAAAACTTTCCGCTGACTCCTTGCCTTCAGAGAGCGGACATATCATGAAACTTACCTAATCAAAGCTCATCGAGTTTTTATTCTGGTTTAAAATATCAAATCTGGAGACAAAAAGAATGATTTAAGATATTTGGTGATTCAAAACAGTACCTTTTATTTGTCATTTGTCTACTAATTCTACTAGTAGCCTGCTAATTCTACTGCTCCACTCTGAGTCAAAACTTAAAAAAGAAAAAAAAGAAAAACACACATTAATAAACTGAATTATTATCAAATGTGGAGGGTAAATTATAAGAAAATGATCTCAAACTATGTTTCCTTAATCTTTCCTGGAACATTTTAATTTTCTGACAAGGTCCCGACAGTCCGGGAATGAATGAGTTCTCCACTTGTTATTTGAAGTGGAGATGAATGTTAAACACAGGAATGAAGGGAAACAGCGCAAAGTCACGTTGGACAACGCGAGATTTGGAAGAGTGAGGAGCCGATTCTCGGCCGAAGAATCTGCTGGTGTGTGTTCTGCTCCGGAGCGACACACACACTAGACGATCAGGAGAGGAGGATCGGGTGCGATCTGTCCTCTGTTGTCTTCTAGTGTGTGGTCTCTCAATCGGGGAAGATTGAAAAAATCCTGCAGTGTGTGGCATCCTGACGATACATCTTTCCTTTGGTTTGGTTCTAAACTTTGGTTTACAAAATCAGTTCCTCTTAAATTATACTTTCCCTCTTTTTGAATCTATTTTGCAGGTTTTCTGGTAATATTGTCTGGTGAACTTTATACATACATTTGAGAATGTTAAATTCAACCAATTCATTAAATTTTAATGTTCCTAATTGTATAAAAAATTGGATTTGTATGAGCTCTGTATCCACTTCCTTTTACAACACGAAGAGCATGTTTCTGTAAAATGCAAATTGGATCAATGTAGGTTTTACAAGCATTTCTCCACACTTCAACACATTAAGTCAAATGTGGAATAATTAAGGAATTATACAACAGTAACAAAGCATTCTTATTGAGAGACTCTTTAACCTTGTGTAACACAGCAATAGTTTGGGATAATTTTGTTTTAACGTGAT
Organism: Salarias fasciatus; assembly: GCF_902148845.1. Lineage (NCBI taxonomy): Eukaryota > Metazoa > Chordata > Actinopteri > Blenniiformes > Blenniidae > Salarias > Salarias fasciatus. The sequence goes on along the minus strand of NC_043756.1, from coordinate 1,145,237 downwards.
TTCCATGTTTAATGTTCATCAATTGAAACACCTAAAAACTTGATTTCATGCACTCGTTCGATCTTTAACCCTTGAATAGAAGTCATGCACCAATATCTTTATCTGTAAAAGTGAAGACCATACATTTTGTCTTGTTAATGTTTATAGTTTGTTAGCGTTAAACCAGTGTAATACTTTCTGAAACTCATTTTCCACTGTTTGTAACACCTCATTCATGTTTTTTCCCGTGTAAAACAATGTGATATCATCTGCAAATAAAATACATTTTAGTACATTTGAAACAGACACAATATCATTCACATCGAAGAGAAAGAGAATTGGTCCAAGGACCGAGCCCTGGGGTGCCCCTCAAGTTATATTGCAAAAGTTAGATTTTGTGTCATTAACTTCCACAAACTGACTTCGATCTATTAGGTAACTTGTGACCCATTGATGTGCGACCCCTCTGATACCATATTTATATAATTTTTGCAGAAGCATCTCATGGTCAAATGAATCAAATGCTTTCTGAAGATCGACAAAGATGCTTACTAAAAATTGCTTATTGTCCATAGCATTGGTGATTTCATCAGTCAGCTCCATTAATGCTGTTGCAGTTGAATGATTTGCACGAAAACCATACCTGCTGGCTGTGACTTCAAATGTGTATTTTCCAATAAATTTATTCAGTCTAATGACAAACAATTTCTCTAATACCTTTGAAAATTGTGATAGCAAAGCCACAGGTCTGTAATTTGAAAAAACATTTTTATTACCTTTATTACCAGGGCCCCAGCAGCAGCTCCACCCAGGGCCCCAGCAGCAGCCACACCCAGTAACCCAGCAGAAACCCCACCCGCTGAGGCCCCAGGCACATTTCCGGCCAGAGCCCCGCGTGCGCCCGGGGTGCGAGCTCTACATTCACCCCCAGCAGAAGCCCCACCCAGGACCCCAGAAGATGCTCCACCTCGGCCCCCAGCAGAAAACCAATGTGCGCCCCCAGCTGGAACACAACACACATTCCTGCCAAGAGCATCGCGTCCGCCCAGGGTTTCAGCCCTACATCTGCCCCCACCAGAAGCTCCACCCGGGCCCACAGCAGTAACCCCACCCAGGCCCCCAACAGCAGCCCCCCTCAGCACCCAGTAGCAGCCCCCCTCATATCCCTCAGCCCACGAAAAGCAGCCCCGCTCAGGCCCCCCTCAGGCCTCCCTCAGACCACCAGCAGCAGCCCTCCTCAGGCCCCCCTCAGGCCTCCCTCAGACCACCACCAGCAGCCCTCCTCAGGCCCTCCTCAGGCCTCCCTCAGACCACCACCAGCAGCCCTCCTCAGGCCCCCCTCAGGCCACCAGCAGCAGCCCTCCTCAGGCCCCCCTCAGGCCCCCCTCAGGCCCCCATCAGCAGCCCTCCTCAGGCCCCCCTCAGGCCTCCCTCAGACCACCAGCAGCAGTCCTCCTCAGGCCCTCCTCAGGCCTCCCTCAGACCACCACCAGCAGCCCTCCTCAGGCCCTCCTCAGGCCTCTCTCAGACCACCACCAGCAGCCCTCCTCATGCCCCCCTCATGCCCCCCTCAGGCCACCAGTAGCAGCCCTCCTCAGGCCCCCCTCAGGCCCCCCTCAGGCCCCCATCAGCAGCCCTCCTCAGGCCCCCCTCAGGCCTCCCTCAGACCACCAGCAGCAGTCCTCCTCAGGCCCTCCTCAGGCCCCTCTCAGGCCCCCATCAGCAGCCCTCCTCAGGCCCCCCTCAGGCCTCCCTCAGACCACCACCAGCAGCCCTCCTCAGGCCCTCCTCAGGCCTCCCTCAGACCACCACCAGCAGCCCTCCTCAGGCCCCCCTCAGGCCACCAGCAGCAGCCCTCCTCAGGCCCCCCTCAGGCCCCCCTCAGGCCCCCATCAGCAGCCCTCCTCAGGCCCCCCTCAGGCCTCCCTCAGACCACCAGCAGCAGTCCTCCTCAGGCCCTCCTCAGGCCTCCCTCAGACCACCACCAGCAGCCCTCCTCAGGCCCTCCTCAGGCCTCTCTCAGACCACCACCAGCAGCCCTCCTCATGCCCCCCTCATGCCCCCCTCAGGCCACCACCAGCAGCCCTCCTCAGGCCCCCCTCAGGCCCCCCTCAGGCCCCCATCAGCAGCCCTCCTCAGGCCCCCCTCAGGCCTCCCTCAGACCACCAGCAGCAGTCCTCCTCAGGCCCTCCTCAGGCCCCTCTCAGGCCCCCATCAGCAGCCCTCCTCAGGCCCCCCTCAGGCGTCCCTCAGACCACCAGCAGCAGCCCTCCTCAGGCCCCCCTCAGGCCTCCCTCAGACCGCCACCAGCAGCCCTCCTCAGGCCCACCTCAGGCCTCCCTCAGACCACCACCAGCAGCCCTCCTCAGGCCCTCCTCAGGCCTCCCTCAGACCACCACCAGCAGCCCTCCTCAGGCCCCCCTCATGCCCCCCTCAGGCCACCAGCAGTAGCCCTCCTCAGGCCCCCCTCAGGCCCCCCTCAGGCCCCCATCAGCAGCCCTCCTCAGGCCCTCCTCAGGCCTCCCTCAGACCACCACCAGCAGCCCTCCTCAGGCCCCCCTCAGGCCCCCCTCAGGCCCCCATCAGCAGCCCTCCTCAGGCGCTCCTCAGGCCTCCCTCACACCACCAGCAGCAGCCCCCATCAGCAGCCCACCTCAGGCCCTCCTCAGGCCCTCCTCACACCACCAGCAGCAGCCCCCATCAGCAGCCCTCCTCAGGCCCCCCTCAGGCCTCCCTCAGACCACCAGCAGCAGTCCTCCTCAGGCCCTCCTCAGGCCCCCCTCAGTCCCCCATCAGCAGCCCTCCTCAGGCCCTCCTCAGGCTCCCCTCAGGCCCCCATCAGCAGCCCTCCTCAGGCCCCCCTCAGGCCTCCCTCAGACCACCACCAGCAGCCCTCCTCAGGCCCCCCTCAGGCCTCCCTCAGACCACCACCAGCAGCCCTCCTCAGGCCCTCCTCAGGCCTGCCTCAGACCACCACCAGCAGCCCTCCTCAGGCCCTCCTCAGGCCTCCCTCAGACGACCACCAGCAGCCCTCCTCAGGCCCCCCTCATGCCCCCCTCAGGCCACCAGCAGCAGCCCTCCTCAGGCCCCCCTCAGGCCCCCCTCAGGCCCCCATCAGCAGCCCTCCTCAGGCCCCCCTCAGGCCTCCCTCAGACCACCAGCAGCAGTCCTCCTCAGGCCCTCCTCAGGCCTCCCTCAGACCACCACCAGCAGCCCTCCTCAGGCCCCCCTCAGGCCTCCCTCAGACCACCACCAGCAGCCCTCCTCAGGCCCTCCTCAGGCCTCCCTCAGACCACCACCAGCAGCCCTCCTCAGGCCCTCCTCAGGCCTCTCTCAGACCACCACCAGCAGCCCTCCTCATGCCCCCCTCATGCCCCCCTCAGGCCACCAGTAGCAGCCCTCCTCAGGCCCCCCTCAGGCCCCCCTCAGGCCCCCATCAGCAGCCCTCCTCAGGCCCTCCTCAGGCCCCCATCAGCAGCCCTCCTCAGGCCCTCCTCAGGCCCCCCTCAGGCCACCAGCAGCAGCCCTCCTCAGGCCCCCCTCAGGCCTCCCTCAGACCACCACCAGCAGCCCTCCTCAGGCCCACCTCAGGCCTCCCTCAGACCACCACCAGCAGCCCTCCTCAGGCCCCCCTCAGGCCTCGCTCAGACCACCACCAGCAGCCCTCCTCAGGCCCACCTCAGGCCACCCTCAGACCACCACCAGCAGCCCTCCTCAGGCCCTCCTCAGGCCTCTCTCAGACCACCACCAGCAGCCCTCCTCATGCCCCCCTCATGCCCCCCTCAGTCCACCAGTAGCAGCCCTCCTCCGGCCCCCCTCAGGCCCCCATCAGCAGCCCTCCTCAGGCCCTCCTCAGGCCCCCATCAGCAGCCCTCCTCAGGCCCTCCTCAGGCCTCCCTCAGGCCACCAGCAGCAGCCCTCCTCAGGCCCTCCTCAGGCCCCCCTCAGGCCCACATCAGCAGCCCCCATCAGCAGCCCTCCTCAGGCCCCCCTCAGACCACCAGCAGCAGCCCTCCTCAGGCCCCCCTCAGGCCCCCCTCAGACCACCACCAGCAGCCCTCCTCAGGCCCCCCTCAGGCCCCCCTCAGACCACCAGCAGCAGCCCTCCTCAGGCCCCCCTCAGGCCCCCCTCAGGCCACCAACAGCAGCCCTCCTCAAGCCCCCCTCAGGCCCCCCTCAGGCCACCAACAGCAGCCCTCCTCAGGCCCCCAGCAGCAGCCCACCTTTGTAAATACTTTTTAATTTACTGATATCTTCATTATGAAAATGAAAAAAAAAAAAAATAAACAAAAAAAAAAAAAAACAAATGTTGAAGAATCTGTCTTTGAAAAGTGCAGTTTGCATGTTCACATGATGGAAGAGGAGTCTGAAGAACCTATTCAGCCCTACACCTCAAGTCCTTATGCACTGTCGTCAACAAGGCTGTCAGTTTGTTTTAAAAATTGGCGGGGGGGGGGGGGACCTACAACTGTGTGTGTGTGTGTGTGTGTGTGTGTGTGTGTGTGTGTGTGTGTGTGTGTGTGTGTGTGTGTGTGTATGTGCGTGTGTGTGTGAGATACACGAAATAAAAAGACTCATCCGTGCCGTCGGTTCAACCTGAATCACCGAACAACCCAGCTTCACAACTCTGAATCTAGACACAACACTTCCAGATGTTTTACTCTTCACACACAGGACTGAGGCTGAATCCTTGGTCTGACCAATAGCTGGCAGGTGTATGATGTATGTGGGGTCGCACAAAGAGGAGATGGACACAGGAATAGAGTAGAGTGAGGTTTGTTATCCACACACAAGTGACACCTGTCATTCCAGGAAGCAACCCCCTGACAAACTGCTTCCGCCCTTTAAAGGGGCAGTATCATGCCAAATTCACTTTTTGTATGTTTTAACCTTGTTATATAGTTATGTACTCACTAAAAACACCCCCAAAGCATTTTTTTCCTTCATGCCTGAGCTTTCCTCACATTTCAGCTGCTCAGAGAGGCAGCCCCTCCCGCACCCGTGAAAACGCTCTGTTTCTCACGTTCACGTCACACGGTGAAGATGGCTCCCCTGAGCCCCCCTCCCGCAGGCCCTCGGCAATCAGCGTTGCCGCTTTTTTCTAACTCCGATTATGGAGTTAAACTTTAACCATCGTCTGAAAGCAACAGTCAAGCAAGAGCAAGAGTCTGAAGGGTCTGAAGGGTCTGCGCTTGGTGAGTTTCTAACAGGAAAAGATGTTTTCGTGTGTCTTTGTGTGTAAATAAGCTCGAGCTAAAGAGCTAAAGCTAGCTAGCGTATTTGTTTTGAAGCGCTGATTGGTTGAAGTTCGCTGTCAGTCAAAGTCCACAGGGGGAGAGGCGGGATTTTCAGTGAAACGGAGCGTTTTCTCTTCCGGGTTTCAGAATTAGCCCCAGAAAATCTTTTATTTCACACAAAATTACTTTTCCTTTGCGCCAAAAATAAACTATTACCATGTTAATGCCATTTCTGGGGTTTGGACTAGCTAAAAAAGCAGGATACAGCCCCTTTAAACCCCCACCATCAGTGTGCCACACCTCCCCATGTGACTAAACCCCGCCCCTTCTAATGTGGGGCAAAATCCTCTCCCAGCAGACACCACAAGCACATATATTTAATGAATACAAAAGTACTCTGTCATAGGGGTGGGCGATATGGCAAAAATGTCATATCACGATTTTTTTAAATCAATATCACGATCACGATTTTATCACGATTCTTTTTTATATTGATTTTTCTAGACTAATTTGCAAGTTTGACCATTTTTTCCCCAATGTTAAACATATAAAATTTATGTAAAACCCTAAAAGAAAAAAAAAGACAATTTAAGCAAAAGAAACTGGCTTTAATTTAAATAGTACAGGTTTTTTTCTAATCAAAATGTGCAATGAACACAAACATAAAAAGTAATGAACAGCAACAGAGTGCACTTTTGTAACACAAAAACTAAACACACCAAATAGATTACTAAAAAAAGGCAATAAAAATGCAAACTTAGCTGGTTACCTCTTAAAGGACAACAATTTAGAACAAAAACAATTTAACTTTAATATCTATCACCTGAGTGAATAATACAGCTGCTTGAGAATAATTTTTTGTTCAGAGATCTAAGCTTTTATCTCCTTTTAAAAATGAGGTAAAAGACAATGAACAATAAAGTAGACTTTCGTAACACAAAAAACTAAACACATCAAATAGCTTTTTAGCAGTTTTAATGGGATATAGTTTTAATAGTTGCGCTATATGACCACTAGAGGGCTCTGTCTCCATTGAAATACAGCCCCTCATCATCCCATTAAACCAAAGACGTTCCACTAGTTATCAGACTAAAGGTTCGTTTCAGCTGTTAACTTGATGGTTTGTTCACTCAGTGTCTTTTCACATTTTTGTGATTTGTTGTATATAAAATCCCTCATGCTAGCTTGTGAACTGCTAGCGGTAGCTTGCTAGCTAGCATTAGCATCGGTGCTAGCTTCAGCGTCTCTCTCTCCAGCTTTTCGGGGTGTTTCTATGGCGGCTGATCTCTTGTAGATCCCGTACTGCTGCTGTAAACCAGCTCTGCCTGACACAGCCTCCACCCAGCCTCCACCCAGCAGCAGCTCCAGTCAGAGAAGCTCCACAGCGCTCCGCTCGCTGTTAGCTGCCTTTGCGTCCCCGAACGCAGCACTGACTGTGGCTGCGTTTTTTTTTTTTTTTTTTTAATCATCATTAATGTTGCTTGCATGTATCTATCATGTATGTGGATAACTGCACTAGAGGGAATGTTTAGTTGATATTATCTGAAGTTTTCAGGTAACATCATCACTCCAAAAAATATTATATATAGGTGAAAAAACAAGGAGGAAAACGTGCCCTATAGACGGTTTAACGATCTTTCTGATTTATGAGATCGTCCCGACGTTATAATCCTTAACGGTCTTATATCGTCATATCGCACACCCCTACTCTGTCATTCTGCTGATGACCTCCTGTTATTTCCAGTATGTCTAACCCAGCTGCCTCCCTCCCCGTAGTTCCAGATATATTCGACAAATCTGGGCTATACTCAGGCTATAAACTTAACCTCCACAAGAGTGAGCTTCTTCCTATTAATTCTCTGGCTAAAAATATTCCACCATCCTTTTTCCCTTTCAAATATGCTACAGATGGTTTTAAATATTCAGGGATGCATATTACAGATTTGATCAATTGTCTTTTCTCCAAAAATTTCACGCCCCTCTAGAGAGGTATTCATTCGATTTGATAGATGGTCTGGTCTCCCACTATCCCCAGTAGGTCGTGCTAACTTAGTTAAAATGGTTGTTTTACCAAAGTTCCTGTATCTGTTTCCACATATCCCCATCCTTCTTAAAGGGATAGTTTGGGATTTTTGACATGAATCTGTATGGCATCCCCGTCAGCAGTGTTGTTCATTCACACAGACTGACCCCTGACAGCGGTTTAGGTCCAGAGGAAAGTAGTCCAGCAAGTTTGCTGGGGTCCCGAAAATAAAGCGTTTTTCTTCTTAAACCAATATGTGTGCGAAAGAGTGATATGTCTGCATCACAAAACCGTTTAAAAATATTTTTTTCAAATCACTCGATCAGCTCATTGGTTCTTTTCTACGGGGTAATAAAAATCCACGTATCAAAAGATCAGTGTTACAGCTTCCTGAACATCTTGGTCGTTTAGCGTTGCCCAATCTCTGGCACTACTACTGGTCATGTAATATTCAGAAACTTTTGTACTAGATCACCGACATCAGATGAAGAGCGCCCTGCATGGGTTGATATGGAGTTGGTATCTTCCAAACTTTTCTTAATTCCCTGGTCTGCTCCCAACTCCCGTTGACTGTCTGCAACTTTACCTCAAACCCAATAGTAACTCTATTAGAATCTGGATTCAAATGAGAAAAACCTGGGCCTCCACAGGGCCTCAGACCTTTCTCCTGTTGCAAATAATCACCTATTTCTGCCCTCTTGCACTGATTTAACCTTCCAGATCTGGTCTGAAAAAGGGATGACTAAATTTAAGGACCTTTACAACCAAGGGACCTTAATGTCTTTTTTAGAGCTCTCGGAGAAATCTGATTTGCCCGAGTCTCACCTATTTGGTTTTTTTTCAGATCAGACATTTCATTCAGAATCAGAACCCTAAATTCCCTAGTCGCCCTCCAGAAACTCTAGTTGACTCACTGTTAACTTTAGATCCTGAAAAAAAAAAACCCGACTAGTTTCCAGCATTTATAACCTCCTCAGTTCTACTTCTGACAGTCCAACTACTGGCCCCAAGGCCTCGTGGGAGCAGGAGCTTGGAATTACACTGCCTGAGGATTATTGGCAGCAAGATTTACGGTTGGTTCACTCTTCGTCAGTCTGTGCTAGGCGTGGCCTTTTACAGTGTAAAGTTGCACACAAAACTCACTACACTAATTTAAGACCATCTCGGATTTACCCCAATGTAACTGATTCCTGCAATAGGTGTAAACAATCTCCAGCCGACCATTCCCACATGTTCTGGTCCTGTCCCAGGCTTGCCACATTCTGGTCTGAAGCTTCAGAATTCTCAGGGCAGCATACAACATTACTATCTCCCCTGAACCTCTCTTGGCTTTGTTTGGAACCCCTCTGGAGCCTCTGACTTCTAAAGTTATACAAACTGTTCTCCCCTTTACCACCCTACCAGCTGGGCGACTCATACTCCTCAACTGGAAAAACCCTCACCCCCCGTGTCATGGCAGATGGATGAAGGAGGTGTCAGGTTCTTTTCCTTAAAGAAAATTAGGACATGAAAACAGAATGAAACAGGCAGAAATCGAAGATACTTGCAAGGAGAGGAGAATCCGTTCGCTCAAGAGCTCACTTCATTTCACTCTGCCTGAGCTCAGTTTTCTCTCAGCTTTTATTCACAAACTCAGGGTGGGGCTTACAAGCGTTTGGGATAACAGTGGTTTCAACATCCTGCTTGTTTAGAAAAAATGCAACAGATGCATCAGTGGCAACAGGAAAAGGGTAACACACACTCTGTCAGCACAGATAAGATGCTCTCAGTCAGCATTCTGGAGAATGCAGGTAAGTCCCTCATCCTGCTGAGTCCACTTTAGCTTCATGTGCAGTTCAAGACAACGTTTAACAATGAATGCAGTTAGCAATGATAATCAAACAGAATATTTCCAACAGGAGGAGCTACTGTACATTTTCTCTTCATGGTTCCCCAAATTTGTTTGAGAAGACTTGGAGACCTCTCTTAAAATACTCTGAATCATTGACATCCATGCCTGATCGTGATGACTGAGCCCTCCCTTCATTTTATGCTATTGATTTATTTTAGGACTTATTTATTTCGATTAATTTGATTGTTTTTAATGTCATTTAGCTATTTTTTGTTGTTTTTGTATTTGTTGTGTATTCTGTGTTGTTTGCATTGGGACAATACACATTCATTGAGAACCTCTCTCCTTTGGGGTGGGGCAGGGGGCGGGTGGATGTTTAAAAATATTCAAAAAATGATATTCTGGAAGTTCTGTCCATCACACTGTATCATATGTTGTATTGAAATTGCTTCCAATAAAGATAGTTAATAATAATAAAATAAGTACTCTGTAATGATCGTCCTGCCCCCAGCCAGGGACGGGATTGTTTTTTTTTGGTTTTTTTGCAAGAATTCAGTAAGACATTCCATAAGTCACGCCGAATTGTGCCTCATACTTACCTTTATGAAGCGAAATTGTGTGTTGAAGGGACATGTACTTTGTTTTGCGTGTTTTCAGCGCCTGAAGACTGGCCAGGGGGCAGAAACGTCGGGCGGCAAAACACGCGATTTAACTTTCACTTTCGTTGTTGCCATATTTGCGCTCCTTATTTCAATTTGTGCCTTTTACCTCAGTCCAGCCTGGCAGCAACAGCAGTGCAATCACTACCTGATGTAACTTTCCATTTTTCCTTAATCTTTCCTTTTCCACGAGTTAGTTAACTTGGGAGAAGGTGTTGGAGTTTTGGGTTTGCTCGGTCTCAGGAGACTGTCACTTTTCTTCTTTTCTTGTTCCATAGTTAAACTTTCACTTTTGAGAAAAAGAGTAAAGTAAAGTCTCATACTAAATGATAATATAGTAAGAATGTATGTGCGTAATTTTTCACACATAATCTGCAAAATAAGCTCAGATAAAGTGCTTGGAGAGCCAGAGAAGGCGGGTCTTTGCAGCGGTTCCACTCATCGCTGATTAACAGGAATGGCATGAAATCTAACCAAGCGGCGCTGAATTTAAGGTCGTCCATTGCAATCTGGTTCACAAATGCACTGAAACTGAAGAATGATGCAGCTCCACCTTAAAACATTCCCGCCAGTTGGGACAGGTGGCGGGAAATTTGATGCTAAAGTTCACAGCTGACCACTGGTGAGCCATAAAACCAGATCAAACATTAACCTGGACTGCTGAAGCCTCAAGACGTGCTGCTGCAGGTCTGCAATGTGTGAACAGGAGCCGAAGAAAGACCTGGACCAGGGCCAGTCTGAACCAGGACCCTGTCTGAAGGAGGATCTATTCTGAACCAGGACCTGGTCCACAGGCTGCTGCGTTTCTTCAGTTCTTCTAGAAGATCAGTCTGGAAGGTAAAGGAGTGTGACTGAACATGTAGTGAGAGACGTGGCTCCTCTTGGACTTTAAAAACCAGCGTTGTGTTTTTGGTTTGAATTGTGTGATTTTCTGTTTTCTTCTTTATCAAATGGTCTCCTCACATTTACAGACTCAGAATCAGAATAGAGGGCAAACAAGTGTTGTGATTCTAGTGCTGAAGGACAAACAGCTTTAGGTCAGGGTCAGGTCTGGGTCCAGCTCAGGTCTGGGTCCAGCTCTCTTCATACATCACTTCACTACTGAAACATTTCAGAGAACATCACCACGTAGATCATCAATATGCATTCAGATCAGACAGTACATTTTTTTTCTTCTATATTTGATCTGGATCAGGGTCGGATCTGGATCAGTACCAATGTTACAGGATGTTAACATTCATCTTTAAAGTTGTCTTTAGTGAGGACAGGGTCAGAGTAGGGAACCTGGTTAATCCCTAACTGGTCACCAGACAGGGGGGGTTTAGCCGGGCGCAATCAGTCAAGTTGGAAACAGCTGTGACTTTGTCAGGTACTTAACAGCACAGACTGCGCCTGAGCATCAGCCCACAAAGTGTGAAGACCACCGAGGGTAAAGACCTGCCAGTCCACTGAGCAAGGACACCCTTCTTCCACCAAGGTCTTTCTGTCCCAGTCTAACGCACGATGTGTCTCTCACGTATCCCAGTCATTCTCAGTGTGGCGAGCGCGGGAGCGGGAGAGACACTTCAATTAATGGACCGACAACGCCACCCTGGGAATTGCACCCAGGGAATTATTTTTACGCCCCAAGGGCACACGGGTTCGTCGTACTCAGGCACGAGACGTGGGATCTCCGTTTAAAACACTTTATTTTAAATAACAATTAAAACATTGTTTTAAAAGAACCATGCACACCAAAGGCTAACTGAATGAAGATAAAGAAACCAGAAAAGAAAACTGAGCAGTTGCTGAGCTGCGGAGTGGACAGTGCCGGAGAAGGCGAAGTGGAGTCCCCTCAGAAATAAAATAAAAACACCAGAAATGTGACACACACTCTGGAAGGAGGGGGACCCAAGGCCCAGGACACAGCACACCAACGGAGGGGGACACCACCACCCGAATCACCGCACCACCACTGGCCTCAGCAACTGCAAAGGAAGAAAAGAAATAGATCAATCCAAAAACAAAACAAATTATTTCAAAATAATGGGTAAACCAGGATTGATCTAAACCAATAAACGAAACCAAAAATAAACAAAATGAAAACAAAACACCACGCTCACACTCATTCATTCAGATACGACGGTGCTTTAGGCGTTAAGGTGTGCCAGATACACCGATTAATGATACAAGGTCTGATGCCAGGGGGGAAACCGTGAACGCTGACAAGCAGAGCAGACCAATAGTTCACGTGTTTGCAGATCCGGACGGCCAGGCCGGACAGGCTGGTGGAGTCCAGCGGATCCGGGCAGTAACGTTGGAAAGTCCGGTGAGAGGATGGCCGGCCTGAGCCGTAAAAACCCAGTGGAAACAAAGCAGCAGCGGTCCGATGTCTGGCCACGACGTCAGCAGCGCGTGGATTTAAATCACCTGCACCTGAGAAAATGTCCCCAGCGTTAGCCTGCTAGCTGCTATACACGAACATACATGGGAGCATGCATACCTGTCCCTGGCTGCAGACACACACACACGCATGAGGAGAGAGGCTGAGCTGCACACCACCAGAGTCAGTGTGGAGAACAGACTCACAACACACAGAGACACACCGATCAGCAAACCCAGGTGAGGCTGATCACTTCTGCCGTGCAAGAGACACACCAGAACGCACTGATGTGATGCAGAGTGTGAGCCAGGGGAGAGACTGCAGCTTAAGTAGCACTCCCCAGCTGATTACTAAATCAGCTACACCTGTATGCACCATGGGCAAGTGAGGGGAGAGAGAGGAGTGAGAATCCCCACACTGCCACATTCTACCCCCTCTTTTTGCATCGTCGCCTCGACGATGGACAAATTACGGTAAATAACACTAGCTCCACGGTCTAAACCCGGCTCCGGATCAGGAGCAGTCAAATGGTCATGCGTGGGTGAAGCAGAAAGGCGACAACCCTGGCACCTGAGGTGCTGCTCGGGTCACCTGGGCCAAATGAGTGGGGCGCATGCCAGCATCATCCACAGCAGGTTGTTGCCCAACAACCAACAAGTCATACTCTAAGGAGCACTCATCCTCAGACAGTGGCCGTTCTACAGGTGGAGAGCTATGAGCCACAGACCCAGGCAAATCCACACCAACAACGGCCTTTAACATACTGCGATGGACCTGTCTGACCTTGTCCAGGTCATCAACTGGTGCAACAGTATACACTGAACCACCTTTATCAGGTGCCCTCACCACACGATATTTGACCGGTCTCCATCGATCTCGGATCTTGTGGGGGCCCCTGGCACTGGAGTCACGCACCAACACTAACTGACCCTCCCCCAATGGCTGACCTCTCAAATGCTGGTCGTGGGCTCTCCGCCGGCCATCAGCCGCATGCAGTTGGCGTCCCTCTGCCTCTTCAAACGCCACACGGAGTCGAGCCTTGGGGTGGACATCTTTGGCGACCTGACACCCCTCACATGTCTGGCACCACTGGGCCACGTCAGATGTCATGCCTGGCCAGTAGCACCGAGAACGCAGCAGCACCAATGTTCGCTCCACCCCCTGCTGCCCATGCTCCTGGTGTACTTTTGTCAGGACCTCACTACGCAGCACCTGGGGCAACAACAGCTGGAGCACAGCTTCAGCTCCATCTGGGCGGAATACCTGCCGATACAGAACCTCATCCCTCTTGATCAGGCGACCCCACTGTCGCAGCAAAGCCAATACGGGACCGGACATCTTCTCACGCTCCTCCCGGTTAGGATGCCGTTTTCGACCCCAGAACTTGAGCAGCTCTTGAATAACGGGGTCAGCCTGTTGAAGGGCACCAAGCTCAGAGGGAGGATGCGGTGGCAAGGCTGCAATGGCTGACTGCATGGTCATAACATTACCCACTCCCATCTACATCTAAAGGACGTGACGATATCAGCTTAGTAGCCGCTAAGCTGGTCGAAACCTCTGATGAGCCAGTCGTGGCCCCACCCAAACTGTGGCTCTGCAATTTGGAGGGTGCTAGTTTTCCCATACTGGAACATTGCTTTAATTACCATCTGCTTTAATTCGCGACTCAAGGAGCTGTTCGACACATGCTCCACAAATTGATCCCTCAAAAGGGTTTCAGCATTTGGTACAGCAGTGGGTGCTCTGTTTAACCTTCTCCATGAGGCCCCTCAATGCAAGGGAGAACTCCTGAAGAGTTTCTCCTTCTTCCTGCCTCCTGGAGAAGAATGCCTCCTGCAATGCAACATACGAGTCTGAACATCCATACAACCCCTGTAGAATAGCAAGGATGCGATCAGGGTCCTCTCTCTCCACACTTGAGCGACACTTAATCTCATCTCTGGCTTCACCCTCTAAATTGTCAAACAGGAAGAGCGCCTGGTCCAGCTGAGACAGCCGCCGGGCCCTCATACAAACCTGCGCCTCCTCAATCCATTCACTCAATCCTATTCCTGTCGTCCCCCTAAAGACTGGACACTTCCTCTCTCTAGGGAGGAAAATTAGCCTCTCCGCTCATTATCAGCCCTCAACTGATTTATCACTTCTCTAAGTTGCTGTATCTCTTCCTCCATAGCTACAGTAAACTCATGCTACAGGTCGCTGCAGGGGTGTACTGGTAACACAGGTACCACCCTACCAGGACTGTCGTGGGAACCCACCAGGGACGACTGCTGCTTTGTCTCCAACTTATCTGATCTGCACAGAACAAAAACAGATTAATACACGAACAGAAAGAGAAAGAAAACAAAAATAAAACTCGAGGAACCCAGGTCTCAGCCGCTTACTAAATCAGCTACACCTGTATGCACCACGGGCAGCTGAGGAGAGGGAGAGAGAGAGAGCAAGAGGGAGAGAGAGAGAGAGAGAGGAGAGAGAATCCCCACACTGCCACATCAGCAACCAGAAAAGAGGCGTCGTCCTGTCTGCTACGCTAAGTCATGCCCCTCGCTCTACTGGATGAGGAGGCAGTGCTGGCATTCTCATTCCACACAACTGGTCCTTCTCCGCACTGCGTCCGTCGAACAACAACGCAACGTTTGAATATCATGCTTTAATGGTCACTACTTCCATCAGAGCAGATATTCTGGTTGGGTACCGCCCACCAGGGGGTAGTCTGGATGGCTGTGTCTCTGAAACGGACATGATACTCTCTGACATCCCTGATGATGGTACACCACTGATTGTCATGGGAGACCTGAACATTCACATTGACAGACCTCAGGCACACAACTTGTTGGCACTGATGTCCTCTTTTGCACTTGTACTGGCTCCGTCTCCTCCCACCCACAAAGCTGGTAAAGATAAGGTCCTTAAAGCGGACAATGACGGAGTCAATGAGACACCATACTTTGGAGCACGGATGCATCCATGAGGTCTTGAACTTGGTTTTCTGATGGAAACGTGTTGGTGATGACCAGGCGGTGCTCTGAGCATTTGGTGAGCAGTAGTGTGCTGTTGGAGTTCCCTCCCCAGCGTGCCCCTCCACAGGCAGAAAGTTCGTCCCACTCTGGCACTGAAGTCTCCAGGCATGATCAGCCTGTCCTCCTGTGGGACTTCAGACAGAGCTTTGTCCAGGTCAGCATAGAAGCCTCCAGCCTGTCCGTCCAGTGCTGGAGAGTATAGGCACTGATAGCAGCGGCCGTCCGACTGCTGGCAAGTGTCAGGCGCTTGGTTATTAGTTGCTCATTGATTTGATGCCCACAGGGGTTTTTTACACACACACACACACACACACACACACACACACACACACACACACACACACACACACACACACACAATTTTGAAACAATTCTGTGTTTGTGTTCACAGTGAGTCCTGAAGCAGTAAAACTTCTCGTCGACCTTCAGAGGACACTTCGTCAGACAGATTCAGAACCAGTCAGAATCTCCACCGACACTGTTGGACCTGATCTCCCAGAGAGCCACTTTCACCTCCCAGTTCCTAAAGATTGAACCAGGACGGAGATGAACACGGATCACCCTTAGAGCCTTTCCCAAGAACTGAAAGCTATGAAAAAGAGAACACTGATCGAAGCATGAACTCCATTCCGTTATCCCACGCTAGAGTTGCATCTGCTGTGTGCTGTGTGCTGTTGGTTATCATCACTGGAAGACTGGCGGGGCTTCCTCTGGTTGTCATCGCAGCAGAAGCAGTTGTAGTAGGAACAGTAGCAGGAGCTCAAGGAGGAGCAGTAGGAACAATAACAGGAGCACTAGCAGTAGTAGCAGTGACAGCGGGAGCAGCAGCAGGAGCAGAAGCAGCAGCAGGAAGAGTGGTAGTGGCAGGAGCAGAAGTGGTAGGAGGAGTAGCAGCAGAAGGATTCGAAGCTGCAGGAGCAGCAGCAGGAGCGGCAGTGGGAGCAGCAGCAGCAGGAGCAGGGGTATTAGGAACAGGAGCAGCAGCAGCAGGAGCAGCAGCAGCAGTAGGAGCAGCAACAGGAGCAGCAGGAGCAGCAGGGGTATTAGCAACAATAGCAGGAGCAGCAACAGCAGCATCAGCAGCAGTGGGAGGAGCATTCACAGCAGCAGTAGTAGCAGCAGCAGGACCATTAGGAGAAGCAGGAGCAGCAAAAGGAGCAGCAGCAGCGGTAGAAATTCTCACAGTAGTAACAAAAGTACTAGAACAAAGGGTAAGAAGACAGGCAGCAGCAGCAGCAAGATTAAGAAGAAGAGCAGGAGGAGCAGCAGCAGCAGGATAATCTTTGGTTTGGGAGGAACATGTCATCAGAGAGCAGCAGCAGCAGATCTTCATCAGGAACGTCGGAACATAAGCAGATGTGGCAGAATGAATGGGGGGGATAACCAAAACTCAACCAAATCAAAGACAACGCCACCTGGGGGCTTGCACCCCAGGATCTCAAATGCTAAACCAAATCAAACCAAAAAAAACAAGGGCCCGCAGGTTCAAAGGATTCACTGGGACGGGAGACGTGAGTTCAAATTAAAACAAACTTTATTAAATTCCTAATGTTAAAATCAACAGACTAACTCAAAATAAATGGGGTTTGAGGCCTGCCAGACAAAACCAAACTGGACAGGGCTGGGGCTTACCACGACAGCGGTAACAGAAAGGGGGGAGGATCCAAAAACACACAGCACCCGTGACACAGCAAACCAAAAAGTGAAAACGGAACCACCACCAGGGAACCACTGCCGCTCTGGGGCCCCCAGCACCTGTCAAAAGAAAAGAAAATCAACAATTAAACTCACAAAATGATTGATTGATTGATTGATTGATTGATTTTATTTGTTTCATTCTTTTTTAAAAGAAAGAAATGAAAAGGAACAGAAAGAAGTGAGACTTATGATGTCTGCCCCTATTAACATAAAATAAATGACAATTTGTCAAGATTTAACATATCACAAAAAAAAAAAAAAAAAAAAAAAATGCAAAATTCAATACAACAATTTCACTAAATCAAAATACAAATATGACCATTTCACAAATAATTGCAGATCAAATACAACCATTTCCCAAGTGTAAATACAAAAATGATGGCAGCCCTCATACCCTGAAAACAAAAACCCAATACCTAAATATTCAAACGAAAAGAGGAACAAAGTAATTTATACGAAATGAAAAAAACAAATCATTACAAAATAACAAGAACCAAAGGGATAGAACAGAAAACAATAAAGCAACGTAATCACTATTAAACGCAATCGAACAGAAGAAGGAAAAAAAGAAGAAAATCAGAAGGAAAAGTGCGTCTGCATTTCTAAAAATGCCCGAGCACGGCGCATGCCCAAGCTCCTAGGCTCGATGCAGGAGAGCCACACTTCTCAAGGAGCCTGGGTGGTCCATCAGGCCCTAGGGCAGCAGGGTGTACTGAGGAGGCCGTGGTGCGACGAGCAGGTGTCAAGCACATCCAAAGAAGGAGAGCCAAAACAGCAGTAAAGCCCGGGGTCAACTGCAGCTGATGACTGCACCACTGGCAGCATGAAGGAGAGCATACACAGCCCGATACAGCAGCGGCGGCGGCTGCAGGAAACACCCCGCTCCCACACAGACTCCAGGGCAGTCCAGCTCCCAGTCAATTCACAGCTTTGGGGGAGGCCAAACACTATCCTGCACAGACACGCTGTCAGGACAGCAGCCACATGTCTGTCAGTCCCATGAAGGAGGAAGAGGAAGAGCGGAGCAGGGATATTTATAGACGCCCAGTAATTAGAAGCCACACTGCCTCAAGTGGAGGGGAGTGCAACTCCCCACCATGCCACACAGAGATGACTTGTGGATATATGTGGAGAAACTGGTGAAGGAGATCATTGAACCCATGAAGAACATCTTGGAGGAAATCTACACCACATGTTTGCATCTGGAGGAGAACCAGACTAAAGCTCTGGAGGAGAACCGGAGTGAACTCTGTTTGGATGCTGTGGAGGAGCTAAAGAAGATGATCCAACAAGTGTCTGATCTGAGGAACACTGGAGCTGATCCAGATTGTTCCACACAGGAAGAGAGACAGAACTTAACAGACGCTCAGCTGATCAGAGCGACAGGGTTCTAGATCATTTCCTCCGCATGAAGAAGGAACTGATGAAGATCAGATGAAGTGAAACTTCTGGGCCCCATTGTCATCTGGCTCTGCTAACTGCTCGCTGTACTGTTAGCTGTTCTACTGTGTTCTAGCTGTAGTTAGCTGTTTGCTAACTGCTAGCTGTACTGTTAGCTGTTCTACTGTGTTCTAGCTGTAGTTAGCTGTTTGCTAACTGCTAGCTGTACTGTCAGCTGTTCTGCTATGTTCTAGCTGTAGTTAGCTGTTTGCTAACTGCTAGCTGTACTGTTAGCTGTTCTGCTATGTTCTAGCTGTAGTTAGCTGTTTGCTAACTGCTAGCTGTACTGTTAGCTGTTCTACTGTGTTCTAGCTGTAGTTAGCTGTTTGCTAACTGCTAGCTGTACTGTTAGCTGTTCTGCTATGTTCTAGCTGTAGTTAGCTGTTTGCTAACTGCTAGCTGTGCTGTTAGCTGTTCTGCTATGTTCTAGCTGTAGTTAGCTGTTTGCTAACTGCTAGCTGTGCTGTTAGCTGTTCTGCTATGTTCTAGCTGTAGTTAGCTGTTTGCTAACTGCTAGCTGTGCTGTTAGCTGGTCAGCTGCTGGTATTGACACACATCCATGCTCCTTTCTACGGTTGAATTCATTGTTCTACCCTAGGCCCACAAGGGGGCGCAGGAGAACATAGGGGCCAATAGTGAACCTTACACACTAAAAAATGTTGGGTTTTTGCAACCCAATAGCTGGGTTGAGACTGTTGGTTAGTTTAGTTGGGTTGTTTTCATTAAAGTGGGTAATCCAATAAGCCAGATTGCTGGGTTATTGCAGTTGGCAGCTGAGTTATTTGCTGTTGGGTTGTAATTTCCATTATAATGTGTTGGGCTATTTTGGACTACCCAACATGTTGGGTTGACACGCGCGCATGCGCAACCAATACTGATACTTAGTGCTGCTATAGCGAAAGAGAAAAAGACTGTTACAATGGAGACGCTGCTGGAAGATTCTTCCAGGGAAATACAGAGAGCTTTATTTACATTTTTACAAGAATCTGAGTTGTATTGTCACATTTAGGTGTGCAGCATGCACATGGGTGTATGTGCATGAAAACCTTATCTAATGCAGACAGAGCTTCATCTGACAAAAGTGTGTTTATTCAAACATTTTTGTATTCTGTATATTATAAATGTTGGTTATTTTTCTTAAAAAATGTTTTAAAACAGTTTATGTGCTTAGTTTCTAAAGAGTTCTGTAAATCACTGTTCAGTATTTATGACACTGTAGCGGCCGTGGGGGTCGCTCCCCCAAGTGACTGTGCCCATAGCCGCAAGGCACTATGGGTAGGGATTGTTTGGGATGTCATGGGCCGTGTTTCATGTTTAATTGTTTTCATTTGTGTTTCCCGTGATTCTGGTTGTGTTTAGTAATTGTGTTTTTGTGTGCTGTTGCCATTTTTCCGTTTCTTTGAGTTAAAGGTATAGTGGATTTAACTGCCAAATTATAATTTGTCATTTAATTTTGTTGTAATTTGTTTGTCAAACCTGATTGTTACAAATGATTTAATTAATAATGATTTCGTATATTTACTTATTTATGTTTATTTTTTGGTAAATTAAGATTTTCTAAAATGTGATTTTATTGTATGTTGAGCAATTCTAAGTGTGCCTTTTTTTTGTTCCACTGGGACATGTTTTCGGGTTGCACCGGTGCAGCTGCTTTTTCAGCCCCCCTGCGTGTTTGCCTTTTTCTTTTGGAGCTGAGAGAAATGCCGGTTAAAGTGTTAATTTAAGCAAACTTTTTATGAAGATTGGACCCTTTTTTCATCTGCCTTTGTGTGCAGTTATTGCAACAAGTGTGTTTAAGTTTCTTTGAAGATTGGACCTTTTCTCCTCCGGCGTTGTGTGCAGCCATTGAGGTGCGTTTTGCTGTCAGCAGATATGTTTGCACTTATTATTTCATTGTTATTGTATTTTTCTGTGATTGTTCTTGTAAATAATTTATCTTTTGATTGTGTTTTTTATAGTTTGACGGTGACGAATAATAAACGTCAGCTGTGTGGAAAACTATGGCGTGATCATTGTAACCGGAGGGAGAAATAGTGGACGATGTTCTCAGCCTCTGGGATGCGGGATGCGAATCTCAACTATTGGTCCTCCAACATGTCAATCACTCTGGAGAAATGCTTGCATAACGCCGTCAAACGCGCTCGTTCCCGTATATGCGCATGTGCATTCAGAGTGTTTATGCAGCCCGTGAGCTTCGGTTTCAGCCAGTACTGACCGATGGCGAGTCTCACATAATGAAACTGTAACTGTTTCGGAAAAAAAGCCTTATGAGCGAGGCCGATCACAGAAACTGTAAACAGAGCCGTGCACGCCCGGAGAAGATGAGCTCGCGCTCGCACGCTACCGACATTGATAGGCGTTTCCTCTGGAGAAGCAGTAGAGCTGGTCGGACGGTCTGGCGCATGCGCGTTTTTCAAAAAGCGAGTAACAGACGTTTGGCTTTGACTTTTCAGAAAATCGTCCACTATACCTTTAAGTTTTGTTTGTGTCCTGTCGGACCGGGGGCTAGAGGGATAGCCAAGGGAGTGGTCTGGCCACCCCTCCAGTTGTTGTAATTAGAGCTGGGGATTCTGGCTCTTTGGAGGGAGCCGGCTCCTGAGGAGCCGTTCATTTGAAAGAGCCGTTCAAAAGACTGGCTCCCTGACGAACGTCATGTGACTCTGTTAGATACATCAGCCTCATAAGTGTAGAGTCAGTCCCTTATTTTCTGACAACTGACATAGTTACTGTCAGTTATGAGTATTCATCTGGTGCTTTAATTTGTTTAATGACAGATTTAAAAGATTTTTTTCTGATACACATTACATTGTACCTCGCACGTTGTCCCCATGAAAGAGCTTCAAAATGCTGCTACATGACCTTTAACCGAGCATTTTATGGGGTGTGTGTGTGTGTGTGTTCCATTGCTAAAACCTCTGATAAAGCGGTCCATACGGTGTTTCAAATTAACTGGTTTCCTTGTTAGCTGGTGACTGACTTCCTTTAGCACTTCCTGCTGCTGCTGCTACTGGCAGCAGATGTTGAAATTAGACTCATAAAAAGGCCCGACACGGCGTTTTGTCTGGTTGTTAACATCTATCAGCAACAAGGGACGTGAAAGAAACCCAGTCGCCAGTTAATAGGAAAACAGTTATTCCAAAACACCGGCTTCTCTCAGGGTTCTACACACTTCTCCTCCGCTAGTTAGCTGCTGCGTTCAGGTGACTGGAGCGAGCTGCGGAAAACTGAAACTCGGTCGTTTACATGAAGGCAGCGGAGACAGCTGGACTCAGGAGACACTCAGGAGACACGAGAAGGAAACGTGGACAGTTTGCACATAGGAATGGCTCTCAGACAGCTGTGAACCGGCTCTTGTCATTCACTTACAAGAACCTGTGGCAAGCGGAAGCGGGCGACACTTCAATTAGTAAGACCGACAACGCCACCCTGGGACTTGCACCCAGGGAATTACTTTTTGCCCCCCCAAGGGCACACGGGTTCGTTGTACTCCAGACCAGAGACGTGGGACCTCAATTTAAAATGCTTTATTTTAAATAACAATTAAAACATTCTAAAAGAACAACCACGCACACATACGGATAAACTAAAGATGAATCAACCAAAAGAACCAAAAAGAAGAAAACGAGCAGTTGCTGAGCTGCGGAGTGGACAGTGCCGGATGAGGGAAGTGGAGTCCACTCAACAAAATAAAATAAACACCAGGGTAAATGTGACACACACGCGTGAAGGGGGACCCAAGACCCAGGACACAGCACATCAACGAGGGGGACACCACCACCCGAATCACCGCACCACCACTGGCCCCAGCAACTGCAAAGAAAGAAAAGAAACAGATCAATCCAAACACGAAATGAAATATTCCACAAACACAGGTACACTGGGATTGATCTAAACTAATAAACCGATCAGAAACAAAAATAAACAAATGAAAACAGAACACCACGCTCACACTCAGTCACACAATTAAGACAGCTACTCTGGGCAATTAAGTTGCCCCAGATGTGTCGATCAATAAATACAAGGTCTGACGCCAGGGAAACAGCGAATGCTGTCAAGCAGAGCAGTCAACCAGTTCATGTATGCCGATCCGGACAGCCAGGCTGGACAGGCTGGTGGAGTCCAGCGGATCCGGGCGGAAGGTTGAACCCGGTGAGAGCACAGCCGGCCCAAGCCGTAAACGTCCAGTGGAAACGAAGCAGCAGCCGTCCGACGTCTGGCCACGATGTCAGCAGCGCGTGGATTTAAATCACCTGCACCTGAGAAAACGTCCCCAGCGTTAGCCTGCTAGCTACTAGACCTGAACATACATAGGAGCATGCATACCTGTACCAGGCTGCAGACACACACACACACACACAGGCATGAAGAGAGAGGCTGAGGGCACAACGGCGGAGCTGCACGCTACCTGCAACCACAAGCGGGTTAGCCAGGAGAAAGCATGTGAAAGCATGCGCTATAAGGCTACGAGCAGGAGAGAGAGACCTTACCACAGTCAGTGTGGAGAACAGACTCGCACCACACAGACACGCCAATCAGCAAACCCAGGTAAAGCCAGGTTTACACTTGCATGATTCTGGGGCACGCATTGCCACGAATCGAGTCACAAACGGTCGCAAACCACTCGTAAAGTGGTGTGAAGTGTGCGTAAACCCGTCGGGACTGCGTGCCATGTCGGGACAAGAAATTGACTGATGTCAGCCGTCCGTCGGGGCCCCCTTCAGCTCGGGGCCCTCGGCAGCGCCTTTTCTGCTGCTCTTCAACACAGAGCAGCTGCAGGTACAGGATTTTCTCTTCTCCGCAGTGATGGAGTCTCTGGCATTCAGCATGTTGTCTGTTCCACAGCAAATCCAAAAATGACCCGGGCTGGGGAAGCCCCCTTTTTACTCGTATATGACGCGCGTAATTGCGCGCGCAACCACGTCGTGCCGGTGCGGGAAGCTCGTAAACTATGCGCAAACTATGCGTGAATTTGCCGTGAATGCGTCGTGTCAGTTCGCGACACTGACGGGCGCATTCGTGAACTGTCCGTGAACTGGTCATGAACTGTGCGTGAACTAGTCGTGAACAGTGCGGGAGTCTGCCGGTTCTCCAGATTGGCACACCTTGCCACGACAACATCGTGGCAAAAAGTCATGCAAGTGTAAACCTGGCTTAAAGGTCCCATATTATGCTAAGTTTCAGCAAGTTCCAGTGGGTCTCAGAGGTCCAACACCAGTCTGTTTGATGTTTTTTGCCTAAAAATCCAGTTTTTTCCTGGACTTCAGCCAGCCTGAAGTCCCCTCTCCTGAGCTCTGCTGAGAACAGGCTGTTTCTGGTCTGGAGCTTTACATTCCAATGAGCTTTTCTGACCACGCCTCCTCCACACCATATATGGGAGAGGGCGTGGCTCTCGCTCTGGTATCACGCTGTAATGTTGACACACGCAGAGCCGGCATGTCTGCTATGAACTCTGTGGTTCAGCCGTACTAATTTGATCCAGAGTCTGACCCAGAAGGAGAGGCCCCTGAAGAAATCCAAACTCTGCGGCTGCAGCAGGACGTTTCTGAATGGTAAGTTCTAGATAGTATGTGTCCCTGATATTTTTCTTTTTACTTTTTTTGTGTGTGTTGTTGCACACTAACTTATGTAGCTAGGTTACGTTAGCTCCTGCTAACGGTCACATCTCCGCTGTCGTCTCGTTACTTGGAGCTCTTTTGTTGAATGAGCACGATTGTGAAAAGCTGATAGTTATCTGTCATGACTGTATTCTTGCAGATTACGGAGAAAAGGTGTCGTCAGAGGACTGTTACTAGCCTCCGCTGTCTGCTGACAAAGTAGGCCAGAAAAAAATCTTGTTTTGTGATGTTTAGAGCAGAGTCGTTTGTCATCACAGCTCCCTGCCATTTCTTTTTCACATTATGTACTAATTTAGCGTAAATATGACCGTATCAATAATCTTTTAGTCAGTTTTCATAATTGGAGTCAGTGCAGTGTTGTGTAAGCTACACTGTTCTCCATGTCCATATTAGTCACATGCTATAAATTAGATATTTCTTGCACCTGAAGTGGCTTTAGGCTAAGGTTACTTCTGATCCACCTCTGCTTGTTCACTCATTTTTTGTTGAAATTTTCACTTTTCTCATTGGATAGGTGCAGCTGTGGAAACTGAGCTACCATGCCCACAGAAGCTGAGAATATCTGCTGTTTGGAGATACCACAGGTAGCTTCATCTATACCCAAACTGAAAATAATGTGTCTTGATGAGGCTCCATGTTACATTTACAGTATAAAATACAGTACATACATTTACCTTCTGTAACTCCCTGTAGGTCACCAGACGGCTGCGGGAGGTGGAGGAGCAGCCGTCCTGTATGGTGGACCATCCTGGGTTGGAGCCTGTTTGCCTCAGTGTGTACTCTCTGCAGAAAGCCTGCCAGATGTATGGTGCTGACTATGGTCCTTTATGGCTGAGAGGAATACACCAGTATGTTATGCTTTGTATCTAAATCAAAAATGTAGTCTTACTTTGCTTCAGTGAGCATAATCTTACAATTGTAACAAAACGTGATGAATGTGAATTGATTTTGCTTTTTTTAAAACTGCATATTTCTTCCAAAAGCTGTTGATCTGTGCATCATTCATGTAATCACAGAGTCACTTCTGTAGACAAGCATTTATTGACATCACACACTTTACATATAACCATAACACGGGGCCAGCCTATGACTGGCAGTGACCTCCTCTGTGTCAGGCTGCTGAACTGTGCAGTCAGGTCCTCTGGAACGGGGATGGCCAGGACTGCCTCTGTGTATGGAGCCGGATCCTTGAAGATTTCTTCAAAAATGAGGTCCATCATCTCAGCAACATACCGTGTTTCAGAAAAGACAAGCACAAAGAAACTGTTGTTTTTGTTTTGTTTTTTTAATTTTACAATGACAGAGTTTTTTGCTAAATACGTCCTGGTGTTTGGCACTTTATCTGATTTACTGTTTTCACAAGGTTGTTTTTGGTGTGTTGAAGGTTCTTTCCAAAACATATGTTTCGGTTGAAAAAATTAAAAGAATATGACACGGAATGTTGGCTCTGTCTTTAGTTGTTTTCTCTGCATCCTCCCTTCATGGCCTTTGGAAAGTGGACCTTGAAGAGGGGCACACCTTCGTTTGTTTTGGCTTGTGGTCGGTTGGCGTTTTCATTATAACACATGGCAGCCAGGTAGAGTCTGGAAGTCCAGGAAAGAGAAAAGCAAAGATGTTAACGCTGACAGACACTTTTCACTAGACACTCACACAATTTCTATGTAACCAGTTTATTTTACCTTTAATTTCAGTGAAATATAAAAACCTGGAGAGTCTGCCCTCATGTCGCCACAACGATTACTTCGTCGTCCTGACTGAGCTGCTGCAGCATCACATCCTGCAGTGTCTTCCAGTGGCGAATGACTGCAGGCTCAATGAAGGATCTGGCACGCCGGCGAAACGGGTCATATTGTCATAGTTAGAACCATATTGACAGAGTCAAAGGAAATGTCACAGAGTCTGAATGGTCATAGGTGGAGTCCTGCCCTTTTGAAGATGCCACTGAAGAGGTGTCCTGTAATGAATCTGAATCCAGCTCCTGCTCCTCGTCCAGGTCGAGACGAGATCTCTCTGAAGGTCTCTTTACTGGTGTTGATGATAAATAAAAAGGATCTGTAGTGGATGTCCCAACACCAACATCCTGGCAGGACACCGTAGCCTGGACACCTGTGAAAAAATACAATTTTTACTAAAGGAAGTCTTTCCATGACACATAAAGACAGTAATACATTACATTATAGGTGAATAGTATTATAACAGGTGAATGATTACTCACTTCATCAACAGTAAATGAACTACACTTGACTACAGACCTTTACTTCTGACATGAGACTGTAGAGTCCTCCAGGACAGCTGTGTGCCTCCAGAACGGGTCTCCACTGGGTCAGTCTGGCAGGCAGCATCCCTCCATGCAGGAACATCTGTGGCTGCAGTTGATGTGCTGGCCTGTATACAGGAAACAGAGGTTACACCTGCATCCTCTCAAATACATAGTTACAACAGCAGCAAATACTGCAAAAATGACATGTGCACAGCTCCATTACTTCCTGGAGTTCTGACAGCACCTTTGTTTACTGTCTCTCATGATAGGATGAACTGATTCATCCAGGTGTGTCTGACCAGTTCATCCTGTCACGAAAGACTGGAAATAAAGGTTCTGTCAGAACTTCAGGGAGTAGTGGAGCTGTGCATCTCGACCACTGTATCCCCCCTTTCACTTACTCCCTGTAATTCAACGACTACTACTATCAGGGAACAAAAACTATCGTTAGCATCTTGGTGCTAAGTAAAGGCTAACGCCTGATGAGGTGTACATTATCACCGTCCGCATCGTCCATACATTATCCCTTACGTACACAATGCTCGTTTTACATGAAATATATGTTCATACGGCAGTGTTTACTGCAAGGAAAGAAGTTTGATCGGGGCGGGGGGCGTCTGGTGTCGTTGCTAACGCTGCTAACGGCTAACGCTGCTAACACTGCCGTGTTCGACTGTCGGAGAGTTTTTTTTTCTCTCTCTGGTGGAAACCCTGATACGTCTTCTCTTCAACGTCCCCTGATATTATTTACCGTTGTGTGTTAAAGTAATATGAGGAGAGGACTCTATGTTAGCAACAGTAACTTACGTTAGCTGCCATGCTAAAACCGCTTTCAACAGGCTATAACACTCGGAAGGACGATATAGTAAAGCAACATAACATGGTAAAACTTACAGCTTCCACGTTTGTAGCTTGGTCACGGACAGTTGGAACCGATCCAGGCTTTAGCTTCAGCTTCTTGGCGAATCCTGATGTAAGCTGGCCCTCGTTGTGAAAGCAGTCCGGAGTGAAGTGGTGAGCACACACACACAACTTCTTAGGCGTCCTTGCGGGTGCATCTCCCTCGAAAATGAAATGAATCCACTGGGCCCTGCTGAATAAACATTAGTGTGGCGGTGTTACCAACCCGAGGAGGAGCGCTTTGGGTTTATGACGTCATAAACCAGGGAATTTCAAAATGGAGCGTTTGAGCACACATTTTCAGAAAGGTGGAGCAAGCAAGAGAAGGAGAGAATAGATTTTTCTCATTTTGGGGGGGTTGTAGACAGGCTCAGGACGCATATTACTGTTACAAAACCATTGTAAAGTGGATTTTGCATAATATGGGACCTTTAAACTGCACAAGAACACTCATTGCTAGGATGAAGATTGCACTTTAAATTCACAAATTATTTGAATAAAAAATAAATAAAATACCTAATAGAGGGCTAAGGCCTTACCTTCATTATAAGAAAATGCACATGAAAGCTGATTATTAAAAAACACTTCAAGTACAGCAGGCAATATTCAGTATTATCAAACAATTCCTATTGATATTAATTTCTATCTGTTTTGTGCAAAAAACAAACAAAAATAATAAAACTCAGGCTGAGTCCAAAACAGCACATTGACCTTTTTAAACTGACAGCTGCCCTAAAATTTTAAAGTGCATTCAAAGGAGGGCAAAACAGCAATTTCAGAATACAGTCACTTTTTTTTGTTTTTAGCATGGACGTGGTGCTGTTATAATCCGCCAGCTCCGCTTCGCAGTGCAAACTTTGCACTGAGCTCTTCCCTTTTTTTCGTTTAAAATTGTCCCAAACTTTTGACATTTTCTGGCGTTTTCTTTGTTGTGCTTCCTCCTTTTCGCCAGCATTTTCTTCATTCTGCTCTTCAACGCGCCGCGTCCGCGTCTCGTCGCTGGTGGAACGCGCGTTCCCATTTGTTTTCAATTGTATTTTGACGCAGCTCCATTTCTCGCGTCGTTTCACCGCGCTGTGCTCCATCTGCTTGCTCCGACATGTCCGTGCGTCTTACACTCTCGTGTGGAAACATGCTGCGCTTTAGTTCCGGGCGCTACACGCTAGCGGTTTCACGGTAGTTTCACTGCACACAATTAATAAACGAATCCTCGAAGCAACAGAATTTAATTCGAAGCTTTTTTATAATCAAATTATTCGATTTATTCGATGAATCGTTTCAGCCCGAGATGCAATGCACCGTTTTTTCAGTGAAAGAGAAGAACTGAACCTTCGTTAGTTAAACTGTATCACAAGTAGTTGCTGTACTCAAAAGACCAAGATTCCTTGCAGATCAGTGTGCTCGCTGCGGTGCGGCGTGGAGCAGCCTTTCCTGTCAGCAGCAGCCTCATCTTCAGAGGATAACGCCGAGGCGTGGCTGACTTCATCTGTTTCGCTGCTCTCGGTTCCACGTTCAGCTCCATCTCTGTTTACTTCTCAGACAACTTGCAGGCGGAAGTTGAGCAATAAAAAGCTGACTGATTGGCTGGGTTGGCACATTTCTGCCATGTCTGATCAAGTGAATGTGCTCACAGCTGATCACCGTGATCGACTGGAAATTAATCGCCATCACTAATCACGATCATATAATCGCCCAGGCCTACTTTCAGCCTCTGTCTTCACACCAAGAGCGTTGTCTCGTGGTTTCAGGCAGGAAATGGTGGCTCTCGCTGGTTGTGTTGGTGTAGTTGTGAATACAGAGCTGCTGTGAGGAGACTGTTTTTTCTGCAGCTTGTTGTCCATCACTCCATTTGACTTCATGGCTAAATGTGTCTTTGTAGGTGTTTGTGCTGGACTTCCCTCCACGCCTGAACATCGAGCCGGGTCTTCAGGAGCTGCTGCGTCAGGATTATCATCGTGTCGCAGCACTATGGGTATGTTAAGGTTTTGCTGGTGTGTGTGGTTGTAATGGTTGTCAGTCATCACAAATGGTTTTTCTGAATCTACATTTGATAACTGAAGGTGTGTGTTCTGTTCTCACTCTTCAGGTGTCCCGGACGTGTCTGTGGCGGAGCACTTTCCCCTGCACCGGTTGGAGCTGTGGTGCCCTGACCAGGTAAGTAGAGCATGTTTTGTTGTTCTGTGACGCATAGACCACTTTGTGGTCTTTTTAGTTAGATACACTGGTTGAGTAAAATGTCTCCTTTGCTCCATTGTCAGGTCCACTTGAGTGACTCGCATGGGATGCAGGTTTTGGTCCAGCTGCTGTGGGAGGCTGCTTTCCAGCAGCTGGTGCCGCCTCCATCCCAGCAACCAGTGCCTCCCCCGGCGCCAAAGCGTGCCAGGGTTGCTCCCAGGCTGGTGGTGACGGGACACGCCCCCGTGCCCCGTCACAGGAACCCCTGGGAGTGGAGCGTGGTTGGACAGGGGGCCAAGGTAAGGTGCTTCTCTGAGTTTGTGTGATTTAAAGTTTGTGCCATGTTTTCTCAAGTCCCAACGCAATTCTAATCAGTTGTGCCTGGTGTTGTTTTTCAAAGGCTGCACGCCCAGCAGAGGGATCCTCTGCGATCCCTCCCAACCCGGTGTGGTTCAGGGGGCCCATGTTGGACGCCATGGAGAAGGTGTCCCCTTCTTCTGGCTCTGATGGCGGCCCTGTTGTCCCGCCAGCTGGCCAGGTAACTTTCACACTTATTCCATGTTGACACAGGTGAACCAAGCAGGAATACAGCTGTTGAAAAGGACTGTTTTTTTCTTCTTCTTCAGACCTCCTGTGTGGTGTGTCGGCCAGCAGGTGTTGGAAGGAGGCGCAGAGGGGGAAAGCAGAAGTTTCGTAGAATGTTTGTCTTTGATGTAGAATTTGTTATGACAATTTTAAGCTGGACATTTTGAAATGTAAAAAAAAAAAAAGAGTAACTTCATTGACAGCTGTTGTCTTTTACTTTGCAGGTGCTGGCAACACCTTCACCTGCTTGTGAGCCCATGTCTTGCCCCAGCCCACCAGTCCCCCAGGTTGGTTCTTGGTTTTATAGACTGCGTGTCGTATTTGTAGATGACCTGCTTTATTTATTATCAGTTTGAACACGCTGCAAAACTTTCTGCTTCCATTTTGTGTCAGGTGGAAGCACCAACCCAGGAGGTGGTGGAGGAGGTGTTGCCCCCGTGGCGGTCGGGGAGGAGGTTCCTGCTGCATGCCCTGCCGTGCCGACGGAGCGACGCCTCATCCCCGAAGCTAAGTGTGCCGTTCTTGAGAGTTCCCAATCAGGCCAGTCAGCTGTTGGTGTGAGTGCAGCAGTGGTTGATGTCAGGACAGGGATCAGGCTTCTGAAGGCTGTGCAGGGATCTTTTCACCAGGGCAGCTCGAGGTTTATCAGTGGTGGGCAGCAGTGCATGGCGGTAGCTGCATTGAGCTTAGCCAGACACACTTTGAGCAGTGTGTTCTCGTGGGGGAGGCAGGAGCTTGATGATGTTTTGGTTTCGGGTGATTCTTTCTACAAGTGGGGGATGGGCCGCCCTGGCTTCAAGCCTTGGTCATCTTATCTGTCTGCGACTGACCTGCCAGATCAGATCGAGGTGGATGAACAGGTGCTGAAAGTTACTATTGGCTTCACTGCGACAGGGTGTGTGCACGTCTGAAGGGCAGTACACGTCTAAAGGTGTTTGCATTGATAACGGTGTGTTGTACACTCTGCAGAACGGACTGGAGGAGGTCTTTGTTAAACATGGACACAGTGCATGTCTGCTTACAATGTGTGCCAACACGTCTGCCATCATCTGCCAGAACGGACAGTTTGCTGTGGTGGACAGCCATCCACGGAGTGGTGTTGGCTTGTTTGACCTCAAAGGCACCAGCGTGCTTCTGCAGTTTGCAAGTCTTAACGACCTTCAACACGACATCTGTCAATTGTTTGACAGCCTCACTTCAGGGTCAGACGAGTCGTACTTTGAGCTGTGTGGCATTGCTGTCGGTGGGGGTTAGGGTTGCCACAAACGATTATTTTGGTAGTCGACTAATCACCGATTATTTTTTAATTAGTCGACTAATCGCATCATATATAAATTAAAGTAAAACAGTTTATCGCACCACCATGAAGCTGCTCTTATATAACCATAATTAGATTTCAGCTTTAAGTTTTAACAGTATATTCTAACTAAAATAAAGACAATTCAGATGATAGTTCATAAAACCTTTATTGAAATATGCAACAAACACTTGTTTAACTGTGTACCATAAAGTGCAAATACTTGAGTAAAATAAGGAAAAGGCACTTGCCTAAACAAAAAAATAAATCCTTCATGTTAAATTGTTTTTCTTAATTTGTGTTTGGCATCAAGCACAGCAACAATGAGGGAGGCTCCTGTAACTACGGAATTATTGAAGTTTTCATCTCACTGACTCAAATAAAACAAAAGTGCATTTTGTGTTCAGTGCTCAACTGTATACAACTTTATTACACTCTGACTCTACATAATCCCAAACTCCACAGGGCTCTGGTTCAGGACAGTCAGCATTTCTACATGTTGGAGACAGGCTGCTCTCTCTGGGAGTAGATGTTCTGCTGCGGAGAAAATCCGCTCCGATGGGATGAAGCTCTGAAACATAACGTTACAAAACATCAGTCTGATCACTTCTTATTAAAACACATCACTGTCTGTTATAACGTTACAGAAAACATGAAATGTGTGCTAAAGGCAGCTAATAAATCAAATCGTCACCACTAATGTTAACATCGACAGCTATGAGTAAATAGCAAGTTAGCGCTCTATGCTTATATTATTAGCTTACCGAGATGACGGTCAATCATCGTTGTCACAAACCACAACGTGCTTCTGTTTCGGCTGCTCATGCATCTCAGTTGTGCTGCCGTGTGTTATGGCAATTTTATTTAATAAAGGGCTTCCGCCGGTGAGTTCGTTTTGGTATCTTTTATTATGCTGTACAGCAGGAGAAGTCACGCAGTCAACAGAGTAACAGAGTGAGTTCTGCCCTCGCAGGGGCGTGCAAGCCTCTAATAACTATCTGCTACGATCACTCCCAGGGGCCTTGACTGCACCCAGCCGTAGGCTGGACACAGGAAGACTCCCACGAGTGCCGCAGCTGCTACGCTAAGATTATCAGGAAAAGTAAATTCTAGACAAAGCATTCATGGTTCCCCACACATCTGAGTGTGTGAGCTACGGTTGTTTACAAAAATACCTCTGCGAGCACTACAAGTGAGAAAAAGCATGCATACATGAGAAATTTCCATTACATTCCCCCCTTTTGATCAAATCAACCACGGTTTAATCAACTTCAACACATGGGAGATGCCAACAGACACCCCACATCAGTCAATCAACCCCAAATCATCAGCATCATCATCAGAATCATCAGAAAGGTGAGCGAACAAGGATGCAAACAGTTCAGTGGAATGAAGCAAAGTATAATGAGCCAAAGTAGCTGTGAACATGCGAGCAACCAGACAACGGACCAGGGGAATAATGCAGCAGGAGAAAACCCCCAGAATCGACAGGAAAATAGCAAGCATGCCAGCAACCTTAGTAAGCCAAGCTCGCCAGCTGCCCTCAGTCAGCCATCCCAGAAGTCCCATCCAGACAAGGGGACACCCGTTTCCTGAGAGCTCAATTCAGCAAGCAGAGAAGACAGCTGAGTGTCTACGTTAGTCATGTTCTCTGAGATGTCAGGAACCCAGGAGCAGTGCTGATCACCTATGAGAGGGCAAACCCCCCTTTCTTTTCAAGAAGGAGGTCCAGGGCCACTCTGTTCAGCAGGCCCAGGACACACAGCCTTCTGCTCCTCCATGAGGAGGTCAAATCCATCAGTAACAAGACTAGTGAGGCTCTCATGCTGGTTATGAATGGTGCCATGCTAAGGGAAGACACCTCCTCAGAATGCTGCTGAAAAGGAGAGGGGAAGGGTAAGACTAAGGCTAAGGCTAAGGCTAAGGGTAAGGGTTAGAGTGAGAACCAAGGATGTTGCAGCTTTGTGCCAGTGCTATTCCTGCCTGCATGCAGAAATGTGTAGAGAGAATCCTGGAGAGGAACCGGAACAAGGAATGGTAAAGTGTTAGCAGAGGCAGCATAAGTCTTAAAAGCACAAACAGTACAGTTGGCATCATGTGACTCTGGAGCTACCGTAGGGGCAGCTCTCCACCACAGGCTGTCCTGGAGTCCTGTGAGGTCCACCATACGTCTGCAACGAAGCAGGGGGGCCACTGTGGTTTGGGCAGCAGCACCCTCAGGAGCAGGAACATCTTCACCGTTGCCTGGTGGAGGGTGGACTCCCTCACACAGGAGCTGATCTCAGGGATTATTCTGCCCTGTGGCTGGGAGATCAGCTGTTGGAGTCAGGGTGGTGCTGGGAAAGGCTTACAGTGACTCGCCTGGCTCCAGGTAGCTCGCTTTGCTACCTTAAAAGCAGCATGAGTCCAGCAGGACCTGGACATGGCCACTGCCTGGCCTTCCAGTGTTTCCTGCAGAAGTCCTTCACCTGGATCCAGTCACCTGTGTTCAGCCAGTGAAGAGTGGAGAGGCCCTCCAGCCAGGAGGGGAAGGGCCCTGTGATGGTCTGTCTGATCTGAAACAGAGCAGCTCCACGAAGTCCACCATCAGGTGGTCACAGGGTACTCAGGTGGCGGTGAGCAACATTCCCCATGGCGTTCTCCTCGCCTTGCCTTGTGAGCTGCATACACCAAACACTCTATAGTGCTGTTCTGCCACCACTGAGAACTTCCCAGAAAACCACAATGATGTAACCTGGTGGGAATGATAAGGCCTGATGTACCATTCCCCCCTCAGAACCACCATGTACACCAAGAATATATCACATCAGAATGGGTTAGTCTGTTAATCGAAGCTCCGAGCGAGAAAAAAAACTGTCCTCATTCCCCAGAAAGTTGGTGAGAGTGTAAAGGAGGGGCTGAGCAGTCTGAAGAGACAGCTCCATGAAAACAACCTCAAACACAAGCTGCATGTTATCAACATGTCCTTCAACGCCGTCCATTCCCCCGGCGCGAATCCCAAACAACCTGAGCCTGGCGGTCAAAACAGCGCATCGTGAAGCAAGCTGCTAATATAGAAGGAACATTATCATTTTACCAGAACTATCAGAACCATAACATCACAGTTTGTTCAATATCAGAAACAACGAAATGACAGGTCGAGACAGAAAAGTGAAGAAAGACTGCAGGGCCCGGGACGCTTCCAGTGCATCTGGAGTCCAGGAAACCTGCAAACATGCAGTCAGAGACCTAAAGGGAGCAATAAAATCAAAATCATTTGGAATAAACTGTCGACAGCAGGAATACATTCCCAGGAAAGAGACAACCTGTTTCCTGGTGAGCGGATTTAGTGTGAAATCAGGTGTATCATATGGACCGTCCGTCTCAACTAAACACCTTCAGCAGTTATTCACGCCATAACACATCCAATACCTGTAACCACTGTCATCATCCAGGACTTGCTAATGTGACACTTGGCCTCAGTGTTACTCAGCAAGGTTTAACCGAGCCTATTAAGCTACATAATCTTTGTTCAGTCCACAAATATTCCAGCTAAATCAGATGGAGGTGGAAGTTCCATCTGTGTCAGTGGATCTTGAAACTGACATTTGATTGAGGGTTCTTGTAGCCAATCATAAACAAACCTTCACTTAAAGGTCTAATACACGATTTTCTCGAAAAGACGAAGCCCCAAGTCTGTTACTCACTTTTTGAACAACGCCATGCTCCAGACCATCCGCCCGGCTGTCCTGCTTCTCCCAGGAAACGCGGAAGTGTACGAGCGCGATCTCCGCTTCTCCGGCGTGCACGGCTCTGTTTACAGTTTCTGCGATCCGCCTTGCTCATAAATAAAGCTTTTTTTTCCGAAACAGTTCCAGTTTCATTATATCAGACTAGCTCAGAAGCTCACGGCTACAGAAACACTCTGAATGCACAAAAGGGAGAAGCTGATTGGGCGCAAGCACGGAGAACCGCCTTACGAAAGCAGCTCGTCAGAATGATTGACAAAAGGACCCACCAATTATTTAGGTGATCCACCCGGAAATCAAAATCATGTATTATACCTTTAAATAAGTTCTCTTGTGTGTTTAGCATTGGTATATTTTCTCCACAATACGTACAGATAAACATAAAGTTCAAAATATTAAAGCATGACATCTTAAATAATTTCACTAAGACGATGAGCCTCACAGCCTGTGGTCAGAGCCACAGCGCTGTGGGGGGAGAAGTGACCCATAAGGGAGGCAGCCTGCTGCCTCTTCTTTCTCCCTTTATCAGGATTGATCAGTTCTGTTGACCCACTAATATTTCTCCCTTGAGAGTGACGAGACACAATCATCACCATTTGAAAGTTGATAAAATAACTTTGGGAATTCCAATTACCTCTCTTTTTCTCTGTCTGTGTGGTGTTGTAAGTGTCCGTGTGTGTGTGTGTGTGTGTGTGTGTGTGTGTGTGTGTGTGTTCATGCTCTGACCTCGGCGATCAGCCAGCAGTCGACATGTCGTCACTACGTCGGAAGTTTCCACGTTCGTAATCAAAACCCCACCGCCTCCACAACCTCCTCAACCGCCAGCCGCCCCGCCTCCAGCCTCTGGAGCAGCTCCCTCCATTATTGTGTCCACTGCTTCCACAGCCACAACAGTTTCTCCTTCTCTCCTGCATTAAAAAAAGTCTCAGCAGAAAGAGAAGAACAGAATCACCGCACATGTCCTCACAGGCTCAGAAAAAACCAATTTCTCCCTAAATCTGTGTCAATCTGAGTCCCTCTAGTTGTGTGTGTGTGTGTCTGTACTTCCCGCTGCTGTGAAGCTGTTCCCCTCAGGTCCTTGTGGTGCGGCTGGCAATGGAGGATCGGGATTGTGGATCGGAGCGATGGGGGTACCTGCAGGAATTTTCTAACAAAACAAACAAATGCTTCCCAGACAAAAAACAAAACAAAAACACATTAGTATATTATTTTGTACTAAACTATCTGATCGGTGCATCTTCAACCTCACATCATCAGCTCACTAGGCTGTGTGTGTGATGCTGTCTCTCAGGCCTCTGCAATTGTTTTATATTCAGCTGTCCTCGGCTCCTCAGCTGATAAAGATGCAGCTACTGAATGAACTGTTTGTTTTACAGTTCGCTTTGGAGGGTCTGGAATAAAAAAAACCCTCTCAAGATTAAATTAATAAGGTTTTACATTCTGATCCTAACAAAGTGAACTTCTGTTCCGTTTGTTCTTGAAAACACAATTTGCATACGTGGTTATTCGAGCATGCTCATTGGAACATGTACTTCAGCGGAGGTCTTACGATATGCTGAGAGAGATGGCGAATATTGGAGGGTTGGATCAGCAGTCGGCTGAAATCACGCGTTGTCGCACGAACCGTCCCAAATCATTCCATTGCCCATCGCGGGATTTGGCAAGGGAACTTTGGAAATATTTGTGAGAACCTGAAACATTAAACAAAGACATCTGGACAGTAGACAGACATACAGACGCTGCGCACTGAGTCCTGTTAAAAAAACGTTGATATAGTCAAATCACTGTCAAAGTCCTGGAAAAAAACATTGTTCATAGTCAACATCACGTCCTGTATGCACAGTGCATATAATATGCACTGGGGTTTGTCTGAAGTTTTAAATTTGCGGTTGATGTGAGCACCATCTCCAGTTTGATCATCGACTGTCAGTCAATCAGAGTCATCAGGCAAAGTTTAGACAATAAGAACATGTCGCATCTCAGTGGACATGGAAAGCTTTCTTCTATTACCAGGAGTCAACATCCAATTCACCGTCCCAGAATCAACCAAGTTTATAAAAATAAACTAAAATAAAAATCCCACAGGTTTCCGTGTTATCTTGAGCGTGAGCATGGGAAACCTCAGATGTACATCAGTAATTGTGCATGAAATACAATTAATCAATGTGTTGTTTTTTTGTATTCTTTTCAAGCTCTGCTACTCTATTCTGACCCTGTACAAGCTGTGTGTCAGTGCAAAGCGCTTCTTCATTGCGGTTAGCGGGTTGTGTGTTGTTTTGCGTACGTCACCCATGCCATCAGTGGTGATCTCATCTTCTCAGTCCGAATTTCCTCCGTCAGTCGGATGAGAATTCAGCGTGACCCAGTGTCCCCCCTTCTTGTGCTCCTCTGCCTGGTTCTCCACACCATCGTCCATGTCCACAGTTCTTATGTGGGCAGTCACGGACCCAGTGTCCAGTCTGTCCACCAGCCTCACCCTGGCGTCCTCCGTCCCCCTCAGGGTGGTTCTTGTAGCATGAGCCCTGAGGAGAGTTGCTTCGGAAGAACCATGAATGATGTTGTGCTGTTGGCTCGGTTTTTACTTCCATCATTCATCCAGGAGGTGGTGCTTTCCAGCGCCGATGTGTTGGGAGTGTCTGACAGACTAGACCACTCCTTCAGTAGGAAGCCGATGCAGAGGTGGAGTCCGACACGTCAGAGAGGGTGGGAGTAGAGTAGAGCAGAGGCCGTGGTGGTTGGATGGATGTTTGAAGGGGAGGAGTCCAGTCACTTTCCTCACACATCCGACGTCCAGTACGAATCAACCTCGAAAGAGAGCAGATGGCACGGAGACACATGTATCTGTAGTAAAACCCTTTCATGTCCCTCATGATGTTTTCTCTCCCTGTTCTCTCCCTAAGCGGATGTCCCTCTGCTTTCTACCTCTGCTTCCAGCTTCACTCATCAAAAGTGACTTCTCAATCTTCTTTTTATCCCTGGTTTTCCTGTTTCCCGGTAAACATTTTAGCAGAACCAGTCACTGTCTCATGCTCAAACTTCCCCCCTTTGGGGAACCCAAACCATTCACTCAATTCTCTCACACGTCCCACACACTCGGGCCCATACTTTCCTGACATGTCATTACATATTGGGGTGTCTGGAGGACTCTCCACTAGGAGACCAGGTCCCTCCAACCTGTCTATCAGACGTACTCTGACAAACAGATGAGCCTGGGCAAAATGACTCCTCTCCCGTCCGACACCGGTACAGGGGACAAATGACCCCTTTCTGGTCTCCTAGTGGTCAACAGATCTGTTATCTATTTTCAATTGGACGTCTCCAACGGCCTTTTCGCCTCTACGGTCCCAGCCCAGACCCGAGGGTGCAAAAGTGCTAAAAAAACCCTCTCCAATCTCTCTCCCACTCCCAACACTAAACACTCTGGGAGGATTGAAGTTTTATGCTGTGTATTATAGTGACCGGCACTACATCAGTCACTCGCCCTCCAACCAGTCCAATATGGAAAGAACTCACCGGGTGCTTGTAGGAGTTTCCCCGAAAAGGAGGGAAACCAGTTCGTGGATCCTAGCGGTGGTCCGGACGGTAGGCTCAGACCCAGTCCCCATAGAGTCCGTCAATGGCGGCGGGGCTGCAGCAATTTGTCCGCAGGATGGCCAATCACCAGGTCTCTGTCCTCCGCCGGATTCCACTCGTAGCATCCTGTTCGTGACGCCAACTGTTATGGCAATTTTATTTAATAAAGGGCTTCCGCCGGTGAGTTCGTTTTGGTATCTTTTATTATGCTGTACAGCAGGAGAAGTCACGCAGTCAACAGAGTAACAGAGTGAGTTCTGCCCTCGCAGGGGCGTGCAAGCCTCTAATAACTATCTGCTGCGTTCACTCCCAGGGGCCTTGACCGCACCCAGCCGCAGGCTGGATACAGGAAGACTCCCACGAGTGCCGCAGCTGCTACGCTAAGATTATCAGGAAAAGTAAATTCTAGACAAAGCAGTCGTGGTTCCCCACACATCTGAGTGTGTGAGCTACGGTTGTTTACAAAAATACCTCTGCGAGCACTACAAGTGAGAAAAAGCATGCATACATGAGAAATTTCCATTACACCTGTTCTTCTTCTGTACAAGTTTAGGGCGCTCATCCGCACATGAGACGGTTCAATCTCACCACTGGATGATGCAGATGATGCAGAAGTCCAAAGGGAAACGCAGGTAAATCCCCACAGGTGGCGGAGGGCGACCTCCTGGAGGAGTCTGAGTCCACAGCTGGCAGAGTGCGAGGCGTTCAGGCGCAGTCCTCGGGCGTGCGTCTGCCTCGTGGCGATGTTGAGGTCCAGGGAAAACCGCAGGTAAATCCCACAGGTGGCGGAGGGCGATCTTCTGGAAAAGACCCAGTCCAGGCTGGCCGAGTGAGAGGCATTCAGGCGCAGTCCTCAGGCGTGCTTCCCGAGTCCATGCTCCCGGCTGCTCACGAGCAATCACCAGCCCACCAGCCACCAACTCTGGTTGCTCACTCACGGTGGGACTGACAACGATCTGTCTGCAACAGACCTCCTTGCGCCGTGGATCTCTCTCTAGATCTCCGTTTGCCGTTAATTGGACCCCTCACGTCTCTCCTGCCGCTCTCCCGCTCCTCCGGTGCGCAGTCTTTTCTTTTTTCCCCGCCCCCTCCTTTCTTCACATACATATAGCCAATTACATCAACTGACTATGACAGACACACCTTCCATCCAATGAAAATGACGGATTTGAAAAAAAAACGCAAGCATAGACATTAAAACATAGAACACAACATAGATACATCAACATAGATCAATTTTAAACTTCTATGATCTTCATATAATCCCTTATTTTCCAACGGGCTACACCCTCCCCCTTCTAAACATTGTGATGTCCCCATCAAGCTACACCATGAGCCCATATTCACTACTTACAAAGGCTCAGCTTGACACAGTCTGGACATAATGCGAAGGGGTGACACCAAACGGTTTTACAGGGGTGGTATCTGGAGTGTTTGCTGGCACTACTCCTGACAAACAACCCGTGAGCAACAGCAGTCACAGGCTGATCAGACGGTTGTCCCAGCTTATCATAACTGAGTTTAATCACTGGTTTCCTACTTCTCTGAGGCCGTTTACTTTCCCCCTCAACCGCTGCAGGTATGTGTTGTAGATCTGTCCCTCCTGCCTCACTGCCTCTATTCAGCTCAAAGGTGGCAGGGAGATCAATAGCTGGGGTCTCAGTTGTAGCTGGTTCTCTGACTGGCGAAGGGACTCGCACCCCAGGGATAACCTGCCTCTGTCCAGTGCGCAACTCAGGCTGCAACAATAAATCTCTCCACTCCACCACCAATGGTCTTGGTGGATCCCCATCCCCATAATCAGACTCCGATGAGGGTAGATCCATCTCCTGCGAAGCCTGCGTTTGTCTTTGCACCTTCTGTTGCAGTCTGGTTACTGGACGAGATGGCGGTTCTGGCTCATCTGCCTCTGTAGAGAATCTCACCAGGTAGCCAATAGGTAATAAATGATTACGGTGCACCGTCTTCACTCTTCCTGTCCCTCTTTCAGGTTTTACTTGGTAGACCGGAAGGTTAGGCATCTTTCCCACAACAACATATGGTATCGACCTCCATTTGTCTTTCAGTTTGTGCTTTCCGGTGACACCATAGTTTCTCAGCAATACTCTGTCTCCTTCGTCCAAAACTTGTTCTTTCACCAGTTTGTCATGTGCTTTCTTATTCCGGTCATGACTCTTGTTGGCTGCTTCCGTAGCTAGTTGGTAAGCTCTGTGCAGACTTGCTTTCAGGTTTCTTACATACTCCTGGTATGTGCCACGGTTTCCACTCTCAGCAGATACACCAAAACAGATGTCTACAGGTAAGCGTGCCTCTCTACCGAACATGAGCAGGTAAGGTGAGTACCCGGTCGCTTCATTACGGGTGCAGTTGTAAGCATGCACGAGCTGGCTGATGTTCTGACTCCATTTCTGCTTTTGACTAGGCTCCAGCGTGCCAAGCATGGATAGAAGGGTTCTGTTAAATCTCTCAGGTTGAGGATCACCCTGAGGATGATAGGGTGTCGTTCTGGATTTGCGGATACCCAGCATCTGCAGGAGATCTCGAATCAGTTTACTTTCAAAATCCCGCCCTTGATCAGAGTGTATCCTGGCTGGCAGACCATAATGCACGAAATACCTCTCAGCAAGTATCTTGGCTACAGTGTAAGCTTTCTGATTTCTGGCAGGAAAAGCTTGAGCATATCTGGTGAAATGATCTGTTACAATGAGGACATTTGCAAAACCTTGGGAATCAGGTTCCAACGACAGAAAATCAATACACACGAGATCCATAGGACCTTTGCTGGTTATCTGATTTAGAGGGGCGGCTCTTTGTGGGAGTGTTTTACGTGCAATGCATCTCCCACAGTTTTTTACATACTCTGTCACCTCAAGTCCCATTTTGGGCCAGTAAAATCTGTCTCTGACAAGATCAAGTGTCTTTTCTATACCCAAATGCCCTGAATCATCATGGAGGGATCTGATAACAGTCAAGACATGCTGTCTGGGAAGAACAAGCTGACGTACTTGTGTACCAACTGGTCTCTCCGTCAATCTATAGAGCAGATCATCCACCACCACTAACCGACTACCCTCTTTCTGCAGCAGAGTAACTAGAGGATCCTGACTCTTAGTATGAAATGAGTGACCGTCTGCGATTGCTTTCTTTACAGGAGAAATTACAGGGTCAAGATTTTGGGTTCTGATGAGTTCGGGTTTGCTTATCTGTGTCAGACAACCAAGCTCCAACCTCGTGGGAAATGCATAACACTCTGGGACTGCATCAGGCCTCACACCCAATGATTCTGCACAGTTGACCCCTCCGGCTGACTCATCAGACCCAACCTGTTTACAAAGCTCTACAATCTTGTCAGGTGAAATACTCTGCCACTCACCATCACTGGTAAGCGGGTTGCGAGACAATAGGTCTGCATCAGTGTTGCTGTGTCCAGGTCTGTACTGGAGGGTGAAACTGTAGGTTGACAGTGCTGCAAGCCACCGATGACCAGTGGCATTGAGTTTAGCCGTTGTGAGGATATATGTTAGGGGGTTGTTGTCAGTCCTCACAGTGAAACGTGCACCATACAAGTAATCATGAAATTTATCAACCACAGCCCATTTAAGTGCCAGAAATTCCAGTTGATGCACTGGATAGTTCTTTTCAGAGTTACTGAGCTTTCGGCTAGCAAATGCTACGGGCCTGAGCCCCTCTGGATATTCTTGGTTGAGGACTGCTCCCAAGCCCCTAACACTGGCATCTATGTGTAACACATAGGGCTTTGAAGGGTCTGCAAAGGCCAGAACCGGGGCATGGGTCAGACAATGAATGATTTTCTGGAAAGCCTCTGTACACGACTGATCCCACCGATCCCCAAATGGCTCACTCACTTGGAAATAAGTCTTATCTGATGCCTTGGTGCCCTTTCTTTTCTTTTGGGTTGGGGGATAACCTCTACAGAGTTCAGTCAAAGGTCGGACAATGATGGAATAGTTCTTAATGAAACGGCGATAGTAGCCACAAAACCCCAAGAAAGACTGCAGCGATGGTAAGTCAACTGGTTGTTTCCATTGGGCTACAGCTTCAACTTTGGTTGGATCAGTGGCAATGCCATGCTCTGAAACAATATGGCCGACATAGGATACTTGGGATTGGCAGAACTGACACTTATCAACCATGAGTCTCGCCTGCTCAACCCAATTCTCCAACTGCTCTTCCCCAGGAGGTGTGGGGATGACACCAGA
This sequence comes from Salarias fasciatus, assembly GCF_902148845.1. Taxonomy (NCBI): domain Eukaryota; kingdom Metazoa; phylum Chordata; class Actinopteri; order Blenniiformes; family Blenniidae; genus Salarias; species Salarias fasciatus. Next base: position 1,102,635 of record NC_043756.1, on the reverse strand, counting down.
AAAAGTACGCAACCTCCTGAAGTTACTCTCACCGGTAAACTTGGAAGTTTTCTGAATAACTTCTCCCACTGCACGAATTATCGCTTCAGGCGTGGACGCCTGGAGATTATACGCAGGGCTTGGTGACTGCTCGTCACTAGCTTCACCTTCTTCACTAGAAGAACCAAAAATTCTCCATGGCGAAACACCACCTTCAGGTAACACATCCAAAGGGATGGCCTTTGTATTAACTCTCTCTCTGCATTCACACAACACAGTGAGCGCCTTCCACTGAGGATCATACATCCTTCCTCTCACTCTAACACGCCCGAGAGCTTTGATGGACTGCAAAGTTTCTTCAATGAAACCCATCTCTGTGTCTTCAGGTACATCTTTAACCAATAAAGCATATAAAGGATCAATGCCTTCTCCTTTGCACCAGTGTTGTAAACTTGCCATTTTTTCCCTTACTCCAAAAAATACTATGTACTATGAAAGTCCTTTATCAACTGCAACCTTGCCTCAATATCAAAATACCAAAACCTCCCCTAACAATCAGTTGTCTCGGTCAAAAATGACAAAAATGTCCTTAAATGATAATATGTATAATTTCCCGGACGAGCCCCCACTTTATGTAACACCCCTGCTGTGATTATTAGCTGGGGTGGTCGGGTTCACTTTAATTAAATTATATAATAATTCCCTATAAAATGAAATAACTGGACCCAGACAACTGATTTTGGTTTTTCTCAGAAAATAATCAAGCAATGTATTTAAAGAAAAAATATAAACACACCATACAAATTATTGCTTTCAGAGGTCAGAACTTAGAGTCCAACAGCGCTTAAAAACAAAAGAAAAATGGAACTATTCAATCAAAGCAACTGTCCACCACCCTCTCAAGGGTAAATCAACTCAGATCGTTCCACGAGATCAACTTAAAGAGACTCGCTCCGTTAGCGTCCAGGTCTTTAGCACGTGGGCCCACCACACACACACTCACACAAAACAAAAAAGGTTGCAGGCCTGTTCTTCTTCTGTACAAGTTTAGGGCGCTCATCCGCACATGAGACGGTTCAATCTCACCACTGGATGATGCAGATGATGCAGAAGTCCAAAGGGAAACGCAGGTAAATCCCCACAGGTGGCGGAGGGCGACCTCCTGGAGGAGTCTGAGTCCACAGCTGGCAGAGTGCGAGGCGTTCAGGCGCAGTCCTCGGGCGTGCGTCTGCCTCGTGGCGATGTTGAGGTCCAGGGAAAACCGCAGGTAAATCCCACAGGTGGCGGAGGGCGATCTTCTGGAAAAGACCCAGTCCAGGCTGGCCGAGTGAGAGGCGTTCAGGCGCAGTCCTCAGGCGTGCTTCCCGAGTCCGTGCTCCCGGCTGCTCACGAGCAATCACCAGCCCACCAGCCACCAACTCTGGTTGCTCACTCACGGTGGGACTGACAACGATCTGTCTGCAACAGACCTCCTTGCGCCGTGGATCTCTCTCTAGATCTCCGTTTGCCGTTAATTGGACCCCTCACGTCTCTCCTGCCGCTCTCCCGCTCCTCCGGTGCGCAGTCTTTTCTTTTTTCCCCGCCCCCTCCTTTCTTCACATACATATAGCCAATTACATCAACTGACTATGACAGACACACCTTCCATCCAATGAAAATGACGGATTTGAAAAAAAAACGCAAGCATAGACATTAAAACATAGAACACAACATAGATACATCAACATAGATCAATTTTAAACTTCTATGATCTTCATATAATCCCTTATTTTCCAACGGGCTACAGGTCTAATACACGATTTTCTCGAAAAGACGAAGCCCCAAGTCTGTTACTCACTTTTTGAACAACGCGCATGCGCCAGACCATCCGCCCGGCTCTCCTGCTTCTCCCAGGAAACGCGGAAGTGTACGAGCGCGATCTCCTCTTCTCCGACGTGCACGGCTCTGTTTACAGTTTCTGCGATCCGCCTCGCTCATAAATAAAGCTTTTTTCCTCCAAACAGTTACAGTTTCATTATGTCAGACTCGCCATCGGTCAGTACTAGCTCAGAAGCTCACCGGCTACATAAACACTCTGAATGCGCAAAAGGGAGAAGCTGATTGGGCGCAAGCACGGAGAACCGCCTTACGAAAGCAGCTCGTCAGAATGATTAACAAACAGACCCACCAATTATTTAGGTGATCCACCCAGAAATCAAAATTGTGTATTATACCTCCAAATAAGTTCTCTTGTGTGTTTAGCATTGGTATATTTTCTCCACAATACGTACAGATAAACATAAAGTTCACAATATTAAAGCCTGACATCTTAAATAATTTCACTAAGACGATGAGCCTCACAGCCTGTGGTCAGAGCCACAGCGCTGTGGGGGGAGAAGTGACCCATAAGGGAGGCAGCCTGCTGCCTCTTCTTTCTCCCTTTATCAGGATTGATCAGTTCTGTTGACCCACTAATATTTCTCCCTTGAGAGTGACCAGATACAATAAATGCATCACCATTTGAAAGTTGATAAAATAACTTTGGGAATTCCAATTACCTCTCTTTTTCTCTGTCTGTGTGGTTTTGTAAGTGTCCGTGTGTGTGTGTGTGTGTGTGTGTGTGTGTGTGTGTGTGTGTGTGTGTGTGTGTGTGTGTTCATGCTCTGACCTCGGCGATCAGCCAGCAGTCGACATGTCGTCACTACGTCGGAAGTTTCCACGTTCGTAATCAAAACCCCACCGCCTCCACAACCTCCTCAACCGCCAGCCGCCCCGCCTCCAGCCTCTGGAGCAGCTCCCTCCATTATTGTGTCCACTGCTTCCACAGCCACAACAGTTCCTCCTTCTCTCCTGCATTAAAAAAAATCTCAGCAGAAAGAGAAGAACAGAATCACCGCACATGTCCTCACAGGCTCAGAAAAAAACAATTTCTCCCTAAATCTGTGTCAATCTGAGTCCCTCTAGTTGTGTGTGTGTGTGTCTGTACTTCCCGCTGCTGTGAAGCTGCTCCCCTCAGGTCCTTGTGGTGCGGCTGGCAATGGAGGATCGGGATTGTGGATCGGAGCGATGGGGGTACCTGCAGGAATTTTCTAACAAAACAAACAAATGCTTCCCAGACAGAAAACAAAACAAAAACACATCAGTATATTATTTTGTACTAAACTATCTGATCGGTGCATCTTCAACCTCACATCATCAGCTCACTAGGCTGTGTGTGTGATGCTGTCTCTCAGGCCTCTGCAATTGTTTTATATTCAACTGTCCTCGGCTCCTCAGCTGATAAAGAGGCAGCTATTGAATGAACTGTTTGTTCTACAGTTCGCTTTGGGGGTCTGAAATAAAGAAAAAAAACCCTCTCAAGATTAAATTAATTAGGTTTTACATACTGATCCTAAGAAAGTGAACTTCCTGTTCCCTTTGTGTTCTGTTTGTTCTTTAAAACTCAGTTGCATGTGTGGTTATTCGAGCATGCTCATTGGCATATCATGTCAATAGTACAAATTGCAGAACATGTACTTCAGCGGAGGTCTTACGATATGCTGAGAGAGATGGCGAATATTGGAGGGTTGGATCAGCAGTCGGCTGAAATCACGCGTTGTCGCACGAACCGTCCCAAATCATTCCATTGCCCATCGCGGGATTTGGCAAGGGAACTTTGGAAATATTTGTGAGAACCTGAAACATTAAACAAAGACATCTGGACAGTAGACAGACATACAGATGCTGCGCACTGAGTCCTGTCAAAAAAACGTTGATATAATCAAATCACTGTCAAAGTCCTGGAAAAAAACATTGTTCATAGTCAACATCACGTCCTGTATGCACAGTGCATGTGATATGCACTGGGGTTTGTCTGAAGTTTTAAATTTGCGGTTGATGTGAGCACCATCTCCAGTTTGATCATCGACTGTCAGTCAATCAGAGTCATCGGGCAAAGTTTAGACAATAAGAACATGTCGCATCTCAGTGGACATGGAAAGCTTTCTTCTATTACCAGGAGTCAACATCCAATTCACCGTCCCAGAATCAACCAAGTTTATAAAAATAAACTAAAATAAAAATCCCACAGGTTTCCGTGTTATCTTGAGCGTGAGCATGGGAAACCTCAGATGTACATCAGTAATTGTGCATGAAATACAATTAATCAATGTGTTGTTTTTTGTATTCTTTTCAAGCTCTGCTACTCTATTCTGACCCTGTGCAAGCTGTGTGTCAGTGCAAAGCGCTTCTTCATTGCGGTTAGCGGGTTGTGTGTTGTTTTGCGTACGTCACCCATGCCATCAGTGAGTGGTGATTTCATCTTCTCAGTCCGAATGTCCTCCGTCAGTCGGATGAGAATTCAGCGTGACCCGGTGTCCCCCCTTCTTGTGCTCCTCTGCCTGGTTCTCCACACCATCGTCCATGTCCACAGTTCTTATGTGGGCAGTTACGGACCCAGTGTCCAGTCTGTCCACCAGCCTCACCCTGGCGTCCTCCGTCCCCGTCAGGGTGGTTCTTGTAGCTTGAGCCCTGAGGAGAGTTGCTTCGGAAGAACCATGAATGATGTTGAGCTGTTGGCTCGGTTTTTACTTCCATCGTTCATCCAGGAGGTGGTGCTTTCCAGCGCCGATGTGTTGGGAGTGTCTGACAGACCAGACCACTCCTTCAGCAGGAAGCCGATGCAGAGGTGGAGTTCGACACGTCAGAGAGGGTGGGAGTAGAGTAGAGCAGAGGCCGTGGTGGTTGGATGGATCTTTGAAGGGGAGGAGTCCAGTCACTTTCCTCACACATCCGACGTCCAGTACGAATCAACCTCGAAAGAGAGCAGATGGCACAGAGACACATGTATCTGTAGTAAAACCCTTTCATGTCCCTCATGATGCTTTCTCTCCCTGTTCTCTCCCTAAGCGGATGTCCCTCTGCTTTCTACCTCTGCTTCCAGCTTCACTCATCCAAAGTGACTTCTCAATCTTATTTTTCTCTTCCCCGGTTTTCCTGTTTCCCGGTAAACATTTTAGCAGAACCAGTCACTGTCTCATGCTCAAACTTCCCCCCTTTAGGAAACCCAAACCATTCACTCAATTCTCTCACACGTCCCACACACTCGGGCCCATACTTTCCTGACATGTCATTACATATTGGGGTGTCTGGAGGACTCTCCACTAGGAGACCAGGTCCCTCCAACCTGTCTATCAGACGTACTCTGACAAACAGATGAGCCTGGGCCAAATGACTCCTCTCCCGCCCGACACCGGGGCAGGGGACAAATAACCCCTTTCCGGTCTCCTATTGGTCAACAGATCTGTTATCCATTTTCAATTGGACGTCTCCAACGGCCTTTTCGCCTCTACGGTCCCAGCCCAGACCCGAGGGTGCAAAAGTGCTAAAAAAACCCTCTCCAATCTCTCTCCCACTCCAAACACTAAACACTCTGGGAGGATTGAAGTTTTATGCTGTGTATTATAGTGACCGGCACTACATCAGTCACTCGCCCTCCAACCAGTCCAATATGGAAAGAACTCACCGGGTGCTTGTAGGAGTTTCCCCGAAAAGGAGGGAAACCAGTTCGTGGATCCTAGCGGTGGTCCGGACGGTAGGCTCAGACCCGGTCCCCATAGAGTCCGTCAATGGCGGCGGGGCTGCAGCAATTTGTCCGCAGGATGGCCAATCACCAGGTCTCTGTCCTCCGCCGGATTCCACTCGTAGGATCCTGTTCGTGACGCCAACTGTTATGGCAATTTTATTTAATAAAGGGCTTCCGCCGGTGAGTTCGTTTTGGTATCTTTTATTATGCTGTACAGCAGGAGAAGTCACGCAGTCAACAGAGTAACAGAGTGAGTTCTGCCCTCGCAGGGGCGTGCAAGCCTCTAATAACTATCTGCTACGTTCACTCCCAGGGGCCTTGACTGCACCCAGCCGTAGGCTGGACACAGGAAGACTCCCACGAGTGCCGCAGCTGCTACGCTAAGATTATCAGGAAAAGTAAATTCTAGACAAAGCATTCATGGTTCCCCACACATCTGAGTGTGTGAGCTACGGTTGTTTACAAAAATACCTCTGCGAGCACTACAAGTGAGACAAAGCATGCATACATGAGAACATTACACGTGGAAGGCAGGTTCTGTCCTGCAGATGCTGCATTGCACTTTTCTCTGAGGTTTTCTTGTCATGCTCCCACACTTTGGAGCTCCGCTGCAGCCAGGTAGCCATGACACCAGTCTGGTGTCGTCGCGGCTGACACGACTGCGCATGTGTGTCAAATACAGAAAGGCAGACGCAGCAGTGGAAGGTGCCGCGGCAGTTTTGAGACAAAAACAATTAAAAAAAAAAAAAAACACTCGTCGACTATTAAATTAGTCGTCGATGATTTTAATAGTCGACATAATCGTGATTAATCGACCAATCGTGGCAGCCCTAGTGTGAGGTGTCATTACTAAAACAAACAGCGCTGACTTGTGGCCTGATGTGAAAACTACAGAATTTCAGAATTTCATGTGAGCATCAGTTTGAAGGCTGCAGTCCGGTTGAATGGTTTCTACCAATGACTCCTTTTCACGCAGCAGAGGCATTTCAAGAGCTTTACCTGGACAAATGCACACAGATATTGATGAGAATCTTCATACTGCCCGATGTTGATTATTGGATCGTGGTTATTTCTTTCTGCCAACCAAAGTTGCAACTTACACTGACATATATGTTTGATGAAATACATAACTGTTAACTTTCTCAAGAAACTACATATTGTCATTAGAAGTAGACGTTAAAGGGGAAGAGAAACAGAATACTCCTGATCTATGGGAAAAATGGGACAAAGACCTGTAATGCATACAATTTCTCATGAGAAAGAGAAATTACAAGACAAAAAAAAACAACCAACAAACACTGGTAGAGATTCAGAGGAGGAGAGGTTATCAATAGACTGACAGTAACTCAAATTGGTGCAGGTGTGGACACTGTGTGGTGATGGACAGCGATGTGGAGTGTGTGTGTGTGTGTGTGTGTGTGTGTGTGTGTGTGTGTGTGTGTGTGTGTGTGTGTGGAGATACATGAAACACAATGACCCATCAGTGCCGTCGGTTCAACCTGCTTCACCCAATATATTGCGAATTCTGTGCTGAACGGGGATGCGGGAACCACCCATCCACGACGGTTGCTCCGGTCAGAGGCAATGGACACCGATAATGTCTTTCAATCCTTCTTTAATGAGGCTGAAGGACTGACCACAACAACTGAATGGATGATGAGTGAATGAATGATGATAAATTAAAGGTATAATACACGATTTTGATTTCCGGGTGGATCACCTAAATAACTGGTGGGTCTGTTTGTCAATCATTCTGACGAGCTGCTTTCGTAAGGCGGTTCTACGTGCTTGCGCCCAATCAGCTTCTCCCTTTTGCGCATTCAGAGTGTTTATGTAGCCGGTGAGCTTCTGAGCTCGTACTTACCGATGGCGAGTCTGACATAATGAAACTGTAACTGTCTCGGAAAAAAAGCTTTATTTATGAGCGAGGCGGATCGCAGAAACTGTACAGAGCCGTGCACGCCGGAGAAGAGGAGATCGCGCTCGTACACTTCCGCGTTTCCTGGGAGAAGCAGGAGAGCCGGGCGGATGGTCTGGAGCATGGCGTTGTTCAAAAAGTGAGTAACAGACGTGGGGCTTCGTCTTTTCGAGAAAATCGTGTATTAGACCTTTAATGATTGAATGTAGAATGGTTTCTGTAACAGAATGGTGAAATAAAGATACACAAATAATAACAATGACATCAAACAGTCCCATACAATGGGATTAAAGCAATCAAACTAAACAAATTCGCCCTGGTAGCATTTCCAATACACACATCATACAGCAGCACAGGCAGCATAGCAGCGCTAGCCGATTAGCATTAGCTTCGAACAATAACAGAACTGAATCTACACACAATTGGCTCATTTAGCACACACGGCGGCTAACACCTGCTAACAGGGGTGCACAACATTCTCCTCACATGAAAGCTAACATGCTTCAGGAACATATCTCTACTCACTCTCCTCACGAACGCATTCTCTGTGATAGATCAGCCGTAGCACCGGAGATTAGCTCCGTCCGCGTCTGACCAGGACCCCACAGCTGCCCGAACGGGACGCCTGACTAAAATTAAAATAAACATCAATCGCAAATAACAGTGATAACAGGGAATTTGTCACACAATATGTACACAGAAATGGAATCAGAAATAATCATGGTTCCTGTTGCTCTAAATGGTTGCATTTGAAAAAAAGAATAAAAAAAAAAAAATAGAGAGGAGCCACAGGACAGGACGTAAACAGATCCTGGCGCTGCAGCTTTCTCTCTTTCTTTCTCCGTTAACTTTGATGCTACAGCTGTATAATATGTCTGCATAGATATGCTTCAGCCCATCCACTCTTTTCATGATATATTTCTACTGAGGTTCTCGTTAAATAAATGTCTGGAGGGAACAAGCCTGTGCAGAATGAGCAGAATGAAGTCCTGTCTAATTTACATATGAGACATATTAAAGTCGCTCATTAATTAGAATAAACTGGCAGGTTAATTCGAAATAAAGGTTTCAGGTGCTTTCACGGTCATTTTAAAGCATAATTAACTTATTTTTTTTCTTAGAATTAAAAGTCCCATAGCCATAGCCACCCCGCCCTCCCCACCCCTCAAAGCAGCTGGGGCTGCTCCAGCCCGGGGCGCTAAACCAGCTCGGACCGCCACTGCTCTCAGCTGCTCCGCTTGAAGGAGGACCAGAGTCCACAGCCTCCACCTCCGGCTGCAGCCTCCGGTTCCTCACCTCGTCTGCTGGAGACTCTCTCACGGCCGTCACCGGGGCAGCAGGCGGGGAGGCGGTGCGGCGCGGGGTTCCTCGGCTCGGCTTGACCCCGGAACGTGAGCTCGGAACCGGACCGATCCGCGCTGCGTCCCGCCCCGCCCTCACTCCGCGGGTCCGCCGGGTTCACGACCCGGCCGGAGCCCGGGTCGGGCGGTGGGTTTAATGCTCAATCAGTGTCAAGTACAAGCTGGACTGAATAAAACACTTTATTGCAGACTTCCAGTACATTAATCGTATCGTGCACGCACACACACACACACACACACACACACACACACACACACACACACACACACACACACACACACACACACACACACACACACGTTCACATAGTTTTCTTTTTCAGTCTGTGTTTGGGTGAAAGCAGTCTCCAGCCTTTGCTGGTCAAGTCCAAGTCAAAGTTGTAAGTTTAAAATAATAATAATAATAATAATAATCGAGCCAAATGGAGAATCATCAAATTCATGATTCTTGAATTGTGACTCGGTTCAAGAATCATGAACCGAGTCTGACTCGATTCCCAGTCATGTGACCAGAGTCTGACTCCGTTTCCATAGTAACCCTTTGATGCTTTGATAATCAGAGCTCTGCCTGCAGCCAGTCTGAACTGGATTTCATTTTAAATTTTTGCGACGTCCGGTGCAGACGGAGCCTTTTACTGGAGAGAATTATCATCCACCCACCTCAAAACTGCCCTTGTGGCTGCTGAGCCAGCTGTTGTCTTCAGATTCTTGCCGAATTGAAGCTTCCCAGTGCGTTCGGCGGAGGACAACCCCTCAGGACCAACCGTTCGCTGAGAAATGTAAGAACATTGTTTTTAAGTCAATGTTTTACATTATTACTGGAAATATGAAAAGTGTTTTACACCAACGTTTCTTGAATTGGCAACACTCCACAACAACTTTACTGGCTTTTACTGTTTCATTTTGCTCATATTGTTAGATTTAGCATGTGTGTGTGTGTGAGACAGGTGTATATTGGACATTTGTGAAAGCAACATGTTCTGAACCGATGTATTTAAATGGAAATTGTATAGAAAGAGTGTCTGAATTTAAGTTTTTAGAAGTATTCATCGATGAAAAGTTGAAATGGAAGTCACATATTGGACACGTAAAGAAGAAAATATGTAGAAATATAGGTGTGATGAGTAAAGTTAAGGATTTGTTAAATTATAATGCACTGAGAATATTATTCTGTTCTTTAATTTTACCGTATTTGATAGGGGTGTAACGATACACAAAAATCTGGGTTCAATACGTACCTCGGTTCTGAGGTCACGGTTCGGTTCGGTTTCGATACAGTAGGGAACAAAATGCAAAACCTAAATGTTCTTGTTGTTGTCCATGCCTCCCATGTCCGCCTGTCTGTGTCGGCTTTGCGGCTCATCACCGACGCCAACGCTCTTCTCTGCTGCTGCATTTGGGCTCAGCTGTGTTCGTTCCATGCAGGCGCACTGATCCACGCATCCTCCAGAAGCTTCTCCGGCTCTCTAGACTGTTTATCTGCTCCTTTATTTCAGATTATTTATCGGAAATGAGGCACAGACATTGTCAGGACGTTATCATTTAGTATCAGAGTTTATTTAGCCTTTTTTTTTCTGCTTTTGAATCTCGGGGCGGCGCCCGAGTGATTAGATACTTTCACTCAGGGTGCGAACTACGGGGGGCCAGGGGGGTCTCAGCCCCCCTTGATGAGACATGAGCCCCCCTGAAAACATGATTTGTGAAATTTTGGGGGGGGCCCTACATATTGGAAAAACGCTGTTTCCCCCACGTATTTCCTTTATTTATTATTATTGATTTAGTATGATCATAATCATGGATTATATGCAGAATTAGACCAATTTTAATGGATGATTTGTGCATCACTATTTCACTTTAATAAAGATGCCGACCTGCATGCAGTACTTATTCTCACCATTGAAGCGTGGGGGCGCTATGCCTTAAGCGCGTAGCTGCACATGCTAGCGGCAGAACGTAAACCTCGGCCCGTGAGCCGGGAAAAAAAACCCCAAAAACTTTGGACTCGCCCGTGCACAGCCCTGTACCGAACCGAACGGCCCGTACCGAAACGCTTCAATACAAATACATGTATTGTTACACCCCTAGCATTTGATATATTGTTTGAAGGTTTGGGGTAATTCATATCCTACTCATCTGTTACCCTTAGTTATTTTAAAAAAGAGGGCTCTTAGAATAATTAATAAAGCCGCTTCAAAAGAGCATACAACAAAACTATTTCTGAAGTCAGGACTGTTAAAATTGAAGGATTTAATTGTTTTACAAACATTAACAGTCATGTATAAAGCAAAAAGATTCCTGCTACCTTGTGGTTTGCAAACACTTTTTACTTTGAATAGTGAAACAAGAAGAAGAAATCTTGAATGAAAAAATAATTCTGCAAGAAGGACTCTTAAAGGAATGTGTGTATCTGTCGCGGGTGTGGGAAAATGGAATTCCTTGGAAAAAGATGTAAAACAATGTTCAAACATCTTGCAGTTTGAACATTAAGTTTAAAGAAAAAATATTTAGCATTTATGCAAAGGAGCAATAATAAGGATGTGATGTGTAGATTGTGACCATCTGATGTTTTTTTGTTGTTGTTTTCCTGTTTGAGTTTGGAAAGAAGACTGGTGTAGGAGTTAAAAAGACTTATTCCTCGTCCTACTCCTGTTCTTGTACATGGGATGTGTGTATTCTGTGTTTCTATAAATTGTATCCATTTGTTGATTTTTTTCCTCCATGCATTCCCATGGAAAAGAACAAATGAAATGAAATGAGATGTATTTACAGCAATCCTCCAAGATGAACCAGCTTGGACCGATGGGGCGAAACCGGCGAAAGTCAAACGTGCGCCCGGGGTATGAGCCCTACTGTCCCCCCCGACAGAAGCGCCAGCCGCGCCCCCTGCAGGAGCTTCCTGCAAGCCTCCAGCAGGAGCCCCACCCAGGCCTCCAGCAGGAACCCCACCCGCTGGGGCCCCGGGCACATTCCCGGCGAGAGCCCCGCGTGCGCCCGGGGTACGAGCCCTACGTTTGCCCCCAGCAGAAGCCCCGCTCAGGTTTGACTTTTTGATTTTGATTAGATTTATTTATTTCATTCATTGAAATAAAACAAAAGGTGAATGCAACATACTTGCATCTACATATTTCAGCACAGATATGATGAATGAAAAGGTACAGAAAGAAGCAAAAGCTTATAATATCTGCCCCTCATCAGTTCAGAATCCTTTACACTTCCTGTGTGCGCGCTGCTTACAATACATAACAAAGAAACAAGTTGTCTTCATACAACACAAATTTCAAAGTCATCCTTTATGGCAGCTTTGTATCTATTCATCAAAGCTAGTTTCACGCTCTTTTTAAAAGAATGGATGGATTTTGAGGTTTTGATTTCACACTCAAGGCTGTTCCATAGATGAACACCCTGGACTAAAGTCCTCCACACACTACAGGATGATCAGGCGAATTTTGCCCTGATCTTCTCCTCCCGATCGAAGCCGACAGGGTTTGATTGTCGGAAGTATGCGAATGAGTTTGGGTCCGATCTTCGTGTGGTGTGCAGTGTGTTCCCAGAGATGTTTTCCGGTCGGAGCCTCTCGGGAGGCGTCGGAAGGGGAGATCGTAGATAATGAACATGTTTAATATTTCCGATTGCAAATCCTGTAGTGTGTGGAGCTCCGAGAGGCGCCGATCAGCTCCGAGCTGACCTGTCCACACCCTCGGAATAAAGCTTCCTGATTGGCGGAACAGCTCCGTCTCACCAAGCTGCTACTTAAAAAAATCCCCTCTCAGCTGTCAGAGCTGGGGACGTGAATGTATGTCAGTGAAATATATTCACTATATGACAGTGAAACAGAAAGCCAGAGCTCCTCAACTCAGTAATGCAGAAAGTGAGAGATTATTCCTCAATATCGCTCCTGAGCAAACTGTATTTCCTCCATTCAGACCCAAACTCATCTCTGCCAGTCCTGCAAGTATCCCAATGTTTTAATTTATCTAAAAAACTTTCCGCTGACTCCTTGCCTTCAGAGAGCGGACATATCATGAAACTTACCTAATCAAAGCTCATCGAGTTTTTATTCTGGTTTAAAATATCAAATCTGGAGACAAAAAGAATGATTTAAGATATTTGGTGATTCAAAACAGTACCTTTTATTTGTCATTTGTCTACTAATTCTACTAGTAGCCTGCTAATTCTACTGCTCCACTCTGAGTCAAAACTTAAAAAAGAAAAAAAAAGAAAAACACACATTAATAAACTGAATTATTATCAATGTGGAGGGTAAATTATAAGAAAATGATCTCAAACTATGTTTCCTTAATCTTTCCTGGAACATTTTAATTTTCTGACAAGGTCCCGACAGTCCGGGAATGAATGAGTTCTCCACTTGTTATTTGAAGTGGAGATGAATGTTAAACACAGGAATGAAGGGAAACAGCGCAAAGTCACGTTGGACAACGCGAGATTTGGAAGAGTGAGGAGCCGATTCTCGGCCGAAGAATCTGCTGGTGTGTGTTCTGCTCCGGAGCGACACACACACTAGACGATCAGGAGAGGAGGATCGGGTGCGATCTGTCCTCTGTTGTCTTCTAGTGTGTGGTCTCTCAATCGGGGAAGATTGAAAAAATCCTGCAGTGTGTGGCATCCTGACGATACATCTTTCCTTTGGTTTGGTTCTAAACTTTGGTTTACAAAATCAGTTCATCTTAAATTATACTTTCCCTCTTTTTGAATCTATTTTGCAGGTTTTCTGGTAATATTGTCTGGTGAACTTTATACATACATTTGAGAATGTTAAATTCATCCAATTCATTAAATTTTAATGTTCCTAATTGTATAAAAAATTGGATTTGTATGAGCTCTGTATCCACTTCCTTTTACAACACGAAGAGCATGTTTCTGTAAAATGCAAATTGGATCAATGTAGGTTTTACAAGCATTTCTCCACACTTCAACACATTAAGTCAAATGTGGAATAATTAAGGAATTATACAACAGTAACAAAGCATTCTTATTGAGAGACTCTTTAACCTTGTGTAACACAGCAATAGTTTGGGATAATTTTGTTTTAACGTGATTTCCATGTTTAATGTTCATCAATTGAAACACCTAAAAACTTGATTTCATGCACTCGTTCGATCTTTAACCCTTGAATAGAAGTCTTGCACCAATATCTTTATCTGTAAAAGTGAAGACCATACATTTTGTCTTGTTAATGTTTATAGTTTGTTAGCGTTAAACCAGTGTAATACTTTCTGAAACTCATTTTCCACTGTTTGTAACACCTCATTCATGTTTTTTCCCGTGTAAAACAATGTGATATCATCTGCAAATAAAATACATTTTAGTACATTTGAAACAGACACAATATCATTCACATCGAAGAGAAAGAGAATTGGTCCAAGGACCGAGCCCTGGGGTGCCCCTCAAGTTATATTGCAAAAGTTAGATTTTGTGTCATTAACTTCCACAAACTGACTTCGATCTATTAGGTAACTTGTGACCCATTGATGTGCGACCCCTCTGATACCATATTTATATAATTTTTGCAGAAGCATCTCATGGTCAAATGAATCAAATGCTTTCTGAAGATCGACAAAGATGCTTACTAAAAATTGCTTATTGTCCATAGCATTGGTGATTTCTTCAGTCAGCTCCATTAATGCTGTTGCAGTTGAATGATTTGCACGAAAACCATTCCTGCTGGCTGTGACTTCAAATGTGTATTTTCCAATAAATTTATTCAGTCTAATGACAAACAATTTCTCTAATACCTTTGAAAATTGTGATAGCAAAGCCACAGGTCTGTAATTTGAAAAAACATTTTTATTACCTTTATTACCAGGGCCCCAGCAGCAGCTCCACCCAGGGCCCCAGCAGCAGCCACACCCAGTAACCCAGCAGAAACCCCACCCGCTGAGGCCCCAGGCACATTTCCGGCGAGAGCCCCGCGTGCGCCCGGGGTGCGAGCTCTACATTCACCTCCAGCAGAAGCCCCACCCAGGACCCCAGAAGATGCTCCACCTCGGCCCCCAGCAGAAAACCAATGTGCGCCCCCAGCTGGAACACAACACACATTCCCGCCAAGAGCATCGCGTCCGCCCAGGGTTTCAGCCCTACTTCTGCCCCCACCAGAAGCTCCACCCAGGCCCACAGCAGTAACCCCACCCAGGCCCCCAACAGCAGCCCCCCTCAGCACCCAGTAGCAGCTCCCCTCATACCCCTCAGCCCACTAGCAGCAGCCCCCCTCAGGCCCCCAACAGCAGCCCCCCTCAGCACCCAGTAGCAGCCCCCCTCAGATCCCTCAGCCCACGAGCAGCAGCCCCACTCAGGCCCCCCTCAGGCCTCCCTCAGACCACCAGCAGCAGCCCTCCTCAGGCCCCCCTCAGGCCTCCCTCAGACCACCACCAGCAGCCCTCCTCAGGCCCTCCTCAGGCCTCCCTCAGACCACCACCAGCAGCCCTCCTCAGGCCCTCCTCAGGCCTCCCTCAGACCACCACCAGCAGCCCTCCTCAGGCCCCCCTCATGCCCCCCTCAGGCCACCAGCAGCAGCCCTCCTCAGGCCCCCCTCAGGCCCCCATCAGCAGCCCTCCTCAGGCCCCCCTCAGGCCTCCCTCAGACCACCAGCAGCAGTCCTCCTCAGGCCCTCCTCAGGCCTCCCTCAGACCAACACCAGCAGCCCTCCTCAGGCCCCCCTCAGGCCTCCCTCAGACCACCACCAGCAGCCCTCCTCAGGCCCTCCTCAGGCCTCTCTCAGACCACCACCAGCAGCCCTCCTCATGCCCCCCTCATGCCCCCCTCAGGCCACCAGTAGCAGCCCTCCTCAGGCCCCCCTCAGGCCTCCCTCAGACCACCAGCAGCAGTCCTCCTCAGGCCCTCCTCAGGCCCCCATCAGCAGCCCTCCTCAGGCCCCCCTCAGGCCTCCCTCAGACCACCAGCAGCAGCCCTCCTCAGGCCCCCCTCAGGCCTCCCTCAGACCACCACCAGCAGCCCTCCTCAGGCCCACCTCAGGCCTCCCTCAGACCACCACCAGCAGCCCTCCTCAGGCCCCCCTCATGCCCCCCTCAGGCCACCAGCAGTAGCCCTCCTCAGGCCCCCCTCAGGCCCCCCTCAGGCCCCCATCAGCAGCCCTCCTCAGGCCCTCCTCAGGCCTCCCTCAGACCACCACCAGCAGCCCTCCTCAGGCCCCCCCACAGGCCTCCCTCAGACCACCAGCAGCAGCCCCCATCAGCAGCCCACCTCAGGCCCTCCTCAGGCCCTCCTCACACCACCAGCAGCAGCCCCCATCAGCAGCCCTCCTCAGGCCCCCCTCAGGCCTCCCTCAGACCACCAGCAGCAGTCCTCCTCAGGTCCTCCTCAGGCCCCCCTCAGGCCCCCATCAGCAGCCCTCCTCAGGCCCTCCTCAGGCTCCCCTCAGGCCCCCATCAGCAGCCCTCCTCAGGCCCCCCTCATGCCTCCCTCAGACCACCACCAGCAGCCCTCCTCAGTCCCCCCTCAGGCCTCCCTCAGACCACCACCAGCAGCCCTCCTCAGGCCCACCTCAGGCCTGCCTCAGACCACCACCAGCAGCCCTCCTCAGGCCCTCCTCAGGCCTCCCTCAGACCACCACCAGCAGCCCTCCTCAGGCCCCCCTCATGCCCCCCTCAGACCACCAGCAGCAGCCCTCCTCAGGCCCACCTCAGGCCTCCCTCAGACCACCAGCAGCAGTCCTCCTCAGGCCCACCTCAGGCCCCCCTAAGGCCACCAGCAGCAGCCCTCCTCAGGCCGTCCTCAGGCCCCCATCAGCAGCCCTCCTCAGGCCCCCCTCAGGCCCCCCTCAGGCCCCCATCAGCAGCCCTCCTCAGGCCCCCCTCAGGCCTCCCTCAGACCACCAGCAGCAGTCCTCCTCAGGCCCTCCTCAGGCCTCCCTCAGACCACCACCAGCAGCCCTCCTCAGGCCCCCCTCAGGCCTCCCTCAGACCACCACCAGCAGCCCTACTCAGGCCCTCCTCAGGCCTCTCTCAGACCACCAGTAGCAGCCCTCCTCAGGCCCCCCTCAGGCCCCCCTCAGGCCCCCGTCAGCAGCCCTCCTCAGGCCCTCCTCAGGCCCCCATCAGCAGCCCTCCTCAGGCCCTCCTCAGGCCCCCCTCAGGCCACCAGCAGCAGCCCTCCTCAGGCCCACCTCAGGCCTCCCTCAGACCACCACCAACAGCCCTCCTCAGGCCCACCTCAGGCCTGCCTCAGACCACCACCAGCAGCCCTCCTCAGGCCCCCCTCAGGCCTCCCTCAGACCACCACCAGCAGCCCTCCTCAGGCCCACCTCAGGCCACCCTCAGACCACCACCAGCAGCCCTCCTCAGGCCTCTCTCAGACCACCACCAGCTGCCCTCCTCATGCCCCCCTCATGCCCCCCTCAGTCCACCAGCAGCAGCCCTCCTCCGGCCCCCCTCAGGCCCCCCTCAGGCCCCCATCAGCAGCCCCCATCAGCAGCCCTCCTCAGGCCCCCCTCAGACCACCAGCAGCAGCCCTCCTCAGGCCCCCCTCAGGCCTCCCTCAGACCACCAGCAGCAGCCCTCCTCAGGCCCCCCTCAGCCCCCCCTCAGACCACCAGCAGCAGCCCTCCTCAGGCCCCCCTGAGGCCCCCCTCAGGCCACCAACAGCAGCCCTCCTCAGGCCCCCCTCAGGCCACCAACAGCAGCCCCCCTCAGGCCCCCCTCAGGCCACCAGCAGCAGCCCTCCTCAGGCCCCCCTCAGGCCCCCCTCAGACCACCAGCAGCAGCCCTCCTCAGGCCCTCCTCAGGCCCCCCTCAGGCCACCAGCAGCAGCCCTCCTCAGGCCCCCCTCATCCCCCCCTCAGACCACCAGCAGCAGCCCTCCTCAGGCCCCCCTCAGGCCTCCCTCAGACCACCAGCAGCAGCCCTCCTCAGGCCCCCCTCAGGTCTCCCTCAGACCACCACCAGCAGCCCTCCTCAGGCCCTCCTCAGGCCCCCCTCAGGCCCCCATCAGCAGCCCTCCTCAGGCCCCCCTCAGGCCTCCCTCAGACCACCAGCAGCAGCCCTCCTCAGGCCCCCCTCAGGCCCCCCTCAGACCACCACCAGCAGCCCTCCTCAGGCCCCCCTCAGGCCCCCCTCAAACCACCAGCAGCAGTCCTCCTCAGGCCCCCCTCAGGCCCCCCTCAGGCCACCAACAGCAGCCCTCCTCAGGCCACCAACAGCAGCCCTCCTCAAGCCCCCCTCAGGCCCCCCTCAGGCCACCAACAGCAGCCCTCCTCAGGCCCCCAGCAGCAGCCCACCTTTGTAAATACTTTTTAATTTACTGATATCTTCATTATGAAAATGAAAAAAAAAAAATAAACAAAAAAAAAAAAAAAAACAAATGTTGAAGAATCTGTCTTTGAAAAGTGCAGTTTGCATGTTCACATGATGGAAGAGAAGTCTGAAGAACCTATTCAGCCCTACACCTCAAGTCCTTATGCACTGTCGTCAGCAAGGCTGTCAGTTTGTTTTAAAAATTGGGGGGGGGGGGGGACCTACAACTGTGTGTGTGTGTGTGCGTGTGTGTGTGTGTATATGTGCGTGTGTGTGTGAGATACACGAAATAAAAAGACTCATCCGTGCCGTCGGTTCAACCTGAATCACCGAACAACCCAGCTTCACAACTCTGAATCTAGACACAACACTTCCAGATGTTTTACTCTTCACACACAGGACTGAGGCTGAATCCTTGGTCTGACCAATAGCTGGCAGGTGTATGATGTATGTGGGGTCGCACAAAGAGGAGATGGACACAGGAATAGAGTAGAGTGAGGTTTGTTATCCACACACAAGTGACACCTGTCATTCCAGGAAGCAACCCCCTGACAAACTGCTTCCGCCCTTTGAAGGGGCTGTATCATGCCAAATTCACTTTTTGTATGTTTTAACCTTGTTATATAGTTATGTACTCACTAAAAACACCCCCAAAGCATTTTTTTCCTTCATGCCTGAGCTTTCCTCACATTTCAGCTGCTCAGAGAGGCAGCCCCTCCCGCACCCGTGAAAACGCTCTGTTTCTCACGTTCACGTCACACGGTGAAGATGGCTCCCCTGAGCCCCCCTCCCGCAGGCCCTCGGCAATCAGCGTTGCCGCTTTTTTCTAACTCCGATTATGGAGTTAAACTTTAACCATCGTCTGAAAGCAACAGTCAAGCAAGAGCAAGAGTCTGAAGGGTCTGAAGGGTCTGCGCTTGGTGAGTTTCTAACAGGAAAAGATGTTTTCGTGTGTCTTTGTGTGTAAATAAGCTCGAGCTAAAGAGCTAAAGCTAGCTAGCGTATTTGTTTTGAAGCGCTGATTGGTTGAAGTTCGCTGTCAGTCAAAGTCCACAGGGGGAGAGGCGGGATTTTCAGTGAAACGGAGCGTTTTCTCTTCCGGGTTTCAGAATTAGCCCCAGAAAATCTTTTATTTCACACAAAATTACTTTTCCTTTGCGCCAAAAATAAACTATTACCATGTTAATGCCATTTCTGGGGTTTGGACTGGCTAAAAAAGCAGGATACAGCCCCTTTAAACCCCCACCATCAGTGTGCCACACCTCCCCATGTGACTAAACCCCGCCCCTTCTAATGTGGGGCAAAATCCTCTCCCAGCAGACACCACAAGCACATATATTTAATGAATACAAAAGTACTCTGTCATAGGGGTGGGCGATATGGCAAAAATGTCATATCACGATTTTTTAAAATCAATATCACGATCACGATTTTATCACGATTCTTTTTTATATTGATTTTTCTAGACTAATTTGCAAGTTTGACCATTTTTTCCCCAATGTTAAACATATAAAATTTATGTAAAACCCTAAAAGAAAAAAAAAGACAATTTAAGCAAAAGAAACTGGCTTTAATTTAAATAGTACAGGTTTTTTTCTAATCAAAATGTGCAATGAACACAAACATAAAAAGTAATGAACAGCAACAGAGTGCACTTTTGTAACACAAAAACTAAACACACCAAATAGATTACTAAAAAAAGGCAATAAAAATGCAAACTTAGCTGGTTACCTCTTAAAGGACAACAATTTAGAACAAAAACAATTTAACTTTAATATCTATCACCTGAGTGAATAATACAGCTGCTTGAGAATAATTTTTTGTTCAGAGATCTAAGCTTTTATCTCCTTTTAAAAATGAGGTAAAAGACAATGAACAATAAAGTAGACTTTCGTAACACAAAAAACTAAACACATCAAATAGCTTTTTAGCAGTTTTAATGGGATATAGTTTTAATAGTTGCGCTATATGACCACTAGAGGGCTCTGTCTCCATTGAAATACAGCCCCTCATCATCCCATTAAACCAAAGACGTTCCACTAGTTATCAGACTAAAGGTTCGTTTCAGCTGTTAACTTGATGGTTTGTTCACTAAGTGTCTTTTCACATTTTTGTGATTTGTTGTATATAAAATCCCTCATGCTAGCTTGTGAACTGCTAGCGGTAGCTTGCTAGCTAGCATTAGCATCGGTGCTAGCTTCAGCGTCTCTCTCTCCAGCTTTTCGGGGTGTTTCTATGGCGGCTGATCTCTTGTAGATCCCGTACTGCTGCTGTAAACCAGCTCTGCCTGACACAGCCTCCACCCAGCCTCCACCCAGCAGCAGCTCCAGTCAGAGAAGCTCCACATCGCTCCGCTCGCTGTTAGCTGCCTTTGCGTCCCCGAACGCAGCACTGACTGTGGCTGCGTTTTTTTTTTTTTTTTTTAATCATCATTAATGTTGCTTGCATGTATCTATCATGTATGTGGAGAACTGCACTAGAGGGAATGTTTAGTTGATATTATCTGAAGTTTTCAGGTAACATCATCACTCCAAAAAATATTATATATAGGTGAAAAAACAAGGAGGAGAACGTGCCCTATAGACGGTTTAACGATCTTTCTGATTTATGAGATCGTCCCGACGTTATAATCCTTAACGATCTTATATCGTCATATCGCACACCCCTACTCTGTCATTCTGCTGATGACCTCCTGTTATTTCCAGTATGTCTAACCCAGCTGCCTCCCTCCCCGTAGTTCCAGATATATTCGACAAATTTGGGCTATACTCAGGCTATAAACTTAACCTCCACAAGAGTGAGCTTCTTCCTATTAATTCTCTGGCTAAAAATATTCCACCATCCTTTTTCCCTTTCAAATATGCTACAGATGGTTTTAAATATTCAGGGATGCATATTACAGATTTGATCAATTGTCTTTTCTCCAAAAATTTCACGCCCCTCTAGAGAGGTATTCATTCGATTTGATAGATGGTCTGGTCTCCCACTATCCCCAGTAGGTCGTGCTAACTTAGTTAAAATGGTTGTTTTACCAAAGTTCCTGTATCTGTTTCCACATATCCCCATCCTTCTTAAAGGGATAGTTTGGGATTTTTGACATGAATCTGTACGGCATCCCCGTCAGCAGTGTTGTTCATTCACACAGACTGACCCCTGACAGCGGTTTAGGTCCAGAGGAAAGTAGTCCAGCAAGTTTGCTGGGGTCCCGAAAATAAAGCGTTTTTCTTCTTAAACCAATATGTGTGCGAAAGAGTGATATATCTGCATCACAAAACCGTTTAAAAATATTTTTTTCAAATCACTCGATCAGCTCATTGGTTCTTTTCTACGGGGTAATAAAATCCACGTATCAAAAGATCAGTGTTACAGCTTCCTGAACATCTTGGTGGTTTAGCGTTGCCCAATCTCTGGCACTACTACTGGTCATGTAATATTCAGAAACTTTTGTACTAGATCACCGACATCAGATGAAGAGCGCCCTGCATGGGTTGATATGGAGTTGGTATCTTCCAAACTTTTCTTAATTCCCTGGTCTGCTCCCAACTCCCGTTGACTGTCTGCAACTTTACCTCAAACCCAATAGTAACTCTATTAGGGTTTACAGTCAGGTCGGCACCACTCCAAGTCGGCCCCGGCCAACTCGGCACCGCCCCGGGATACAGTCAACTCGGCATCAAGCCAAGTCGGCATCAAGCCAAGTCGGCATCTCGTCAAGTCGGCCTCGCGGGCGGGGGGCTCTCGAGTAGCCGAGTTGGTCGGTGCGGACTTGACTGTAAGCTGCTTACCAACTCGGCCAAAAGCGTCTCTCTTTTTTTTTTTAATCACGATGGTGGATAATGGACCTGGGAGCTTCATGTTTGACGTCCGAGTAGCTTAGCTACAAGCGCGCAGCGCTTAGCGGCTGTCTGGTCATGTGACCGGTCCCAAGGCATTCTGGGAATCGTAGTGCAGCGATGCCGGCTGCGCCGCGACGATTTGCAGTTTTTTTCGTGCCGGTAGCGCCGCTTCTCCTCACGTAGCAGGCAGGGGACTGGAGGACAAACTGTGTGGTGATGGTGACTGACAGGTTAGAGGTGGAGAATGGACCTGGAGCTTCATGGTTGACGTCCTGTTTGAACCGAGTAGCTTAGCTACGAGCGCACAGCGCGAGCGGCTGTCTGGTCATGTGACCAGATCATGTGACCGGCATGTGATCCGCGAACGCCGCATGATCAAACCAGTCGCCTGCATTATAATTTTATTGTAATGTTCTCCACCCCCGAAGTTTGGTCAGTCAGTACAATTAGATTTACAATTAGATCTAAAACATGTAGGGTCACCGCTCCTGAGGACTGGAGTTTGACACGTGATTTAAATGTATACATGACGACCGTCATTTCAGTGAAATGAAATGTATATAATATTTTACAGGAGGGCTACGTTTATGAGCTTATGAACGCCAAGAAACCACATGAACAGCTTAACATGTACTACTGGTAATCGTTTGATATTACAGTCCCAGTTGCTATTACTGTTGACGCACACTAGATGGCGGGCAAACAACATTTACAACAAAATACATGCTTTTGCAAATGGCAATGTTTGTTAAAGAAAAGAATAATGACTGATAAACTAACAATGTTGATCAGAAATGAACAAATCAGCATAAGCATAATGCAATACAGGTATTATGTTGTGGTTGGGATGAAATACAACAAGTATGATCGAGTTCATCATGCAGCTTCGGTCTTTCTAGGTTTCCACTGATTGGGTAAAAATAAATTAATTGTACTGGCTGACCAAACTTCGGGGGTGGAGAACATTACAATAAAATTATAATGCAGGCGACTGGTTTGATCATGCGGCGTTCGCGGATCACATGCCGGTCACATGATCTGGTCACATGACCAGACAGCCGCTCGCGCTGTGCGCTCGTAGCTAAGCTACTCGGTTCAAGCAGGACGTCAACCATGAAGCTCCAGGTCCATTCTCCACCTCTAACCTGTCAGTCACCATAATCACACAGTTTGTCCTCCAGTCCCCTGCCTGCTACGTGAGGAGAAGCGGCGCTGCCGGCATGAAAAAAACTGCAAATCGTCGCGGCGCAGCCGGCATCGCTGCACTACGATTCCCAGAATGCCTTGGGACCGGTCACATGACCAGACAGCCGCTAAGCGCTGCGCGCTTGTAGCTAAGCTACTCGGACGTCAAACATGAAGCTCCCAGGTACATTATCCACCATCGTGATTAAAAAAAAAAAGAAAGACGCTTTTGGCCGAGTTGGTAAGCAGCTTACAGTCAAGTCCGCACCGACCAACTCGGCCACTCGAGAGCCCCCCCCCCGCTCGCGAGGCCGACTTGACGAGATGCCGACTTGGCTTGATGCCGACTTGGCTTGATGCCGAGTTGACTGTATCCCGGGGCGGTGCCGAGTTGGCCGGGGCCGACTTGGAGTGGTGCCGACCTGACTGTATCCCCTCTATTAGAATCTGGATTCAAATGAGAAAAACCTGGGCCTCCACAGGGCCTCAGACCTTTCTCCTGTTGCAAATAATCACCTATTTCTGCCCTCTTGCACTGATTTAACCTTCCAGATCTGGTCTGAAAAAGGGATGACTAAATTTAAGGACCTTTACAACCAAGGGACCTTAATGTCTTTTTTAGAGCTCTCGGAGAAATCTGATTTGCCCAAGTCTCACCTATTTGGTTTTTTTTTTTCAGATCAGACATTTCATTCAGAATCAGAACCCCAAATTCCCCAGTCGCCCTCCAGAAACTCTAGTTGACTCACTGTTAACTTTAGATCCTGAAAAAAAAAAAACGACTAGTTTCCAGCATTTATAACCTCCTCAGTTCTACTTCTGACAGTCCAACTACTGGCCCCAAGGCCTCGTGGGAGCAGGAGCTTGGAATTACACTGCCTGAGGATTATTGGCAGCAAGATTTACGGTTGGTTCACTCTTCGTCAGTCTGTGCTAGGCGTGGCCTTTTACAGTGTAAAGTTGCACACAAAACTCACTACACTAATTTAAGACCATCTCGGATTTACCCCAATGTAACTGATTCCTGCAATAGGTGTAAACAATCTCCAGCCGACCATTCCCACATGTTCTGGTCCTGTCCCAGGCTTGCCACATTCTGGTCTGAAGCTTCAGAATTCTCAGGGCAGCATACAACATTACTATCTCCCCTGAACCTCTCTTGGCTTTGTTTGGAACCCCTCTGGAGCCTCTGACTTCTAAAGTTATACAAACTGTTCTCCCCTTTACCACCCTACCAGCTGGGCGACTCATACTCCTCAACTGGAAAAACCCTCACCCCCCGTGTCATGGCAGATGGATGAAGGAGGTGTCAGGTTCTTTTCCTTAAAGAAAATTAGGACATGAAAACAGAATGAAACAGGCAGAAATCGAAGATACTTGCAAGGAGAGGAGAATCCGTTCGCTCAAGAGCTCACTTCATTTCACTCTGCCTGAGCTCAGTTTTCTCTCAGCTTTTATTCACAAACTCAGGGTGGGGCTTACAAGCGTTTGGGATAACAGTGGTTTCAACATCCTGCTTGTTTAGAAAAAAATGCAACAGATGCATCAGTGGCAACAGGAAAAGGGTAACACACACTCTGTCAGCACAGATAAGATGCTCTCAGTCAGCATTCTGGAGAATGCAGGTAAGTCCCTCATCCTGCTGAGTCCACTTTAGCTTCATGTGCAGTTCAAGACAACGTTTAACAGTGAGTGCAGTTAGCAATGATAATCAAACAGAATATTTCCAACAGGAGGAGCTACTGTACATTTTCTCTTCATGGTTCCCCAAATTTGTTTGAGAAGACTTGGAGACCTCTCTTAAAATACTCTGAATCATTGACATCCATGCCTGATCGTGATGACTGAGCCCTCCCTTCATTTTATGCTATTGATTTATTTTAGGACTTATTTATTTCGATTAATTAATTTGATTGTTTTTAATGTCATTTAGCTATTTTTTGTTGTTTTTCTTTTGTTTTTGTATTTGTTGTGTATTCTGTGTTGTTTGCATTGGGACAATACACATTCATTGAGAACCTCTCTCCTTTGGGGTGGGGCAGGGGGCGGGTGGATGTTTAAAAATATTCAAAAAATGATATTCTGGAAGTTCTGTCCATCACACTGTATCATATGTTGTATTGAAATTGCTTCCAATAAAGATAGTTAATAATAAAAATAAGTACTCTGTAATGATCGTCCTGCCCCCAGCCAGGGACGGGATTGTTTTTTTTTGGTTTTTTTGCAAGAATTCAGTAAGACATTCCATAAGTCACGCCGAATTGTGCCTCATACTTACCTTTATGAAGCGAAATTGTGTGTTGAAGGGACATGTACTTTGTTTTGCGTGTTTTCAGCGCCTGAAGACAGGCCAGGGGGCAGAAACGTCGGGCGGCAAAACACGCGATTTAACTTTCACTTTCGTTGTTGCCATATTTGCGCTCCTTGTTTCAATTTGTGCCTTTTACCTCAGTCCAGCCTGGCAGCAACAGCAGTGCAATCACTACCTGATGTAACTTTCCATTTTTCCTTAATCTTTCCTTTTCCACGAGTTAGTTAACTTGGGAGAAGGTGTTGGAGTTTTGGGTTTGCTCGGTCTCAGGAGACTGTCACTTTTCTTCTTTTCTTGTTCCATAGTTAAACTTTCACTTTTGAGAAAAAGAGTAAAATAAAGTCTCATACTAAATGATAATATAGTAAGAATGTATGTGCGTAATTTTTCACACATACTCTGCAAAATAAGCTCAGATAAAGTGCTTGGAGAGCCAGAGAAGGCGGGTCTTCGCAGCGGTTCCACTCATCGCTGATAAACAGGAATGGCATGAAATCTAACCAAGCGGCGCTGAATTTAAGGTCGTCCATTGCAATCTGGTTCACAAATGCACTGAAACTGAAGAATGATGCAGCTCCACCTTAAAACATTCCCGCCAGTTGGGACAGGTGGCGGGAAATTTGATGCTAAAGTTCACTGCTGACCACTGGTGAGCCATAAAACCAGATCAAACATTAACCTGGACTGCTGAAGCCTCAAGACGTGCTGCTGCAGGTCTGCAATGTGTGAACAGGAGCCGAAGAAAGACCTGGACCAGGGCCAGTCTGAACCAGGACCCTGTCTGAAGGAGGATCTATTCTGAACCAGGACCTGGTCCACAGGCTGCTGCGTTTCTTCAGTTCTTCTAGAAGATCAGTCTGGAAGGTAAAGGAGTGTGACTGAACATGTAGTGAGAGACGTGGCTCCTCTTGGACTTTAAAAACCAGCGTTGTGTTTTTGGTTTGAATTGTGTGATTTTCTGTTTTCTTCTTTATCAAATGGTCTCCTCACATTTACAGACTCAGAATCAGAATAGAGGGCAAACAAGTGTTGTGATTCTAGTGCTGAAGGACAAACAGCTTTAGGTCAGGGTCAGGTCTGGGTCCAGGTCAGATCTGGGTCCAGCTCTCTTCATACATCACTTCACTACTGAAACATTTCAGAGAACATCACCACGTAGATTATCAATATGCATTCAGATCAGACAGTACATTTTTTTTCTTCTATATTTGATCTGGATCAGGGTCGGATCTGGATCAGTACCAGTGTTACAGGATGTTAACATTCATCTTTAAAGTTGTCTTTAGTGAGGACAGGGTCAGAGTAGGGAACCTGGTTAATCCCTAACTGGTCACCAGACAGGGGGGGTTTAGCCGGGCGCAATCAGTCAAGTTGGAAACAGCTGTGACTTTGTCAGGTACTTAACAGCACAGACTGCGCCTGAGCGTCAGCCCACAAAGTGTGAAGACCACCGAGGGTAAAGACCTGCCAGTCCACCGAGCAAGGACACCCTTCTTCCACCAAGGTCTTTCTGTCCCAGTCTAACGCACGATGTGTCTCTCACGTATCCCAGTCATTCTCAGTGTGGCGAGCGCGGGAGCGGGAGAGACACTTCAATTAATGGACCGACAACGCCACCCTGGGAATTGCACCCAGGGAATTATTTTTACGCCCCAAGGGCACACAGGTTCGTTGTACTCAGGCACGAGACGTGGGATCTCCGTTTAAAACACTTTATTTTAAATAACAATTAAAACATTGTTTTAAAAGAACCATGCACACCAAAGGCTAACTGAATGAAGATAAAGAAACCAGAAAAGAAAACTGAGCAGTTGCTGAGCTGCGGAGTGGACAGTGCCGGAGAAGGCAAAGTGGAGTCCCCTCAGAAATAAAATAAAAACACCAGAAATGTGACACACACTCTGGAAGGAGGGGGAACCCAAGGCCCAGGACACAGCACACCAACGGAGGGGGACACCACCACCCGAATCACCGCACCACCACTGGCCTCAGCAACTGCAAAGGAAGAAAAGAAATAGATCAATCCAAAAACAAACAAAATATTTCAAAATAATGGGTAAACCAGGATTGATCTAAACCAATAAACGAAACCAAAAATAAACTAAATGAAAACAAAACACCACGCTCACACTCATTCATTCAGATACGACGGTGCTTTAGGCGTTAAGGTGTGCCAGATACACCGATTAATGATACAAGGTCTGATGCCAGGGGGGAAACCGTGAACGCTGACAAGCAGAGCAGACCAATAGTTCACGTGTTTGCAGATCCGGACGGCCAGGCCGGACAGGCTGGTGGAGTCCAGCAGATCCGGGCAGTAACGTTGGAAAGTTCGGTGAGAGGATGGCCGGCCTGAGCCGTAAAAACCCAGTGGAAACAAAGCAGCAGCGGTCCGATGTCTGGCCACGACGTCAGCAGCGCGTGGATTTAAATCACCTGCACCTGAGAAAATGTCCCCAGCGTTAGCCTGCTAGCTGCTATACACGACCATACATGGGAGCATGCATACCTGTCCCTGGCTGCAGACACACACACACGCATGAGGAGAGAGGCTGAGCTGCACACCACCACAGTCAGTGTGGAGAACAGACTCGCAACACACAGAGACACACCGATCAGCAAACCCAGGTAAGGCTGATCACTTCTGCCGTGCAAGAGACACACCAGAACGCACTGATGTGATGCAGAGTGTGAGCCAGGGGAGAGACTGCAGCTTAAGTAGCACTCCCCAGCTGATTACTAAATCAGCTACACCTGTATGCACCACGGGCAGGTGAGGAGAGAGAGAGGAGAGAGAATCCCCACACTGCCACATTCTACCTCCTCTTTTTGCATCGTCGCCTCGACGATGGACAAATTACGGTAAATAACACTTGCTCCACGGTCTAAACCCGGCTCCGGATCAGGAGCAGTCAAATGGCCATGCGTGGGTGAAGCAGAAAGGCGGCAACCCTGGCACCTGAGGTGCTGCTCGGGTCACCTGGGCCAAATGAGTGGGGCGCATGCCAGCATCATCCACAGCAGGTTGTTGCCCAACAACCAACAAGTCATACTCTAAGGAGCACTCATCCTCAGACAGTGGCCGTTCTACAGGTGGAGAGCTATGAGCCACAGACCCAGGCAAATCCACACCAACAACGGCCTTTAACATACTGCGATGGACCTGTCTGACCTTGTCCAGGTCATCAACTGGTGCAACAGTATACACTGAACCACCTTCATCAGGTGCCCTCACCACACGATATTTGACCGGTCTCCATCGATCTCGGATCTTGTGGGGGCCCCTGGCACTGGAGTCACGCACCAACACTAACTGACCCTCCCCCAATGGCTGACCTCTCAAATGCTGGTCGTGGGCTCTCCGCCGGCCATCAGCCGCATGCAGTTGGCGTCCCTCTGCCTCTTCAAATGCCACACGGAGTCGAGCCTTGGGGTAGACATTTTGGCGACCTGACACCCCTCACACGTCTGGCACCACTGGGCCACGTCAGATGTCATGCCTGGCCAGTAGCACCGAGAACGCAGCAGCGCCAATGTTCGCTCCACCCCCTGCTGCCCATGCTCCTGGTGTACTTTTGTCAGGACCTCACTACGCAGCACCTGGGGCAACAACAGCTGGAGCACAGCTTCAGCTCCATCTGGGCGGAATACCTGCCGATACAGAACCCCATCCCTCTTGATCAGGCGACCCCACTGTCGCAGCAAAGCCAATACGGGACCGGACATCTTCTCACGCTCCTCCCGGTTAGGACGCCGTTTTCGACCCCAGAATTTGAGCAGCTCTTGAATAACGGGGTCAGCCTGTTGAAGGGCACCAAGCTCAGAGGGAGGATGCGGTGGCAAGGCTGCAATGGCTGACTGCATGGTCATAACATTACCCACTCCCATCTACATCTAAAGGACGTGACGATATCAGCTTAGTAGCCGCTAAGCTGGTCGAAACCTCTGATGAGCCAGTCGTGGCCCCACCCAAACTGTGGCTCTGCAATTTGGAGGGTGCTAGTTTTCCCACACTGGAACATTGCTTTAATTACCATCTGCTTTAATTCGCGACTCAAGGAGCTGTTCGACACATGCTCCACAAATTGATCCCTCAAAAGGGTTTCAGCATTTGGTACAGCAGTGGGTGCTCTGTTTAACCTTCTCCATGAGGCCCCTCAATGCAAGGGAGAACTCCTGAAGAGTTTCTCCTTCTTCCTGCCTCCTGGAGAAGAATGCCTCCTGCAATGCAACATACGAGTCTGAACATCCATACAACCTCTGTAGAATAGCAAGGATGCGATCAGGGTCCTCTCTCTCCACACTTGAGCGACACTTAATCTCATCTCTGGCTTCACCCTCTAAATTGTCAAACAGGAAGAGCGCCTGGTCCAGCTGAGACAGCCGCCGGGCCCTCATACAAGCCTGCGCCTCCTCAATCCATTCACTCAATCCTATTCCTGTCGTCCCCCTAAAGACTGGACACTTCCTCTCTCTAGGGAGGAAAATTAGCCTCTCCGCTATCGGCACACTAGGAGTAGGAGCGATAGATGGCGCTGAGGAGGTAGATGGAGCGGCACGAGGACCAGCCTGTCCCTGTCTCAACCGCTCATTATCAGCCCTCAACTGATTTATCACTTCTCTAAGTTGCTGTATCTCTTCCTCCATAGCTACAGTAAACTCATGCTACAGGTCGCTGCAGGGGTGTACTGGTAACGCAGGTACCACCCTACCAGGACTGTCGTGGGGACCCACCAGGGACGACTGCTGCTTTGTCTCCAACTTATCTGATCTGCACAGAACAAAAACAGATTAATACACGAACAGAAAGAGAAAGAAAACAAAAATAAAACTCGAGGAACCCAGGTCTCAGCCGCTTACTAAATCAGCTACACCTGTATGCACCACGGGCAGCTGAGGAGAGGGAGAGAGAGAGAGCAAGAGGGAGAGAGAGAGAGAGAGGAGAGAGAATCCCCACACTGCCACATCAGCAACCGGAAAAGAAGCGTAGTCCTGTCTGCTACGCTAAGTCATGGCCCTCGCTCTACTGGATGAGGAGACAGTGCTGGCATTCTCATTCCACACAACTGGTCCTTCTCCGCACTGCGTCCGTCGAACAACAACGCAACGTTTGAATATCATGCTTTAATGGTCACTGCTTCCATCAGAGCAGATATTCTGGTTGGGTACCGCCCACCAGGGTAGTCTGGATGGCTGTGTCTCTGAAACGGACATGATACTCTCTGACATCCCTGATGATGGTACACCACTGATTGTCATGGGAGACCTGAACATTCACATTAACAGACCTCAGGCACACAACTTGTTGGCACTGATGTCCTCTTTTGCACTTGTACTGGCTCCCACCCACAAAGCTGGTAAAGATAAGGTCCTTAAAGCGGACAATGACGGAGTCAATGAGACACCATACTTTGGAGCACGGATGCATCCATGAGGTCTTGAACTTGGTTTTCTGATGGAAACGTGTTGGTGATGACCAGGCGGTGCTCTGAGCATTTGGTGAGCAGTAGTGTGCTGTTGGAGTTCCCTCCCCAGCGTGCCCCTCCACAGGCAGAAAGTTCGTCCCACTCTGGCACTGAAGTCTCCAGGCATGATCAGCCTGTCCTCCTGTGGGACTTCAGACAGAGCTTTGTCCAGGTCAGCATAGAAGCCTCCAGCCTGTCCGTCCAGTGCTGGAGAGTATAGGCACTGATAGCAGCGGCCGTCCGACTGCTGGCAAGTGTCAGGCGCTTGGTTATTAGTTGCTCATTGATTTGATGCCCACAGGGGTTTTACACACACACACACACACACACACACACACACACACACACACAATTTTGAAACAATTCTGTGTTTGTGTTCACAGTGAGTCCTGAAGCAGTAAAACTTCTCGTCGACCTTCAGAGGACACTTCGTCAGACAGATTCAGAACCAGTCAGAATCTCCACCGACACTGTTGGACCTGATCTCCCAGAGAGCAACTTTCACCTCCCAGTTCCTAAAGATTGAACCAGGACGGAAGATGAACACGGATCACCCTTAGAGCCTTTCCCAAGAACTGAAAGCTATGAAAAAGAGAACACTGATCGAAGAATGAACTCCATTCCGTTATCCCACGCTAGAGTTGCATCTGCTGTGTGCTGTGTGCTGTTGGTTATCATCACTGGAAGACTGGCGGGGCTTCCTCTGGTTGTCATCGCAGCAGAAGCAGTTGTAGTAGGAACAGTAGCAGGAGCTCAAGGAGGAGCAGTAGGAACAATAACAGGAGCACTAGCAGTAGTAGCAGTGACAGCGGGAGCAGCAGCAGGAGCAGAAGCAGCAGCAGGAAGAGTGGTAGTGGCAGGAGCAGAAGTGGTAGGAGGAGTAGCAGCAGAAGGATTCAAAGCTGCAGGAGCAGCAGCAGGAGCGGCAGTGGGAGCAGCAGCAGCAGGAGCAGGGGTATTAGGAACAGGAGCAGCAGCAGCAGGAGCAGCAGCAGCAGTAGGAGCAGCAATAAGAGCAGCAGCAGGAGCAGCAGGAGCAGCAGCAGCAGTAGGAGCAGCAATAAGAGCAGCAACAGGAGCAACAGGAGCAGCAGGGGTATTAGCAACAATAGCAGGAGCAGCAACAGCAGCATCAGCAGCAGTGGGAGGAGCATTCACAGCAGCAGTAGTAGCAGCAGCAGGACTATTAGGAGCAGCAGGAGCAGCAAAAGGAGCAGCAGCAGCGGTAGAAATTCTCACAGTAGTAACAAAAGTACTAGAACAAAGGGTAAGAAGACAGGCAGCAGCAGCAGCTTTTCCACAGATGTGCAGGAGGCTTACCTGTAACACATCTGACGGCCAGAAGTCGAAACTCATTATTATTATTATTTTATGACCACAGTCTGGGAACTTTCCAGTACCCCCTTGTAACTTCTCCTCTGTTGTTTGCTCAGTTGTCCAGCATTTAGCCCCTTTGTTCCAGATGATCCGCCATTTTTCATCAGGTCATTTGATCTCATTTCATCGCTCCACTCGCTCTCTGGCCAGTGATACTTTGGCTCCATCTAGCGGCGCGGATGGGTATTGACCATCTACCGTAAGTCCGCCATTATAACACGACCCCACTTTTGAGGATGCAATTTCTGGAAAAAAACATCGTCTTATATTGGGGCCAATACGGTACACACACGCACACAGTGTGTGTGTGAGAGAGACAGAAGTGGACTTACATAATATAGTGCTGTCCATGGTGCTGAAACCACATCTACACTCTGCACATATTTACTACTGTGGCAACGACGGGTGAGATTATTTCTGACTGGAGAAGGTATTGAGAAGCACAACAACGCTCCCTGGGAATTTCACCCAGAGAATTATTTAATGCAGAAAGGCACACTGGTTCACTGCTCAGAAGGCTTGAGTTGTGGTTTGAGAGGTAAAAATACAGACTTTATGAAACAGAGTGGTTTAAAAATGACATGAAATACATTAAAGGACCTGTATCCTGCTTTTTTAGCTCGTCCAAACTCTATTATTGGCATTAACATGGTAATAGTTTATTTTTGGCACTAAGGAAAAGTCATTTTGTGTTAAATAAAGGATTTTCGGAGGTTAATTCTGAAACCCAGAAGAGAAAACGCTCTGTTTCACTGAAAAACCCGCCTCTCCCCCTGTGGACTTTGACTGACAGCGTCCTTCAACCAATCAGAGTTACGTTAGCATCTCTAAGGGTTAGCTTTAGCTCTTTAGCTCTAGCTTCTCTACACACAAAGACACGCGAAAACGTCTTTTCCTGTTAGAAACTCACCAAGCGCAGACCCTCCAGACCCTCCAGACCCTCCAGACCCTTCAGACCCTTCAGACCCTTCAGACTCTTGCTTGATTGTTGCTTTCAGACGATGGTTAAAGTTTATATCCGTAATCGGAGATATAAAAAGCAGCAACGCTGATTGGCGAGGGCCTGTGGGAGGGAGGGGGGGGCTCCTCCTCAGTGGAAAATGCGAATCAGCTGCTGCTGGTCAGAGGACAGTCGGCGTGTTGTCTGGCGGGGGTGGGGGGGGGGGGGGGGGGGGGGGGGGGGAGAAGAATGGTGGGAGGAGTTCAACTTTTGTGACGTACTTAGGTTTGAAGAGTTTCAAACGAGCTGTTTTCTACCCGAAGGGAGGGGCTGCTGTAGAGAGCAGCAGACTGAAACAGATTACTCAGACATGCGTGGAAGAAGGAAAATAGCCTTTTGGGGCTGGTTTTTAAGGGAAATCAACTTTGGGGCATGCTAAGAACCTTAAAAAAGTAGATTTTGCATGATGTAGGTCCTTTAAAACTCAGTGGGGAGGGTAAAGGGAAGAGTCTCTCTGGCTGAGTGCAGGGGAGGGACCTTCCAAAAGAAACATCCATCACACACCGAAATACCCCCACCATGGGAAACACAGCAAACAAGACGGAGGGATGCCTCCACCAGGTCACCAGCACCTCCACCACCGGCCTCCGGCCACTGCAGGGGAAAAGAAATAAAACAATGAGTGGGGCTGAAATCAAAACAAACCAAAATGATCAAAAACATACTCATAAACACATGTCAGTGCTGGCACATACACAACCCACACGTTCACACACTCATTCAGTCATTCACACTGAGAAGGGGACAGAGCCCCGGGTTCAGACCGCTCCCCGGCCTGGAGCGTCCAGCCGTCCACGGCCCCCACCCGGAGACCAGGGCTTGCTCCGTGTCCTGGCTGCGCTGCTTCGCCCCATCTCTGCAGCGGCACAGAATGAAGGCGTTACGCAGGCGGCATCAGAGGTGGTGGAGACAGCTGCTGGAGACACAGCAGCTGGAGACACAGCTGCTGGAGACAAAACAGCTGGAGACAAAACAGCTGGAGACACAGCAGCTGGAGACACAACAGCTGGAGACAAAACAGCTGGAGACACAACAGCTGGAGACACAGCAGCTGGAGACAAAACAGCTGGAGACAAAACAGCTGGAGACACAACAGCTGGAGACAAAACAGCTGGAGACACAACAGCTGGAGACACAACAGCTGGAGACACAGCTGCTGGAGACAAAACAGCTGGAGACAAAACAGCTGGAGACACAACAGCTGGAGACAAAACAGCTGGAGACAAAACAGCTGGAGACACAACAGCTGGAGACAAAACAGCTGGAGACAAAACAGCTGGAGACACAACAGCTGGAGACACAGCTGCTGGAGACAAAACAGCTGGAGACACAACAGCTGGAGACAAAACAGCTGGAGACAAAACAGCTGGAGACAAAACAGCTGGAGACACAACAGCTGGAGACAAAACAGCTGGAGACAAAACAGCTGGAGACACAACAGCTGGAGACACAGCTGCTGGAGACAAAACAGCTGGAGACAAAACAGCTGGAGACACAACAGCTGGAGACACAGCTGCTGGAGACAAAACAGCTGGAGACAAAACAGCTGGAGACACAACAGCTGGAGACAAAACAGCTGGAGACAAAACAGCTGGAGACACAACAGCTGGAGACACGGCAGTTGGAGACAACAGCTGGAGACAAAACAGCTGGAGACACAACAGCTGGAGACACGGCAGTTGGAGACAACAGCTGGAGACAAAACAGCTGGAGACACAGCAGCTGGAGACAAAACAGCTGGAGACACAGCAGCTGGAGACAACAGCTGGAGACACAACAGCTGGAGACACAGCAGCTGGAGACAAAACAGCTGGAGACACAGCAGCTGGAGACACAGCTGCTGGAGACAAAACAGCTGGAGACAGCAGCTGGAGACAAAACAGCTGGAGACACAACAGCTGGAGACAACAGCTGGAGAGAAAACAGCTGGAGACAGCAGCAGTGACTCAGCAAGCTGACTGCAGCAGCATCTGGATGAAGAAAATAATACTATTAACGCTGTTGGACTAACTCATGATGATGGAGCTGCAACAATACACACCTGAGACTGCAGGGACACACACACCAGCAGAGGGAGGGACAGAGGACTCCAGCCACCAGCACTTTGCCTGTGACCACACTAGCATTAGCCACCTGTTAGCATCTACTACACTGTGAAGAGAGGACACCTCCCACAGCAGAACAACGCAGCACAAACAGGTCAGTCAGTTACTTGTTTAGAAGGACAACTGCAGCAGGGACAAAGGAATGTTTAAGTCTGTTTGTCCTGCATCTTGGCAGGATGTACCTGCAGCCTGACGGGAGCAGCGCAAACTCACCAACCAAGGGGTGTGTCTGGTCAGTGAGGAGTGTGTGTCTGGTCAGTGAGGAGTGTGTCTGGTCAGTGAGAAGTGTGTGTCTGGTCA
Organism: Salarias fasciatus; assembly: GCF_902148845.1. Taxonomy (NCBI): domain Eukaryota; kingdom Metazoa; phylum Chordata; class Actinopteri; order Blenniiformes; family Blenniidae; genus Salarias; species Salarias fasciatus. The sequence goes on along the minus strand of NC_043756.1, from coordinate 1,066,990 downwards.
GTGAGGAGTGTGTCTGGTCAGTGAGGAGTGTGTGTCTGGTCAGTGAGGAGTGTGTCTGGTCAGTGAGGAGTGTGTGTCTGGTCAGTGAGAAGTGTGTGTCTGGTCAGTGAGGAGTGTGTCTGGTCAGTGAGGAGTGTGTGTCTGGTCAGTGAGGAGTGTGTCTGGTCAGTGAGGAGTGTGTGTCTGGTCAGTGAGAAGTGTGTGTCTGGTCAGTGAGGAGTGTGTGTCTGGTCAGTGAGGAGTGTGTGTCTGTTCAGTGAGGAGTGTGTGTCTGGTCAGTGAGGAGTGTGTGTCTGGTCAGTGAGGAGTGTGTGTCTGGTCAGTGAGGAGTGTGTGTCTGGTCAGTGAGGAGTGTGTGTCTGTTCAGTGAGGAGTGTGTGTCTGGTCAGTGAGGAGTGTGTGTCTGGTCAGTGAGTGTCTGGTCAGTGAGGAGTGTGTCTGGTCAGTGAGGAGTGTGTGTCTGGTCAGTGAGGAGTGTGTGTCTGGTCAGTGAGGAGTGTGTGTCTGGTCAGTGAGGAGTGTGTGTCTGGTCAGTGAGTGTCTGGTCAGTGAGGAGTGTGTCTGGTCAGTGAGGAGTGTGTGTCTGTTCAGTGAGGAGTGTGTGTCTGGTCAGTGAGGAGTGTGTGTCTGGTCAGTGAGGAGTGTGTGTCTGGTCAGTGAGGAGTGTGTGTCTGTTCAGTGAGGAGTGTGTGTCTGGTCAGTGAGGAGTGTGTGTCTGGTCAGTGAGTGTCTGGTCAGTGAGGAGTGTGTGTCTGGTCAGTGAGGAGTGTGTGTCTGGTCAGTGAGGAGTGTGTGTCTGGTCAGTGAGGAGTGTGTGGGCCTTATTTAAGGTTCTGAGCTTATATACGTGACAGAGATTGAGGCTAACACCTCAGTTTTGCTGCATACTCTCACTATGCTCTGCAATTTGTTTTTGTTTTTAAGTGTAAGCTGTACCAGCAGATAAAAGAAAAGGTTAAAACAGACTCAATAAAACAAGAATAAAACATTTTCATAAAAATACTATCAACCTTAAAACTCTGCAATTTCCTAAAAAGGTACATGCGTTGATGCGCCTTTCTACAAACAGCATCGACATAAAAGTCGAAAGAGAGCTTGTCATCAGTATTAGTGCCGAGATATTGATACGTATGGACCCGCTCGACGGCTTGATCCCTGATGACAAGAGCAGGAACAACTGACTGATGTCTCCTAAAGTCTATAAACATTTCTTTAGTTTTAGACACGTTGATGTGCATAAAGGAAGTGGAACACCAGTCAGCGAATTCCTGCAATACAGGGCCGTGGTCAGGGCCGTCACTCCTCAGCAAGGACACGATCACTGAGTCATCCGCAAACTTCAAGATGTGACGCCCCACATGCTGGATACGGCACTCATTTGCGTATAAAACAAACAGTAATGGAGAACGGACGCCCCCCTGAGGTGACCCAGTGGAGGGGATGAGGGTGTCTGACAAAACACCACTGACCCTCACACGCTGTGGTCTGTCTGTTAAAAAAATCCATTCGCCAAGCGATTAGACCAGAATCAATGCAACGAAAGTCCCTTAGTCTTTCTGCTAAAATGTGTGACTGTATTCAGTTAAAAGCAGATGAACAGTCAATAAATAAAAGACGGGCAAAAGTCTTGGTTTCCTCAAGATGAGTTAGAACAAGATTTAAAAGGGTGGCTAACACATCTTCAACACCTCTCCTGACCTGGAAGCGAACCGCGGTGGATCCAGGTTCTCTTGAACATAGATCATAAGCATCTCCTTGACAATTCTTTCAGATGATTTCATAACAAGGGAAGTTAATGCCACAGGTCTAAAATCATTTAGTGATTTGGGGGATGCAGACTTGGGAACTGGAACAATAGTGGAATTCTTCCAAATTGATGGGACCTTATGAAGTTGGAAAGACCATGAAAAAAATGAAAGTAAATATGTCTGCCAGCCGATCAGCACAGTTCTTAAGGGTGCTTTCACACTTACTAGTCCGCTAGAGTAGTTCAGTTCGGACATAAATTATTCATAAATGTTGCAGCTGTCAACTGGTTCGGTTCGCATTCACACCACTTGTTTTTGCAGATGAACTATCCACTATGACCCTCCTGCCCCTTGGTGGCGCTGTTCACATAATAATGTGTTTTGGGTGGCGGAAGTGAACCCTGATTGGCCAGCATGTGTTGCTACGGAAGCCTCCGCCGACCAAAAAGCCTTCTCCACAACAGAGCGGACAAGACCGAGGCCGGTCAACGTTCACACCAGCAGCGGACCGCACCGAGACTGCACCGAGACCGCACCGAGACCACCTCCTCGAGGAGGTCTCGGTGCGGTTCTTTGTCCCGGACCAAAACTAACTGGTCCGCTTTCACACCAGCGCGTACGAACCGAACCTGCAGGAGTTGGGGACGCTAGTCCGCTTCAAGCGGACCAGATGCTGTAGGTGTGAAAGCACCCTAAGAACACGCCCTCCAATGCCATCGGGACCAGGGCTTTTTCTTTCCTTGATTCCACGGAACATTTTACACACCTTGCTCCTGTCAACAACATTATTCTGTGAGGGGCCAACATTTTTAAAAACTGACAATTCCTCACTAAAATCACAGTTGTTAAAATGGTTGTAAAAGTTGTTCAGTTCATTTGAGAGCACCAGATCAGACTTTCCATTAAGGGAGACATGGCTTTTCTTTGATTGCATCCCCATCATAGATTTGACCCCCTCCCAAGCAGGCCGAGAACTGCCTGTCCTTAGCATGCGCTCAACCTTATCCTTCTATCTACGTTTGGCAAGTTTAAGCTCCTTTTTAAGCTGTTTTTGAAGCGCCCGATATCGAGCAGTGTCACCCTGAGTGAAACAGATATTCCTCTGATTAATCACCCATGGCTTATTATTGGGGTAAAGGAAACTTTCTTTCTGTTGAATAATGGAGGCCTCACAAAAAGAAACGCATGATGAAACAACATCAGTTAGTTCATCGATATCAGATCCCAGTCTGTACTGAGGAGTGGAACACGGAGTCACACAAACAGTTGTCCTACAAACAAGCACCATGCTGTGAGCACAGTGAGGGGAACGAGGCAGCCAGCGGGTGAAGCAGTGCAGCCACACCTTTCAGTCAAGCAGCCTCTGACCCGGAAGTGACGAGTGAGAGGAGGGCTGCTGATCAAGTGGCCAATCAGCAGCAGCCTGCACAGGACACACAGAGCAGGCACCTCTCTGCTGCTGCATTACTATTAAACATTGCTACACACACACACACACACACACACACACACACACACACACACACACACACACACACGCACAAAATCAAGAAAGAGAAAAAGAAGGACTTGTTGAGTTGATGAAGCGCTCCAGCGACTGAGCTGCAGTTCCCCCTGTGTCCAGCAGGAGTCGGGCTGGAGCTGACCGCTGTGTGTGAGCCTCCAGGCCAGTGAGAGAAGAAGAAGCGATGGCGGCGGTGCTGCAGCGTCTCTCAGAGGACAGAATGAGTCCAGTTCAGGCTCTGAGAGAGTTTATCCAGCAGCGACTCGCTGCTGCTGCGGCAGAGATATTCACCGCCTTCCTACAAACTACCGTCCAGCTCGAGGAGGAGATTGACCGACAGAGAAAACTGCTGCAAATCCACTGGAAACATCCAGTCCAGCTCCTCACAGCAGGTAATGGAACGTGAGGATGAAGACATGGATGTGTCTCGTGGAGGATGGTTCATTGTTTTAAAGTTTGCAGACAGAAACGAGGCTGCAGCTGCAGTTCTAGTCCACAGCGAAGGAACGGAAAGCTTCAGGATGAAACACGGAGGAAACGGAGGAAGTGATTTATTTACTCTCGCTCTGAGAAAACACGCGTTCATCTTTATAATCCAGACTTTCCAGTAAACCGCCGAGAGTCATGATGCGTTCAAGTGTTGCTCGGAGAAAAAGTGTGAAACATCTCATGTTGGAAAGTTCCCACAGAGGTTTGAGAGCTCAGAGAAAGTCGTGTTGCATCCAGACAGTGAGGTTTTTGTTGTGATTGAATGTTTGTACTTTCAGTGCCTCCTGTCCTGTTTCATCCAGCCGTCACTGTAACACCTTGACATCCGTCACATCAGGGCCTTCTGTCTGGTCTCCCTCCAGAGAGGCCACAGCAGCACATGGGGAAGCAGAAGAGCAGCTCCAGCGTGGAGCAGGAGGAACATGAAGCTCCACACATTAAAGAGCAGCCTGTTCCTGATGGAGGAGACCATTCCCACCACTCTGTGAGAGACTGGAGCAGCCAGAGACTGACTGCTGCTGCTGAGGACATATTCACCCTGTTTCAACAAGCTGTGCTTCAGTACGAGGAGGAGATCGCTGCTCAGCGCAGAATGCTGCAGATCAACTGGAATCCTCACGTCCAGCTCCACAGAGCAGGTATGGAGACGCTGTGAGCAGACGTGCTTTATGGAGCCCGGATGACCTTTACCCTCACTGGTCTGTCCAGTTAAGTTGCGGAGGTCGGGTTGCAAAATTCCGGGAGTTTTCAAAGTTGGAAACTTTCCATGGGAATTAACAGGAATAAATAAGAAATTTACTAAATTGAAGGCTGGCCTTTAACAGGGAACTTAAATACAGCTGTGGGTAATATACTCATATTGTAGCATAGTCTTGGCTAAAAAAACTAGATTTAATGCAAGTACGCTCCTCCATCACTGCACACAGCACACTGCTGACTGCAGGCTACTGAGGCCACGCCCCCTACATGCACCGTGCATTCCTCCATCACATGCACAGCTGATGTCTTGAAGCCTGGAGGCCACACTTCTAGCTCAAAGCACAAAACTATTGACGCCACACATTGGAGCGCGCAGACTATATAAAGTGAAGTAAGTTTTTCATAATATCATGGGGTAAATATATTTACCCAAACCATGTTAACTTGCAAATATTAAAGGTACATTAAGGAATTTAAAACATTGAAAGTGCTTATTTTCCACCATAAATATGTTACAAATGTCCAGTGAAGTGTAGAACGTCCCTGACATATTCATTGCTCGTACCGCTAACAGCGCTAACTTGTCACCTGAAAGTCACAGTGTCGGTCCGGCTCCAGTGTTTCTTGGGGAGAATTTGAGAGGATGTGACGTAATGCGCCTCCCGCTGGCCTGACTCGCTTAGCTTTCGTTTTGTCCGCCATTCCTCCGCCAGATGCTTAGCATCAACAACTGAGCAGTACTGAGGATGGAGCTTCCAGAAAGTAAGAACAGACCAGCTTGTAGCTCTGCCACAGCTCCACCAGACCCACCAGGCAGATGACCTAAAGGTTACTGCAGCGCTGCTGACAGAGCCAGGAAGGAGGCTGAACTAAAGTTACAAACGTAACTTTACTTAGTTCAGTTGAAGCCATTCTTGCAAATCGATCACCTCTTCTGTGTGTTCATGCAGTTTCCCCTCCTCCGTGCACGTACATGGATGCAAGCCACAGGCACGAGCGTTTCACTAAGCTGCAGTTACGCCCAAGGCCTGCAGGGGCCGCTGTTTCTCATGAAACATGCAAACTCCTTAATGCACCCTTAAATAAAAATGTATTAATACAGTTACAGCAGCGAACTAGCTGGTAAGTTAGGTGCTAAATGAAAACTATTTTTAATTTCATTGACCATTTAAGAGGCTAGCTAATTATGGTGGTGGCTCCCTCAAATTTGATGCTGTTTTCTTCTTCTTGATGCTGTTTTTGTATTATTTTGCATGGATGTCTGCTTAGACAAAAAATATTTACATTTATGTTTGGATATGATTTTTGTTTGTTTAAATTACTCCCCATTTACAGTTAATTTCCATAAATTCCCATAATTCCCATGGAAAGTTTCTAATTTTGAATATTCCCAAAATTCCCCAGCTTAACTTCCCATGGAAAGTTTCTGGAAATTTACCGGAAATTTTCCGCCCCTTTGCAACCCTATCGATGTCGTTTGAAAAGGGCGTTTCCAGACAGCATGCCAAAGCAGGACGTGTCAGTATCCCTCCACCTCAGGCAGTGGAGTGAACAGGTAGCAGAATGCTGCAGGTGAGTGAACACACCGCCTGAAAACCCTTCATCCAGAAAAGTCATCAGTCAGCTGAAGACGGTCAAGAAGGAGCAGTGGGGCTGGACTGTGTTTTTCAATTTGAATGAAGGTTTTCAGGTCGGCTACTGGAGTAACGCTTTTTTTTTTTTTTTTTTTTTTTTTTTTTTTTTAAACAAAGGTCTTTTTATTTTTTAATTTCACAATAATAACAACAAAAACCAAAATCAATCCCCATCCATCCCCACCCTCCCTCGAATTCCGGGTCAATGATTACATCAACAAAAAAGCCAGACAAACAGAGCTGGGGTCCGTTACTCAAAAAAGTAAAGAGTTACCTGTTACTCGTTACTTTTGAAAAAAGTAGTGCCTTACACTACTTGATTACTCCATCGAAATAGTAAAGAAGTTACACTACTCGTTACTGCATAGTGCTCCGCGGAGCGCTGCCATGCGCAGGTCTGTGTATCGAAACGTTATTTTAACAGATTGAAAAGAAAACACGTCTTGTAAAATGTTTTATAACCATTGGGATTTACTTGACGTGCTGACACGCCGTCCCCTGGACCACCGGAAGGAGGATTTTGTCCACTTGCGTAGTCCGGCTCTGATTGACTTCCAGCTTAGCTTCGAGCTAAGCTAACTATGATGCTAACAGCTGGGAACCAGCCGCTGGACCAGAGACACAAAAAAGGTATTTATGAGCTTGTCTAACTTTGGCTACGTTCACACTGCTGGGCTTAATGCTCAATTTGGATTTTTTTGTGAAATCCGATTTCTTTGCGAGTTCGTTCACATTTACATTAAAATCCGACTTGTATGTGATCTCCCGTCTGAACGGAATACCACTCAAAAGTGTCCCGCATGCACAGAAGAGGACAGAACGACGTCACGCAGCAGCGCTTCAGTGTTTGCGGAACTCACAAACAACAAACAGAATCTGCAGCTTTTCAAGCGTCGATGATTTATTTAAGAACTGATCAAACAGCAGTCTTACAATTGAACACTGAGCAATCATTTGATCGCAGCGCTTCTAATCAGCCTCTCCTTCTGAGAGAGAGAGAGAGAGAGCATGCATGCATGCATGCATGTGGATATTATTATTATTTTTCCTCCCCGTTGTCCTGGCGTTGCAGAATTTAGCGAATGAGAAGGAAGAGAGCCAAGGTTTTGGCCATGGCGTTTTGTGGGGCAGCGGCAGCAACATCCGTCCAGAGAAACGCAGCCAGGACTGGTGGGACAGTGATGTGAGAGGCTTTAATGATACGGAGTTCAATCATAATTTTCAGATGAAAAGAACTCCCTTAATGTACGTCTGCAAGAGCCTTTTTTTAACACTCTCACGGTAAGACACACGTCTTCAGCCCCACATCGTGACGTGTAGGTGGGATAAATGCGACCTGGCTGTTCAGACTGAAGTCGCATTGCAAAAGATCAGATACGTATCAGATTTAGGACCACATATCCAAGTGGCCTGGGTTGCATTTGAAAAAATCGGATCTGTGTCGTTCAGACTGTCATGAAAAGATCCGATACAGGTCGCATAGGGGCAAAAAAATCGGATTTGGGTCACTTCAGCCTGCAGTGTGAACGTAGCCTTAGTCAGTGGGTTAGGGAAAGGGCGTGGGTCCCTAATCTTCGGAGTATTCCTTTAAAAGCGGCATTTACAGTAGGAGGGAGTGCAGTGTTGTCAGTGGGGCACAAATTTATAAAAGGCAACCAATTTTACTGTGACGGTTCCATCAGCCCTGACCCGGAAGAGATAGCGAGTAGCTGCTCGTACGGCCACCGTTCATCTACTGGTGGTAATAAAAACAACTACGCTTAAAGGTGCTGTAGGCAGGATTTTGCTAGTCAATGCTAATTGTTCTGTGTTTTCTTTGGATTAAATGTTAGAGTATCCATTGATAATCCTTTAGGAGTGCAGCATAACTGCTCTACCGCGAGGGCGCAGCGTTTCCATCTGTCTCTGTTCTGAGCTGAAAAGGAATCTCGACAGCTCCAGGTATCTTTGACCAATCAGAAGAGCCCCTGAGGCTCTAACCGTGATTGGTCGAGAGGCGTTCGTTGCACGTTCTTGTGGGAGGGGCTTAACCTGCGTAAGGGCGTGATGTCAGAGAAAACAGGACAGGATTGGCTGTGCTGGGTTTCAAAATGGCGGAGATGCCGAATCCTGCCTACAGCACCTTTAAATAATATTTTGGTTGCTCTATTTGCAGTCATTGTAAAAGTAACGATCGTAGCGTTTCATTAGTAACGCTAGTTTAACTACCAATCTAGAAGGAGTAGCGCCGTTACACTACTCGCTCCCATCAAAAGTAATTTAACTACTTGTAACGCTCGTTACTTGTTGTTACATACCCAACTCTGGTGATAAACAAACAAATTAACAATCAGCTAAATAAAAATATATACGAGGGGGTACCCAGAAGTTTCCGGAATTTGGTCATGAAATACTAATAATAATGAGTTTGGACTTCTGGCCGTCAGATGTGCTGCAGGTAAGCCTCGTGCACATCTGTGAAAAAGCTGAGCTCCCAGAGTGACACTGACGCCTGTCAGCCGCTATTTATAGTAACAGAGTGCAGCTGCGGTCTGCGATTTTTCCAAAATGGCAACATTGACTGGGAAGCCAGAGCAGCGCAAACATTAAATTCTGCTTTTTGCTGGGAAAAAACAGCAGCAGAAACACTCAGCTTGTTGCAGCAAGCCTACAAGGATGCTGCTCTGGGGAAGACTCAGGTCCATGAGTGGTCCGGGGGTTTGAGAAGGGCCAGATGTCGGCGCGTCAGGTCCGCTCAGCGTGAAAACAATGCTGAGCTGCTTCTCGGCTGTCCAGGGTCTCGTCCACAGCGAGTCTGTCCCTCCAGGTCAGACTGTAAACCAGGACTACTACAGGAAGTCCTCAGACGCTCCGTGAGGATGTGAGGAGGAAGCAGAGCGTCGTGGCGGAGTGGAGCCGGTTGATCCACCACCACAGAGCGCCAGCGGACACGGCGCTGCGCCTCACGCAGTTTCTGGAGAAGAATGAGATGAATCTCCTCTCCCATCCGCCTGATTCGCCAGATGAAGCCTCCAGGGACTTTTTCTTGTTCCCCAAGTTGAAGAAGCAGCTGAAGGGACAGCGGTTTGCAGATGTGGAGGAGGTGACAGAAAAATCGCAGCCGGCCCAGAATGACACTTTTACGCACGGGTCTGACGACGCATTGGTGAAGTGGGAGGCACGGCTGGAGCGCTGCGTTAATGCGGATGGAGATTATTTTGAAGGCGACGGTGGTGTTTTATTTTGAAATGTCAGAAATAAAAAGTTACAATCAAATTCCGGGAATTTTTGGTACGCCCTCGTATTACACACATTTGCATGGCGAAATGCAAATAGATAAAATACAATAAAAGAGAACAGATCGATAGATAATATAAGTAATACCAATTAAAGTCAAAAAAGATAAAGAACAAGTTGAAGACAGCAAATAAAAGATTTGAAAAAAAAATATAGAAATACCAAAGAAAATAAGACAAAGCAAAAGGCAATGATGGGTTACTTTTTGCGATGTCATCTTGTTCGCAGCCATAGTTTCTACAAATGATATAAATGGCTTCCAGATTAAGTTAAATTCTCCCGTGTCTCCTCTGATGGTATATCTAATCATTTCTAAGTGGATGTGGTTCATGACTTCTCTGATCCAGTGACCACATGCTGGGGGGAGGTCGCCCTTCCGTTTAAACAGAATAAGTCTCCTGGCTAACAAGGTGCAAAAGGCAACCATATTCTTATGTGGCCTGAAAAGAGTGACATCTAGTGGAGCCACCCCAAACAGCGAGATCGGTGGGGATGGTTTAATCCTTTTTCCACATATTGTGGAGAAAGTCTCAAAGATGGATTGCCAAAATCTACAGTTTAGGACATGTCCAAAACATATGCAACAATGTCGTGGGAGCAAGCTTGCATCGGTCACAGGTTGGATCAATATCCTGTTTAATCTTAGCCAGTCTGTCCTTGGTCCAGTGACGTCTGTGCACCACTTTAAACTGGACAACAGAATGTCGTAGACAAATTGAGGATGAGTAAATTCGTTCAATAGTTTTTTGCCAGACTTCTTCTGGGAGTTTCTCACCTAAGTCTCTTTCCCATTTGTTTTTTAGAACATCCAACCTGCTAGATTTTTGATTATTAAGCCGTGTATAGATTTTGCTGATTATCTTTAGAATGTGGTTCATACTTAAAAACTGAATCCAGCAGAGTCAGAGGAGGACGCTGGGGAAAACAACCACAGTTAGAAGCTGCAAAGTTGCGAATTTGCAAATACCTGTAAAAATTGAGATTGAGAAAATTGAGATTTGTGAAGGTTGAATTTTAAAAACTCATCAAAAGAGGAGAACCCATTTTCATTGTATAGATCATGTAGAGTACGTATTCCACTTCTCGACCACATATCAAATACTTCATCCATAATCGATGGGGTAAACATGATTCCTTGCCACTGGTGTGGCAAATGAAAGGTCAGTAATATTGAAAAAAACGCCTTAATTGGTTCCAAATTTTGACTGGGTGTATAATAACCGGGTTGGCGGTGTAAGCTGAGATAGGTTGCGTAAATGGTAACCTTGAACACAGTAAAGCTGCAAGCGATGTGAATTTGAGTACATTCCCATCCTAGCCAATCAGAACCACTATGTTCAAGCCTGGTCCAGTACAACACTGTTGTAATATTAGCAGCCCAATAATAATACATACAATTTGGCAGGGCCATACCTCCCATTGTACGAGGCCTCTGTAGCACATTTCTATTAATCCTGGGTTGTTTTTTATGCCAAATAAAAGATGATATTAGACTATTCAGGTTTAGAAAAAAGGACTTAGGAAGAGTGGCAGGTTTTGAAACACAAATATTTGGGGAGGACATTCATCTTAATTGTGTTGATCCTACCCCCTAAGGAGAGAGGTAGGGGATCCCAGCGCTCTAGATCATGTTTAAGATTTTCTAAGAGAGGTTGGTAATTAGCTTTATAGAGGTCTTTTTGGTCAAGTGTGACCCATATTCCAAGATATTTAAATGTTTTGTGACTTACTTTAAAAGGGAGTGAACCAAGTTGTGTTTTATCAAGAGAGGTTATGGGCATAAGCTCACTCTTTTCTAGATTAATTTTAAAACCAGATATCCCTCCAAACCTGTCCAACGGAGATAGTAGTTAAGGAAGACTTGATAGGGGGTCTCATATAAACAACAACATATCATCTGCGTATAAAGAAGTTTTATGCTCAAACCCTCCACGGTGGATTCCTTTAATTTAAGAGCTCTGTCTTAAGGCTAATGCGAGAGGTTCAATTGCAACAGCAAAGAGAAGTGGCGAAAGGGGACATCCCTGTCTTTTGTACTTCGGTGAAGCTCAAAGTAATCGGACAAATTGTTAGTAGTGCGTACTGCTGCGACTGGGAGAGTGCATAAAGTTTTAAAAGATATGAATTTGAGGCCAAATTTGAAAGCTTCCAAAGTTTTGAAAAGATAATTCCACTCCACCCGAACAAACGCTTTTTCAGCGTCCAATGAGATTATTACCTCTGTGCCTGATGATTCAGAAGGAGGAGGGCAGTAAAGTATATTAAGTAAGCATCGTATGTTAAGAAAGGAGTGTCGATTCTTTGTGAATCCTGTCTGATCAGGTGAAATAATAGTTGGGATTATCTTCTCAAGACGGTTTGCTGGTATTTTTTGCGTAAATTTTGGCATCTGTATTTAATAGTGAAATAGGCCGATATGAACTACAGTTGTGTGGGTTCTTTCCTTGCTTATGTATCAGTGAGATTACTGCCTGACGCATAGTTGGAGGTAATGAATTTGAGGCTGAAGATTCTTTGAATACAGCTAACAACAGAGGGGACAATTGATCTGAAAACGTTTTAAAAAAAACTCTGCTGGGAAGCCATCTGGTCCTGGGGATTTACCAGTCTGCATGGTTCTTATTGCAGAAGCTACTTCCAAAACTGAGAAATCTTTTTCAAGCTCATCTACAAGTTCTGCATCAATGGAGTGTATTTTAAGGGGCTTAAAGAAATCTTCTAATGAGGCTGAATTGGTGGAAATATCTGAAGTAAATAATGTTTGGTAAAACTTTCTGAAACAAGAGTTATTTTTTTCATTATCAGTGCATTTCAAATCTTGTTCATCATTAATTGCAGCAATTGTTTGGTTAGCGGTTCTTTGGCGAAGTTGATTAACAAGTATTCGTGAAGCCTTCTCCCCATGGGTTAGTGGCTATGTCTTAGTTTAGAGATTAAATATTCAGCCTGTTTGGTGGATTGGAGATTAAACTCTGTTTGTAGCGACATGCGCCTTTTCATTACATCATCAGACGGGGAGTGGCTGTATAACATATCCAATTTCAATATCTCATCTGTTAATTTTGTAATGTACTCCAAAACAAAAGTTCTTTTCAAAAGACCGGAGTGGTATTTTGTTGTTTACCAATGAACCTTTTTGGACTATTGTAACGAACTCGCTAGTAGCCCTCCTCTTATTTGCACAGTATGAGATAACTTCTCCTCTTAAAAGAACACTCCGAAGATTTTGGACCCACGCCCTATCCCTATCATTTACAAAGTGAGATAAGCTCATAAATACCTTTTTTGTGTCCGTTCGTCCAGTGCCTGGCTAACAGCTGTTAGCATCGTAGTTAGCTTAGCTCAACTACAGCAGTTGACGAGGAGACAGAGCCAGACTGAGAAAGTGGACATAATCCTCCTTCCAGTGGTCCAGGGGACGGCGTATTAGCACGCGAAGTAAATCCGAATGGTTATAAAACTTTTTAAAAGACGTGTTTTCTTTTCAATCCCTTAAAATAGTGTTTTGATACACAGACCTGCACAAGCATTGTGCGCTGCGGAAGGATATACCGGCGCACAGCGGCTGAGTCTATGCTTCTGCTGCTGTGCTCCGGTATATCCTTCCGCGGAGCACTGCACATGCGCAGGTTTGTGTGTATCAAAACGTTATTTTAACGGATTGAAAAGATAACACGTCTTTTAAAATGTTTTATAACCATTCGGATTTACTTCGCGTGCTAATACGCCGTCCCCTGGACCACTGGAAGGAGGACTTTGTCCACTTTCTCAGTCTGGCTCTGCCTCCTCTTCACCTGCGGTAGTTGAGCTAAGCTAACTACGATGCTAACAGCTGGGAGCCTGCGGCTGGACGAACGGACACAACAAAGGTATTCATGAGCTTATCTCACTCTCGGCCTGGTCACAATCAACATTGACTCCAGGTGGACAGCAGACTAAAAAATTCAGCCTCAACAAACTGTGCCAATTTTTATTTTCACTATACTACAGTTTTCGAGCAATCAGATGCAAAAAAATTCATCCAGTAATCTTATTTGGTAGTAAAATGGTGATCAGTTAAAGATGTCGAGGTAAAATGGGGTATGGACTCTATATTAGCATGACTTGGACAGCATAACAAGACTTAAAACAGATGAAGAGCATCACGACAACTTAATAAACTCAGTTGTTTGTTTAATTTAGTGAAATATATGAACAGAACTCTGCTTTATTGCCCATCAAATGACCACAAAAGACTCTATAACGTGCAAATGTGATGAAATATGTGGAAAATAAATTATCTTTTCTGCAAACTTAATATAAATGTCTGCACATACAATTTGCACATTGCTGGATTGCTGTAATTTATGTTTCTTAACTGATTTGTATCAAATGAACAACAACAACTGCATTATTTCTGAAATCTTGACACTCAGAAGTTTGTAAAACGTCCTATCGGGCCGATGAATCGGCCAATCCGATGAATCGGTCGACCTCTAACTGGTAGTGCAGTGAAATAACATAAAGTCACTGAAATTGTTGTTTAAATTATCTGGCAATTACCATTACCAAATATACCAAATGAGAATTTTCCCGTAGCATTATGCGAGTTATTCAAAAAGAGGAATTTTGGAATTCAGAGTCCTTGCTTCGATTCTCTGCGTTAGTTTTCTGTGGGTAAAAGATGTACTTTTAGGCAAATATGTTGTCTTGAGAGTTGTAGATAAATACACCCCTTTTCAACATGCTCACATGTTCCAATAATATCAAGAATTTCAACTTCTAAGTGGAATAACAAAATGCGAGGGTATGGACACTACATGGGGTACGGACACTACAACTGCAAACAACAGATCCCATTTGCAGCTGTTGTAATATTAATTGTGTGCACTATATCCACAACATATCATCATTCAAATAGTGCTACCCAGGTATATAAAATAGAACATTCAGCTCAAGCCAAATACATAGTAGGAATGAGGAACTGGATAGGGGTACGGACACTACCGGAAATTCTGGACATGGAGATACTATATTAGTTCAGCCTTTGTAACTTCATAGATAGTATATTGCTGATGCTATTTTTGGTCAGAAACTGATCCAATACCATAATAGATATATTTTAGACATGGCCTTGGCTTATATTGTGCTTATTTAAAAAAATAAGTCTCCATGAAGTCAAAAATCCGCTGAAATAGAGAAATATATAACGAGTTGAGCTTCCAGCTTCGCGGAACACAGCTCGGCCCCCACAGCTCGAATTTGCACGAAACAACCTGCAAAATAAAAGTAATCACATCCATTATCAAAAAACATCACAGTATTTCAATATATTTCTGATTTCCTTTGAAAATGAAGCTCCTAAAATTCAAACAATTTTGTTTTGACCAGATATAACGCCCTTTTTCCTACAAAAAAGCTTACATCAAATCGTCTTGGCGAAGATGATCAATGAAACATGCAGAAATAAATGCATGTTGTTGTTTCAGTAAGCCATTGGCTGTCCAAACACACTCTCAAATGCATTCAAACACTAGCCACATTAGAAGACAATAACAACACACACAATACATTTCACAGGAAGATTGTGACCAGGCCGTCTGTAAATGATAGGGATAGGGCGTGGGTCCAAAATCTTCGGAGTATTCCTTTAACTATGCCTTCAATGTTTCACATACAATAGATGCTGGCATCACTGGGGTTTGATTAATATCAAAAGTTTTGATTTCGGTAGAAATAAAATGATTGAACTCTTCCTCAGAAAGCAGCAGGGGGTTACATCGCCGTTGACGATAATCCCGTTTAATATTAGGAATTTGCAGTTTCATACTCAAGGGACCATGATCAGAAATGACTATGGCTCCATAGGCACTGGAGAGTAGAAGGAGTATGCTCTTGAAGTGGGTTTGGAAAACCGCCACACATCAACTACTCCATATGTCTTCAGGAATAGGTCAATAACCTGAGCTGATTTTGACAGGGGTGTCCTTTTGGAAATGCTCCGATCTAAAAAAGGTCCAAACACAGAATTTGTGTGACCGCCAAGTATCAGATGATGTGATGTCATATCTGGCAAACGGGAGAATGTTGAATATGCAGGTAGGTGGAGCTTCCTGATGAGCATTGCTGCTTGTCGCACCTCCTCCGGTGCCCATGGGACAGCTGCCAGATCAGCTGCAGGGTCATCAGCCAGGGACCACCATTCACCAACATTTCGCTCCTTTAAACCTGGAATGTCTCCTGGTGGCTGGGCGGTGACAGGGACGTCTCCCTGCCACCCCCTGCAGCTGACAGATGGTATCCCCGGCAGCTGCTGTTGGGGTTAGGTGTACTTTCCTCAGCTCTTGTCTCTCCTCCTCAGCCAGAGCCAAAAACTGCCTTTGTCAGCCTCCTCTGACAGGTCTTTGACCGCCTTTCTCAGTTTCACTCCTGTTACTCCAGCGTCTCTCAAGAGGCGTGTCATTGACGTCCCCACGAAGCCTCGGCATCCGACCTCCACAGGGGAGATGGTGGTCTTCCATCCAGCCTCCTGGCATTCAGCAGCCAGCTCAGAATACTTGGCTCTCTTGCGCTCAAAGGCGGCCTCGATCTCTTCTTCTGATGGTACTGTTAGTTCAATGAGGTGCACAACCCTTGCTTCCGTGGACCACACAACAATATCAGGGCGCAGCGATGTGGTTGTGATCTCGGTGGGAAACCGGAGCTGCGTGTTCAGGTCCACTCTCATCAGTGTTGGCGTTTCTTACTGACTGGCCCGTAGTCTCCCTCAACTTGAGAACCAGCCTGGTCTTCTCTTGCATATAGCCCACACTGACTGACTGAAACGGCAGTTGCAGTGTGTTCTTCCCAAAAAGACCTGACTCAGAGAGACCATCTTCCTCACGGTAGATGAGGGGCCCTCACTCATCTTCAAGGGCCACATCAGCCTTCTGTATAGTATGAACTGGTAACACCAGGTCTTGTACTTCCCTGGAAGTTGGCTTCAATCTATCCTTGTCAGACCATCCGTGAGCTGTTTCATGATAGCCCTCCCCATACGTTTGTCTGAAAGCTTGGCAGAGTACTGCTTACCTAAACTCCTGATGGGTTGGTCAGAAAGGAGAGGAATTGTCTCTCCCCCAATGATGAAGGTGGTGTTGTCGTTTCTTACTCCCTTTCTGAGTGACAGGCTACAGGACTTAGAGGGCTTGATCTTCATTTTGGCCCATGATGTCAACTCGTCCAACTTTTTCAGTAGTCGAGATGTACATGCTGCTGTTTGAAGAAGGCTGGTAACATCGTCCATGTAGCTTCTCAGTGGGGGTAGTCTCTGACCAGACGGTAGCTTGATTCCTCCTACCATCTGCCTTGCTCCGATGAGGATTATCTCAAAGGCTGCTACAAACAGGACTGGAGAGATAGCACACCCCATTGCGATTCCTACTTGCAGCTGCTGCCAACTGGTTGTGAGGTCCTGGAGGGCAAAACACATCCGCAGGTCATTAAAGTACCGTGCTACCAGGTTCCTGATGCAGGAAGGCACGTGGAAAAACTCTAGAGCATAGTTGATCAGTTGGTGCGGAACTGATCCGTACGCATTGGCGAGGTCGAGCCAGATGACGTGCAGGTCCGTCTTCTCCTGCTTGGCCCGCTGGATCTGGTTCCAGATCATTGTCGAGTGCTCTATATTTCACAGGGTGGTTGAGTCATTTAACATTCCAACTAAGGAAGTTCACCGGACAGCCATCGTAACATCTACTATCTTTTGTATTTACCATAGCACAAGATGAAACAGAAATGAATCATGCATGAAACCCAAGAAAATAAAGACATAACAGAAAACACAGAAAATGTTAATGTCTGGCAGAACATATAGTCTTAAAAATAACGGCGGTTATATCCCACCCCTCATCACCTAACTGAACTTGGTGATGGCACCCTCCCTGAAACAAAACATCCACACCTTTAGTGCTTGTAATGGGGATGCGTTAACTAAACAGGTCGATCTCCAGCCAAGCCTCTATTACTGTATCATTCAGAATTTTCCCAATGTGCAATCTAAATATTTGTTAACATTATTACCTGTAAACAAAACCTTTAACCAGTAGAAGAAAAGAAAAAAAAAAAGACCCTGTTTCCCGAGCTTGCTTCAGTTATTAATCAAAAACAATATGACTTCAACGTAAAAAACAAATAAAAAGAACTCAGGGTCCTCCTCCTCACATGGTCACCTACCCGCAGGTCTCCATAGAGGCACACAAGTTCAGAGTCACTGATCAGCCTCCATATGTGAAGAAACTGTTTTTTCTCACATAGTCCATGGCTTTTTCTGGATCGGTAAATTCTTTGTCCTCTCTGAATGTTAACCGGAGACGGGCAGGGAACAGTAATCCGTATCGGACTCCCTCCTGGCCGCGCAGGATCCTCTTCACCTCCGTGAACGCAGCTCGAGCCCTCGCCACGGTGGTCGTGTAGTCGGGGAAGATGGCCACTGGGTCTCCGTTGAAACGAAGTGGGCCTTTGGTGCGGGCACGGCGCAGGATCTCCATACAGTCTTGATAATAATGTAGTTTAACCACGATGGCGCAGGGCTTTCCACCCGGCTTCTTCGGTCCCGGACCCCGATGAGCGCGGTCAACCAGTGGCTCCTTGTCCAGCTGTAGCATCTCGGTTAGCAGCTTTGAGACGGAAGCCGAGGAGCTGGAATCTGGTGTCTCGGGGATGCTGTGAATTCTGATGTTGCACCTCCTCATTCGTCCTTCCATGTCATCATAATTCTTTTTAAGTCCGTTAATTCCCCCCTGGAGTAACACTTTTTTAAGGTGGACTGTAGAGTTCCTGTTGCTCATAATAAGATCGTCTTTGATCTCCTGCTTCTGTTTCCTTGCAGAGCTCCAACAGGACCATGACTGCAGAGAGGAGCAGCTCTTGAAGCAGGAAACACACTGCTGTCTAGAACAGGACCACCCAGAACCTCCACACATCAGAGAAGAAGAACCAGAACCTCCACGGATCAAAGAAGAACCAGGACTTCATCAGTTTGAGGAGGAGCAGGAGGAACCAAAGTCCTCACAGATTGAGGAACTCAGCAGCAGCCAGAAGGGAGAACAATTCATTGTGAAGTTTGAAAGTGAAACCTTGAAGGTTCCTTCTGTTGAGGATCACAGTGACCTGAGTGACCCAGAAGTACCAGAGACTGAGCGGTTCCTCTCTCAGGACTCTGAAGTCCACCATGAGAAAAGACACATGGACTCAGAACCAGCTCCATATTTGAAGCTGAAAAAACTCAAGGTGTTTCATAGAAACGGTGAGAACATCTGCCATGTTTCAGAGAAGCAGGCTGAAGCTGAAGGAACCTGTGGGAAAACTGACCTTAACAAACATCAGGTAACGGTCCCTGCTGAGGAGGTCCTTAATGAAACACGTGGCAAAGGTTTCAGGCAACCAGGCCACAAGAGAACTCACACAGATGAGAACCCTCATTCCTGTCAAACATGTGGGAAAGGTTTCAGGTATCGGAGTACTTTGTTGCGCCACATGAAGACTCACACAGGTGAGAAGCCGTACTCTTGTGATATATGTGGCAAAATGTTCAGTGAACGGTTTAATTTGACGGTCCACATGAGAATTCACACAGATAAGAAGTGGTATTCTTGTGATACATGTGGAAAAAAGTACAGGCAACAGAAGTATTTGTTGTGCCACATGAAAAGAAGTCACACAGGTGAGAAGCTTCATTCTTGTCAAACATGTGGGAAAAGGTTCATGCTTCAGAGTACTTTGTTGGTCCACAAGAGAACTCACACGGGCGAGAACCCTCATTCTTGTGAAACATGTGGCAAAAGGTACAGTCAAAGGTGTGATTTGAAGGTCCACATGAGATCTCACACAGGTGAGAAGCCATATTCTTGTGAAACATGTGGCAAGAGGTTCTTTCAACGGTGTGATTTCAAGGTCCACATGAGGATTCACACAGGTGAGAAGCCGTATTCCTGTGAAACATGTGGCAAAAGGTTCAGGCAACAGAGTGATATGAGGGTCCACATGAGGATCCACACAGGTGAGAAGCCGTATTCTTGTGAAACATGTGGCAAAAGGTTCAATCAATCGATTCATTTGAAGGTCCACATGAGAACTCACACAGGTGAGAAGCCGTATTCTTGTGAAACATGTAGTAAAACTTTTGGCCAGCTTGGTAGTTTGTTGCGCCACATGAGAATTCACACAGCCTCACTCCTGTGAAACGTAGGAAAGGTTTCAGTCCACAGAGTGATTTGTTGGTCCACATTGAAACTCACACAGGTGAGAAGCCTCATTCTTGTGAAACAAACAAGAAATGGAAATAAAATGCTGATGCGAATCCAGTAGGTTTAATTCTTTGCTGTTTCTTTTCTCATTGACTTGACTGAGTTGTAATTGAACTTTTCACTCCATAAAACTTCATACTTCCATACGTATGGAATGAAATCCCTATCAAAATTCAAGAGCATTTTAAATTGATTTGAGGGCAGCATTGATCGATTTCATTCTCGGATTTCATGATATTGTCTCTCAGAACTCTGCTCTCGCGCTCAAATTTGCTCTGTCGCGCTCAAACTGTGTCCTCGCGCTCGGTTACGACGCTGCTCGCACAGATTTCCTGCGCTCACACTCAAACTCCTCTTGCTCTCACGGAACTTGTGCTCACGGATCTCTGCTCTGCTCTCGGATTTTTCGTGTATCAACGCTGTCAACCAATAGAAAGCCGGCTCGCTCTGACCAATCAGGGGGGTATTGCACAAAAGTCGGATAAATACATCCAGGATAAATGAAAATGCGTCTTGAGTCAGCCCAGTCGGTGTTTTCTTGGATTAATCGGTTGCACGTTTGCCGAGCCAGGATGAAAAGACGCGGCTTACTCCAGCCAGGTGAGGAGCATCAGGATCAGTGGCGTTCACGGCGTTCTTCAGAAGACCACGACATCGATCACAGAATCACAGATTGAAAATGGAACAAGGACGAGCGTCTTACTTCACCGGGATGAGCAGCAGTGTGGACTGTACCGCGGCTGTAGGGGGGCTCACTTATATGGGGGGGTGCCCCAGAGCGAGGACTTTACACAAAACACGTCCATTAATTTCACTCCATATATTCCAGCCTGTACGTCTGCTTTAAGTGACGTTTAAGGCATAGCGCCCCCACGCTTCAATGGTGAGGACAAGTACTGCATGCAGGCCTGCAGCTTTATTAGAGTGAAACAGTGACGCTCAGATCAGACACTGACAGCGGCCTCATTCTGCTGTGATCCATGATTATGATCATACAAAAGTCATAATAATAAAATACAGGAAATACACGGGGGAAACAGCATTTTGCCAATATTTAGGATATTTATTTAAGAATATTTCAACTCTGTGTCCGTGCTATCTATTGAATCAATTGTCCTCATGCTGGGTTCTGCTTCATCCCTCATCTGTCATGAAGAACAAACCTGTCCGGCTAGAAAAGAACCTGTAGCAGGTGAAAACCAAACGTAAAATTATTCTGCAGTCTGGTAAGTTACTTAAGTGTAACTCAAAGAGCAATTATCACATGAAGTGATAAATTTGTTGTCTTCTGAGAATGAATTTCTGTATGACTGTAGCTGTTAAAAAAGTGGAGTCAGAATGATGTGGGACCGTTCACTCCTAAAGCTGGAGTCCTGAAATAGGAGGATTTTCCTATTTTCAGGAGACAGTTAAGACAAAATGATGCTGTCTGTTATACTGTGTCCATTTCAGTGGTGTGAGACTTTTAGTTTTTCTTTGTTTCTCATTTTACTCATTGCGTAGCTTCAGGGTTGTATTATTTTATTTTTTATTCTTTATTTGTTACATCAGTGTGGTTTAGTACCAGTTTCATTAAGGTTTTGTTTCTATTGTCTTTACAATAATTATGAACCTTTTATTGTAGGACTTGTATTAATAAAGAAAGGATTCTGAAACGTCTGTGTTGAAAGTTATGTTGGTCTTCATATAATCTGAGCAACAAAATAATAGTAAAGTCAACCAGACCCTGCAGATGCAGCGACTACAGTAGTAAGGTTTGGCTGCAGGAGGATTAAATGATGTAATGAGTAGAAAAATCCAGGAAATGCTGTAAGCCACGCCCACTTCTCACATTGTTGACAGCAGTTTAATCTTATCCTGGTAGTTAGCCTGCTGTGGAGCAGCGAGCTGCAGAGGATAAATCACCATGGTGACTGGTCCGGGATAAACTTGGCCAGCTTTTGTGCAACCGACTTGAGGATAACTTCATCCAGGATCACCACAGGATCACCACAGGATCACCACAGGATCACCACAGGATAACAACAGTTTGCCGGCTTAATCCCTTATCGTGGTTTTGTGCAATACCCCCCAGATGATCCCTGTTTGTATACGGGTGCGTTTTCTGTTTCTGAGGAGCGTCGCATACGGGCGGACACCCTTTCAACAGGTTTTATTCACTTCCTCCCTCCGGGGATGTAATAAACGTGATTTCTTTTATTTTTTTTACCACTGTTGGAATAAAATATCATGCAATACATACAGCAGCGTCCAAGCTTCTCATTACAGTGGCTATGTTGTATAATAATAGCCGCATCGAACACTGCTCTGTGAGGTGTGCTGGTGGAGAAAACAATGTCACCATCCTGAAGGGACCAGGTACCTTTTGTCAGTTTGATTTTCTGTTAAATTGACATAATCACATTCCAATAAACGGGCCAAATTCAACTCGTTTTCCTGTCCTGACTGACAAAATGGATTTTCCACTCATTTCCCGTTTGACAGGTGGGCGGGGCTTACGCCGCTCTCAAAGTAAAGCTGTTCTTAACACAGCGGCAAATGTCTGACTGCTGCTCAGCCTCCTGTCAGGACTGTAAATAACTCATAAAGTTGTATTAGTGTCACACGAAGAAGCTCACTCTGTGCTTATAGATATTTTTTTTCCAGAATTGGTATTCTCAAAAATGGGGTGGTGCTATAATGGAGGACTAGATGGAGCCAGAGTCCCGGGGAGCTGTCCTGCCTGTGCTTCATGCAGTGGCTCCGCCCCCCGTTAGGGGGAGCTAGTGAGCTGGACAGAGTGTCAGCCTGCAGCAGTGAGAGAAGAAGACTGAGCAGTGTGGCTGCTGCTGGATTTTCTAGGGTTCATTTCAAACAGCATCGAAAATACGTGCCTGTAAGTACTCAAGTATACTTAGTTGATGTTCAGGATGGAGGTGAATTTGATACTTGAGTTTATTTTGAAGTTTCAACACAGATGCTAATTCCGTTAGCATGTCAATGGTGTTTCCATTAATAGTTAGCATTGAGCTAGCGGCTTTCATTTTAAATATTGACTGGTTTTGTTTTCAGACAGTGATGTACGTTGTGATACATCTTGTTTATATGTTCACTTATCTGGTTTGTTTCAGTTTTACAGCCTTCAGGAGAAAGTAATAAAAGCTCAGACCAGCTGAAATGAGTGAGTCAATGTCTTTATTTCGAGCCAGAAAAAAAAGAAAAGAACAAAAGAAATAAAACAAACTTCAACTTCGAGGAAACTAAAAACAACGAAAGAAAAGAAAAAATGATGAAAAGAATGAAATCATCAGCTCGAAAGGGAGTGGACAGAAGACGAGCTTATTTAAACCTACCCCTTTTTTCTTCAAGACATATAGACTGCTGCAATATGTATGACACACATTTTGGCAAATGTTCTCCTATACCTACATAAAAATAGTTGAAGAAAAAAAAATGTAACACCGCCGTCACCCTCAATTTCTATACAATTTTAACATTTGAGGATATAATTTTGAATACCATCACCCCTAATTTCTATACAATTTTAACATTTGAGGATATAATTTTGAATACCATCACCCCTAATTTCTATACACTTTTAACATAGGAAGATTTTTTTTAATACATGTGTCAATACATGTGTTTATATATGTGTATACACATATATAAACACACACATTATTCATTGTCTTCATTCTTGTAATTAGTAGGAAGTATTTTTTTCTATCTTGATTTAAACCGACATGAAGGAACTTTTCAACCTTAAAACATTTTAATATCTTTTGTGACGAGACATCGACTTACAACTAGCTGAATGGCCCCTCTGTCACGGCCTGAGGACGTCAGTATTGCTTCCACGGACTGCTTTACGGCATGCGTCACATCATGATAGAACATTGTTTAGCCACCATTAGATTCATGACCTCGTCGCTATCCGTCCTTCACACAGCCGCTGGAAACAAATGAAGGCGAGTTCAGTCCGACAGCACGCCACCGGGAGCAGTATTTTACAACGTCACATGCTAGTCCTCATGGGAACTGTAGTATTCTTTCAGGCAAAACACTACCGCTTTTGTCCACTGGCGCCGCCAAAATCAACGAAAACTGAAAGTTCCTCAGTGTTGCTTTAAAGCTCGGGTTGGCGATTTGAATGAGATACATTTTTTTAAATACTGGTTCAAATGATCTTTATGACCCGATGGGAAACAATTCATAGCGTTTTCTTAAAGTAGTTTGGAAAATATCCGCTATCTACAGCAGGAGTAAAACGGGAAAAACAGCAACCGATCGTCTTGACGGGACACCTTTTTTTAAACCAATCAAATCCCTTCGCCGTTCGACCTGCCCCCTGCGCGTACATGTCAATGGCGTGCACTGACCCTGATTCAGTGCGCGCGTAGAAGGACGGAGCGTCGTTGCAGAATGGCGGAGAAGAATGTTTGGGGCTTTACTTACCGGTGAGTGCACCATACTTGGCATAGTTCAAATAAAGAAAAACGAAGAAACGAAGCGCTGAGGACAGGTTACGCCAGGAACGCAATGGACGCGGAAGTGCTTCGCGCACCGCGCGCGCGGAACGTCTCTGCGTCTCCGCTCCCAACGGAGCTCCTCCAATGGGGTGGGAGCTGGGCGGAGCCTTGGGAGATGCTACATTCGTGCTACATGCTAGTTTTCCAAGATCGCCAACCCTAGCTTTAAACTGGTGAATATTTGGACATTGCTTGAGATCAGATCCCAGTTGGTTCCCAAGTTTAACACCACACACAGAAACACAAAAACTTTTTCGAGTGGTTCTTATGGCTGGAACTTTAAAGTTTCCACACCCTCACAGACTGACCTTCCCTGTCTACAAAAAGCTTTTGAATGTTCATTGGGAGTACCTTTTTACTGGTTTAAACAGAATTTGAGCAGTGTAACAATTAGCCAAATCATGAAGCTTTAAGTGTTTGGACTGCAGAAGAAATATTAGTGTGGTCATAATAACCTACCTTATGTATAACTCTTAAAGCACGTTTTTGAAGAATGAAGAGGGGATGCAGCACACTTCTATAATTGTTTGCCCAAATCTCTATGCAATAAGTTAAAGGAGTCATATTATGCAAAATTCACTTTAAAAAGGTGTCTTTACAGTCATGTTGCCTCCCAGAGCCTCTGTATGATCCCCCAGAAGTGAAACATTCAGTCACCTCCCTCAATTGTGGCTCCACTTTTAAGAAAATATACACTCAAACACGCGGTTCTGAAATCTTCCTCTTTCTGACGTCATGAAGAGGAACGCCACCCCCCCCCCGGAAGAGAATCCAGCCTCTGGCCGGCCCCCGGACAGGTCGCTCATTTCGGCTGTATTTTCTCATCCATCTCCAGTGTTTTCATAAAGTCAGCTCCTCCACCGTCTTCAGGTGGGTCAGCTGACGAGCTGACAGTTTTTGCTAGCTTAGCCACAGTTAGCTCGGATGGGAACGTAGCGGAGCTCCTCTCCCCAGCAGAGAGGCTCTTTGAGTCGGCCGCGGCTGTGACGGCGCCCGGGCGTCTGACTTCCAGGAGCCGAGTTGGGGCCGATTGGGTAAACGGCCCGGAGCTGCTCCACGGAAGCTGGTCCCGAAGCGGCGGAGACGCACGGCTCGCCCGGCCGCCGGGCCGCTCCTCTCCTCGCCGGGAGGCTGCTCAGCTCCGGAACCCGGCGGAGGCGCACTGCGCCGGGCGCAAAGTCACCACACACCGGCAGCGCCGTCCGGATGAAGAGGGCTGCTCCTCTGAGAGGCTCTCTGCTCTCGATGTCACACCAACAACACATGATATAAACAGAAAATAAAAAACACTCCTCATTTCGCTTCTGCGAGGTCGCTCTGCTCGTCCAGCCACATTGATCTGTAATTTATAGACTTCCAGCAAGGATGAGTTCATGGTTTATGTTTTGATCTCAAATGAGAGCTTTTCTTTATCCAATAGTTACTTTTGTTTGGTTTATTCTATATAAAAACGGTAATTTCCGCGTTTGCTGCTGTCTGGACCCTGTTCAGCTGATTCTCTCCTCCCGAGGCGGCGGAATAACAACATATAGGAAAAAGTTTACGTCCGTGAGGTCGTGCATTGTGTTTTATTTTGAAACTTCCGGTGTAACTTCCTGTAAGGTGCTTTCTCAACGACAGTGAATTTACGAGGTGGGCGTGGCCAGATGCGTTCAAGTTCATCACGAAAAATAGGCTGTCAAAAACAGGCTGTTCTGAAGAAGGCTCCTCAGAGCCACTTTTTAGACCCTCAAACTCCGAACAGAGGACGAATTTGGGGCAAACAAACTTATATACTATGTTTTTGGGCGCCCGTGACCTATATGACGTGACTGAAAAATAGCATAATATGACTCCTTTAAGTATGGAAAAACTAATGAGCAATATAATAAGTACAATGCATGGTATTCTAGGAAGTATTTAGCTTTATTGATAATTGAAATGCTTTTAGCTACCTTATTTTGGATATGTCTTAAGTGTGCTTTCCAAAGTTTCCAAGTTTAATTTGCTGTCAATAATAATTCCTAAGAATTTGATTTCTGACACTGCCTCTAAATAATCACCATCTATATTTATTGCTGGGCCCAGACTTCTATTACAATTCCCAAAGAACATACCTTTGGTTTTATTTAAATTTAAGGACAGTTTATTGATATTCATCCATGTTTTTAATTTTATTAGTTCATTATTTACATTATATATCAAATCGCTATAATGATCACTGGTGTAGAGGTTAATCTTTTGAATCCATCATGAAATGTTGAAATTGTCCTTTTTTGGTTGGTACCAAGACGTCTGGTCAGAATCTCTCTCTTCTTCTGGTAGAAGTTGCACAACGTTCTCGTTTAACTGGTCAAATTCACTCATGAGTTTGAAAAACTCCTTCAACTGATCATCAACAGTGTCTGGATCATCTCTGTTGTTCATCAAGGCACTTATCTTGTTCAGCTTTGCAGTCACCTGCGACAGCTTTGCTCTTCTTAAATTGATCTGCCGCAGCAATTGTTCTTTCATGTATTTTTCTGTGTACTTTGGCGCCCTCTTTTGGCCATCGTCGGCACCGCACACATCTTCCTTCTGACTGGCGTCCAGCTTGACGTCATCCTCCATTGTTCCTTCTTTACCGCGTTCCGTGCTCAACAACAGTTCTAATACAGCAATCCATGACACCAATCACGCATTGATTCCTTAATAAGTGCCATCTTCAGAAGATCACAGCATCAGTGTTGTCTGACAGTTCTCTTTTGGCTTGTTTCTGCAGGTTACCAGCTTGTTGCGTTGCGTCTCGACTTGGCTCCTTCTCTCACTGATCACGGTTCTTTTACTTGCTGTAGAGGTTAATCTTCTGAAGCGGTGGTTTCTTTGATCGTCTTGCTTTAAACCGTTCTTGACAATAACGGACAAAGAGCCTTTTCACGCGTGTGACAACGTCTCCGTCGCAGCACGGTAAAAGAACCGTGCGCTCCGTCCGCCATCATTTATTTACTCATTTCAAACAGCTGAACTAAATAGCTTCCTCCTTGTGGGTTCACCCGAAAGGTGCGCCCTCTAGCCGCACGCACACACACTGCATGGTCAAACAAACTTAATTGCCCAATGTGTAAACCTTTTAACATATGAAACTCCCTTGTTTAACTTAAAATACACAATGCATGAACTTAAATCTTCTTAAACTTACACATAAGAAATGGCGCTTACAACTGGAATAAAATATGTTAGTGTCATCTGCAAAGAGAATTAATTTAAACAATTTTGATACATTAAATATGTCATTAATTTAAAAAAATAAATAATTTTGGACCCAGTACAGACCCCTGTGGGACCCCACAAGCAATGTCCAAACAACCAGAGGAAATTTCTCCCATCTTCACATACTGCTGTCTCCCCAATAAATAGCTTTGAATCCAGCCCAAAGCCACTCCCCTAATACCATATCTTTCTATTTTTTTAATAAAATGTCATGATCAAGAGTATCAAAAGCCTTTTTTAAATCGATAAATATTCCTACCGCATATTTCTTTTTATCTAAGCTACACGAAATCTCTTCCACTGCCTCAATTATTGCCATTGGTGTTGACCGAGCTGACCTAAATCCATACTGACTTTCATTAAAGGTGCATTAAGGAGTTTTTCAACTTTAAAAATACTTATTTTCCACCATAAATATGTTACACATATTAATGACGTGTACAATGTCCCCTGACATATTCATTACAAGTACCGCTAACAGCGCTAAACTGTCACTTGAAAGTTGCAGTGCTGGTCCGGCACCAGCATTTTTTTGGGGAGAATTTGAAAGGAATGATGTAATGCACGCTCCGGCTGACCTGACGTAGTTAGGTTTCTTTTTGTCCGCCATTACTCCACCAGATGCTTAGTGAGCAACAACTGAGCAGGATCTTCCAGAAAGTCAGAACAGACTGGCTTCTAGCACTGCCACAGCTCCACACAGACTCCACCAGGGAGAAGACACTTAAATCTTACTGGAGCGCTACTAAAAGAGCGAGGAAGGAGTTCCCCTCTTCCGTGCACGCGAGCCACAGGGACGAGTGTTTCACTAAGCTGCATTATACCCAATGCCTGCAGGGGGCGCTGTTTCGCATAAAACGTGCAAACTCCTTAATGCATCTTTAAGTAGGTGATGTTTGGTAATAAATTTTTCTAGCCTACTATCAAAAAGTTTTTCTAAAACTTTTGAAAACTGGGGGAGCAGAGAGACAGGTCTGTAGTTGGTGAAGAGGTGCTTGTTTCTATTCTTGTACAGTGGTATTACTTTTGCTATTTTCATTTTATTTGGGAATGTTCCAGTTTGAAATAATAAATTACAGATGCAAGTTAAGGGGTTTGGAGATGCTATGTACTATTTGCTTGATTAATGACATATCAATATCATAACAATCAGTAGATGACTTGGTAACTATATTACTTCTTCCTCAGTTACTCCAGACAGAAACATTGTCTTTAAATTTGGCTCTATCAAGGATACAACATTGTCAATGGAAGAACTAGGAATTTTTGCCGCTAACTCCGGTCCAACATTCACAAAAAAACTATTGAAACTCTCCGCAATCTCATTCATATTATAATTATCTTTATTTTTATCTATAAAATAGGTTGAATATGAATTATTTGTAGCATTGTCTTTAATTAATGTATTTAATATTCCCCAAACCTTTTTAGTATTGTTCTTATTTTTATTTAATATGTTAGTATAATATAATTTCTTACTTCTTCGATAATCAGTTTATTTTTATATAGTTTGTATCGATGTTCAGCCATTTCTGTTCTTAAAGGACCTATATCATGCAAAATCCAATTTTTTAAGGTTTCAAGCATGCCACAAAGTTGATTTCCCTTTCAAACCACCCCCTAAAGGCTATTTTCCTTCTTCCACACGTCTGAGTAATCTCTGTCAGTCTGCTGCTCTCTACAGCAGCCCCTCCCTTCGGGTAGAAAACAGCTTGTTTGAAACTCTTCAAACCTCAGTACGTCACAAAAGTTGAACTCCTCCCACCACTCTTCTCCCCCCCCACCCCCGCCAGACAACACCCCGCTCTCCTCTGACCAGCAGCAAATCAGCGTTGCTGCTTTTTTATATCTCCGATTACGGAGATAAACTTTAACCATCGTCTGAAAGCAACAATCAAGCAAGAGCAAGAGTCTGAAGGGTCTGAAGGGTCTGGAGGGTCTGGAGGGTCTGGAGGGTCTGGAGGGTCTGGAGGGTCTGGAGGGTCTGAAGGGTCTGGAGGGTCTGAAGGGTCTGGAGGGTCTGAAGGGTCTGAAGGGTCTGAAGAGTCTGGAGGGTCTGGAGGGTCTGGAGGGTCTGAAGGGTCTGGAGGGTCTGGAGGGTCTGGAGGGTCTGAAGGGTCTGGAGGGTCTGGAGGGTCTGGAGGGTCTGAAGAGTCTGGAGGGTCTGAAGGGTCTGAAGGGTCTGCGCTTGGTGAGTTTCTCACAGGAAAAGGCGTTTTCACGTGTCTTTGTGTGTAGAGAAGCTAGAGCTAAAGAGCTAAAGCTAACCCTTAGAGAAGCTAATGCGTGACGTATTGAAGCTCTGATTGATTGAAGTGATTGAATCAGTCAAAGTCCACAGGGGGAGAGGCGGGATTTTCAGTGAAACAGCGTTTTCTCTTCCGGGTTTCAGAATTAACCTCCGAAAATCTTTTATTTAACACAAAATGACTTTTTCTTAGCGCCAAAAATAAACTATTACCATGTTAATGCCAATAATAGGGTTTGGACGAGCTAAAAAAGCAGGATACAGCCCCTTTAACTTCATGAATTGTCTATATAAATCATTTTTCTTTTTACAAGCATTTTGTAAGCCTGTAGTTGGCCAAGGACATCTTATAGCTTTGTTATTTTTCCTGAATTTGCGAATTGGACAGTTTCTATTGTACACAGAACAAAAAATTTCCAAAAAATGCTCAAATGCACTATCCACATCTGTTTCTCTATACACACAATCCCAATCTTGTTAACTTAAATCATTGTAAAGTGAATTGATCGACTCCTCAGTTCTTACTCTTTTATAAATATATTATTCAGGTAATTTAATTTTTTTCCCATTATCATTATATATTGTGAAAACAGGTAGATGGTCAGTTATATCACTTATCATTAGTCCACTGGCATTTGCGGCTTGCATATTATTGCTGCAGATGTTGTCAATGAGAGTAGTGCTGTGAGATGTAATTCTATTTGGCCTTGTAATAGTTGGATAAAGACTCATGCTGTACATTATTTTGATGTAGTCCTGAACCAGTTTATTGCCATTTGGGTTCAGTAAATCAATACTGAAATCCCAGCAGATAAAAATGGTCTTATTACAGGTGGGTGAAAACATTTTCTCCACCCAATCTGAGAAAAACCCTAAACCTGATGATGATCGGTAAATACAGCTGACAATAAAGTTTGGTCGGGCTCTGACTTTTTTCCGTCGGACCAATCACGTGTCGTTTAGGGCGGGACATGAAGCTTTGACGGAAGCAGGAAGCGACGGACTGCTAATGATATTAGCATGGCTAGTGAAAACAATGGATGTCCCGACAGCGATTAAATCTGTTTTGGATGAATCCTCTGTAGGGTGTTCCTAACTGACGTCACGGTCACGTGACCTTCCACAACAATCGCCATGTTGGAGGACACACGCTGTGGTCACACAGCGGTGTCAGGCAGACTGAACGGTTCATCCGGCACACATCATCGCCCGTGTATGAATAGAGTAGTCCAGACTGACAATGGTGAAGTTTTGTGCTGTTGTGGGATGCGGGCAGACCGCGATGTGGGTGGGGTTTTTTTTTTTGGATACCGGCTGTTTTCACGCACCGAGGAGAGCAGACTCACAAGTCTCACAAAGAAGACGGCTGGCTGGCTAACGAGGATTCCAAGAGCTGATGTGCAGGAATCAAGCATCAAGAACACGAGAGTCTGTGATCTCCACTCTGTATCCGGTAAGATCAGCGTTATTACTTGATGATTTTATGCAGCATTTGGGTAGAATGTCATTGACTTTGGTGGGAACCCGGTGCTCTGAGCTGTGGTGCAACCCAACTTATATTAGACTGCTGTCTAAAATTATAGCATATGTCTATGGTGCTGGAGTTAGCATTGATTGTTACTGAGGGTTAGTGCTGCTTTAGAAACAATTTCGAATCAGAGCAACTGATACTTGAGAGCAGCCACTCCAGGGGACCCTCAAGTAAATGTGCCCCAAAATAACAAATCAACTTCCAATGCACCATATAAATTGTTTGGTATTCTCAGGATAGACTTCAGCATTTCTTAGTCTTCAAAGTTTAGAGTATTTATGTGAGAGTGTGTGGATGTGTAAAGAATACTTTTGCCTTGATTTATCTCACCATGGAGAAATTTACCATTACAGAGGCTCAAAGAACACACAGGGGCAAAACAGTGAGGAAATGTGTAAATAAGGAATAGTCAGACCGATCTCACTGGCTTCCTGATCACTGGCAAGCAGGAGGAGATCAACCGTCTCACTGTAGAGAATTTGGAATTAAAAAACAAACTGACAGCTACTGAAATTGGAGAAGGTTTGTTTTTATACATATGCCATATTGATGATGATGATGATGATGATGATGATGACAAAACTGTGCACCTGTGCTGCACTGACAAACATCGGTGACACCGTTGTGCCCTTTGACTGAACTGTAAATGTTTCTGTGTAGTATTAAAGAACAGCTGCATTCTTTTTCATGAAAACTTAGGACTCCATGCTTCTGCTTTTACGTTTTGTCTTAACATGTTTCACATGACTTGTATTTGAACTGCCAAATAAAAATATGCCTTTCCTTTTAATCAGTTAACCAGTTGAATTATAAATGCAAACAAACAATTCCCCTCGAAAAACAGCTTTATTTGGTATCAGCATGCCTGCAGATTCACGGACAATTAGGCGGTAAGAACCAGTTACACTGGACACATATATTGTAGGTTCCTGAATAATGAAGCCCAAGCTTGACGCTCCTATCTCCTCCTTCAAACTTCAAACTTTATTTATTTGTCTAGCACTTTTCATGATAATAAAAACAACGCAAAGTGCTTAACAGTAAAAAAAAAAAAAAAAAAGAATAAAAGCCGCACCATCAATAAGTGTACACCACACGCACACACACAAACACACACACACACACACACACACACACACACACACACACACACGCTCAAACACACACACACACACACACACACACACACACACACACACACACACACACACACAGTTTATGCCCATAGCAAGGCAGAGGAGACATGGCATGACACTAAGCATCATGGGAAATGATGCTCCTTCTCCTGAAATCCACACGTGAAATACAAAAAAACTCCACAGAATCCTCTCCATTCACTCAAACTGTTTAGTTAAACTTCAAAGTCGTGTGATAACATCACAACATCCAGAAAAAAAATGAAATTACAAAGGTAATATCCAGAGATACAAAGAACAAGAGAAAAGGGGGGGGGGAGAAGCTGTGGCTCCACTCCACTTGCCCAACTGTCTGTCTGATGCAGGACAGCCACAAAAACAAAACTTAATTTTTTAACAGGCAATTAAATATGCAAACTTCCAGAAAACCTCAGTTTACTCCATAACATCCAACAAACCTGATCCATATGGATTTTTAACCTTAACTTATGCATACACAATTTCAAAAGTAATTAACCACAACATGAACTGTACCTAATCACCTGTGAATATTTTAACCTGTAAATAGTCACTTTACATCTCAAACACAAATAAGCATTTACATATGAAATGGCATTTTCAAATTGATAAACTCAAACTGTTTTTAAGCTCCTACATATACGTTGATATGGATTTTGTCACATTCACTTCAGTATGTAAAATGTTCCAGAAAGCTGAGTAGACATGAAAACACACCTCCAGCATTTATATAAAAACAAACAAGAAAAGGCCAGATAACTTCAAAATAACACATACAGATCAATTACTACCACAACTTGAGTCACATCAGACTTCAGTAACACCTCCAGCAGGTGTAAAGCAGCCGAGGAGCTGTAATGTCATGAGCTGCTTTAACGACTCTTTTTCCTGCTGCCTCTGCATTCTGGACAGAACCCAGAACCCAGAACCCAGAACCCCGCACAGCCTCTGGGGTTTCCTTGATGTTCACACCGCTGCGGTTTTCATTGTCACAGCGTACAGACGGTTTAGTGAGTAGACCAGGTAGTTAACAATGTGGAAGTAGCTGATGTCGGCCCATTTATCCTCGTTCCGGGTAAATTCCGTGCTTGCGATTAAGCATGGGTCAACATAGTCGATTCCCTTGCACTTTTCGCGATACAGAATCCTGTTTTTTCGCTCAAAAGTCCGCAGTAATCCTCCACCGTCTCATGTGTTTATAACTTCGTGTATGCCCTCCAACATGGCGCCCAAAACTGTTGCTCAGCAAACGATGACGTCATTAGGAACACCCTATTGCGCCTTTGAAAAACGATCAGCAAGAGGTTTTTTTCTTTGCGGTGATTGGCTGAAACCAAACATGGTTAGGAAGGCGCACTGTGTCCTTCAGTCCAATGAACGCAAAGAGTTCTACAGCAGGTCCCTCCTTCCCTGAACGGATTTGCCGGGTGAAATCCCAGATTGACCTGTGAAGCAATTCGTTGCTGCACATGTCAATATGGCTTCTGCCGGGTTAGAATTATTAATGTTCATGAAGTTGAATAGAACTTGAATTTGATGGTTAGAAAGTTATTTACATCATTAATGCAGTTATTGAACCTTTGAGGTACTTAATTGTTGCTTATTGTTGCTTATTTCGACAAAGAGAATATATTTTTTATTTAATACTGCAGTAATATCTTTTAAATCTTAAATCACGTGAAATGTTATCACAGTTGTGAGTTGTAGAGTTCAGAATAATTGTACAATAAAAAAGTTCTTTTATGAGTAACATTATTGTCTTAAACATATTTTTATTTTCACAAAATGATTTTTGAAAAATAGGGGTCGTCTTATAACCAGAGTCGTCTTATATTCGGGCCAATACAGTATTATAATAAAATGCGCAGTGTGTGCGAGAAGGTATGCACATATGAGTGTGGGCTCCAATATACCAATTCTTACATTGCTGTGCCCGCGGACTGGCTTCAGTTCTACTTCTGGGATCCGTGGTTCTTGTGCTGGACTGTCCAACGGACTGTCCTCAACATAGTCCTAGACTTTACTTCTTATTGTCTCATGCTAGCTGTTGCCAAAGCTGTCCGTCCCCGGGAGAGGGATCCCTCCATACTGTGGTTCTCCCCAAGATTTCTTCTTTTCCCACTGGGTTTTTGGAGTTTTTCTTGCCGGATGTGAGGGTCTAAGGCGGTGGTTGCTTCGTTTTGTCTTGTTACTGTGAACGTATGGTCAATCGTCAACAAGATCGACGAATTGGATCTGCTACTTGCCAGACATCCACTCACCCGCGACTGCTGTGTCCTGGTCGTGACGGAGACGTGGCTCCGGGAGGAGATCCCCGACGCCTCGATGCAGCTAGAAGGTCGCACAATGCACCGTAGCGACCGAGATGCTAACGCCGGCAAGAGCAGAGGAGGAGGTCTGTGCATCTACATCCACAACAACTGGTGTCTGAACAGTAAGGTCCTCACCACAGTCTGCTCCCCGGACTTAGAGGCAATGTCTGTGATGTGCAGACCATTCCACCTGCCTAGAGAAATACATCAGATGATCAGAGAAATATATGTTGCTGTAATCACCTCAGTCTATATTGCACCGGATGCTAACGTTAGCACGGCCCTCGCCCAGCTGTATGACGTCATCACTGAGCAACAGCGGAGATACCCAGAGGGAGTCCACATCATCGCAGGGGACTTCAATAAAGCCTGCTTAAGGTCAGTGCTGCCTAAATTTGTACAGTATGTAACATGCCCCACGAGGGGGAACAACACCCCTCCCCCACCTGGGTATATCGGACCATCTCTCCTTGCTCTTGGTCCCAGCATACACCCCTTCACCAGCATACACCCCACCACTAGCTTAGCTACGAGCGCGCAGCGCGACTGGCTGTCTGGTCATGTGACCAGATCATGTGATCAGGCGCCGCCTGATCAAACCAGTCGCCTGCATTATAATTTTATTGTCATGTCCTCCACCCCTGAAGTTTGGTCAGCCAGTACAAATAATTTATTTTTACCAAGTCAGTGGAAACCGAGGAAGACTGAAGCTGCATGATCTGATCACATGGTCACATGATCTGGTCACATGACCAGACAGCCACTCGCGCTGCGCGCTCGTAGCTAAGCTACTCGGTTCAAACAGAACGTCAAACATGAAGCTCCAGGTCCATTCTCCACCTCTAACCTGTCAGTCACCATAATCACACAGTTTGTCCTCCAGTCTCCCGCCTGCTAAGTGAGGAGAAGCTGCGCAGGAAAAAAACTGTGCTGCACATGGCTTATCTGGGGTTGGAGCTGGACTCACGCTCCATGATGGCCCGCCTCTCCAAGGAGAGGCGAACCTCTCTTCTCTCGGCCCTGAGGTCTGCGATGACCGCCCCTCTGGTCAGGGTCCGTTTCATCAGACCCATCCTGGGTTTGATGGCTGCGGCCCACCCGGTGGTACGGTTGGGCCCTCTACACATGCACAGGCTGCAACGGTGGTTTGCACACCTCCGCTGCGTGGGAAAGCGGGATGGACGCAGAAAGGTCCTGATCCCGCCCCAGGCATGCCAGGATCTCCTCTTCTGGATGGATCCGGCTCTCCTCATGCAAGGAGTCCCCCTGGGCTGCGTATTGCATCACGTCGAGGTGTTCACGTCTCTCGCAGGATGGGGGGGCACCCTAGACCACCACGTGGTGGGCGGTGCCTGGGACTCCACTCCCATTCACATCAATGTGCTGGAAATGACGGCGGTGCAGCGGGTCCTGCTCCATTTCCAAGCGAGGCTGAAGGACAGCCGTGTGCTCGTCAGGTCGGACAACACCACAGTGGTCTCGTACCTGAACAGGCAGGGGGGACCCGGTCTCCCCCCGCTTCATCGCAAAGCGGCGGAGATCCTCCTGTGGGCGGGCCGGTACCTCGCCTCTCTCAGAGCGTGACACGTGCCCGGGGTTCTCAACGTCGGTACGGACAGGATGTCCTGGGGAGGCCCGCTCCACGACGAGTGGGGTCTGTCCCCGTGGGTGGCAGACCGACTCTGGCGCAGGTTCAGACTCCCAGTCTGGTTCTCGCTCAGGTCGTCAGAGGGACCCCCTCTGGGGGTAGATGCCTTCGCACACAGGACTTGGCCTCCGGGCCTCCTGTACGCGTTCCCTCCGGCCCCCCTCTTGACCCCGTTGCTGCGCAGGGTGAGGATGCACAATCTGCACGTTATTGTGGTGGCTCCGGACTCCCCGAGCGCCCGGTGGTTCCCGGACCTCATTCAGTTGGCGGTCGTAGACCCGTGGCCGATTCCCAACGGGCCCGATGCGCTGCTGCAGGCAGGGGGCGCCCTTCGATCCCGCCCCTTTCTGGGCAGGAGGCTCCTGGCTTGGAGGCTGAGCGGGTGAGACTAGTGGAACTAGATCTCCCTCCAGTGGTGGTGTACACCATCCAGAGTGCCAGGGCCCCCTCCACTGTCAAGGCCTACAGGTCTCGGTGGCAGCTCTTCACGTAGTGGTCTCCGGTCTCCTGCGCTATAGGTGGAGTTCTGGAGTTTCTCCAGGCCCTGCTGGACAGCGGCCACGCTGCATCCACACTGCGGTGTTTGCATCGGCCATTACAGTGGGTCACTGCCACTTCTCTGCACACAGCCACCCGCTGGTGAAGCAGTTTCTGCGCAGGGCGTGTTGGCTACGGCCACCCCCCAGGCACATGGTCTCCCCATGGGACCTCCACACTGCATTGGAGGGTCTTAAGGAACCCCCCTTCGAGCCTTTGGAGCAGGCGGAGGACCGGTTCTCTCCTTCAAGGCCGCCATCTTGTTAGCACGAGCAGCCGCCAAGAGTTGGGGATCTCTGCGCCTTGTCGGTTCACCCATCCTGCATGGTTTTCAGCCAGGATGGGGGATTCGTGCACCTCTGGCCTAATCCGGCCTTTCATCCCAAGGTAATCACTTTGGGCTTCCGGTCACGAGTGATCCGGATCGGAACGCTTATCTCCCTGCCCGGATCGTCTGGGGACCACCCAGGGCTGTGGTTGCTGTGCCCGGTCAGGGCCCTGCGTTACTATGTCCAGCGCACAGCTGGCTTTCGCACTACGAACCAGCTGTTTGTGAGGTTTGGAGCCAGGGGGCGTGAAGCCCCGCTGACCTCTCGGCGTCTCGCCCACTGGGTGGGGGGCGCTATTGCAGCTGCCTACAGGGCACTGAATCTCTCGCCGCCGGCAGTGATTCGCGCTCATTCGACACGACGTGTGGCTGCTTCTGCGGCCTGTGCAGAGGGGTCACAGGGGGTGACATCTGCCAGGCCGCCTCCTGGGCCTCCGCGTCCACTTTTGTGCGTTCATATCTGACGGATATGTGCACAGACACTGTGGCCATGTCGGTTTTCAGCGAGAGCACGAGCTCTGTCGCTTAACCCTGTTGGTCCCTGTGGCCAGGGTGCCGCGTCCCGAGTGGGGTGGAGGACCAGGGTTTTTCCCGCCTGCCGTTCTGCCTCTGCCGCAGCTCGCAGATGTTGTGACTGTGACGGTGCTTAGCGGGAACAGGAGTTCTGCCGCATGCCGTATTGGGTCTTTTAGTCCGGCTGCCGCTTTCCGTGTGTGGGTCGCGGACCGGGGGTTTCCCCTCCGCCTGCCGCTGTGGCTTGCCCCAGCCGGCGTGTGTGTGTATCGCTGTGACGATGCTTGTGCACGTCGCGGGCGGTGCTTCGGCGCATGGATGCCCGCCTTTTTCTTTGGGAGTTCTGCAGCCGTTCTGGACGTACGGCCTGTTTACTTCCGCCTGACGCACCAATCCTGTCAGCATGCCAGCTGGGAGTACATTCATCCCTACAGCCTCCGCCTTGGTGAGTACCAATAGCGAAGCTCGTAGGTGGGATAAGCACTTACGAAATAGAATTAGTAGTCACTGGACGTAACTCCAGTTCTATGAGTAAGTAGCCTGGCATTCCAGACTGACTTCATGTGTTCCACACATATAAAGACAGTTTGGTACGGCGCCATGGCTTAATGGTTACTAACTGATATTAATGAGTTTTTATTAATAATTATCAGGTATTATCTACGAACATCTAAGAGATAATTTTACCCAGTTTTATTGAGTAAAGTAGCTGTTGAATTGTGGAGTAAATTTACCCCAATATATTTAAGTATTTCTTAGCTTTTTATTTCAATTATTTTTTACTCAATATATAGAATTAAATCTAACCAAGGAAAGTAGATGCAAATTGTTTATTGGGTATATTCTTTAGGTTTCTTTTTGTAGTGTATGCTATTTAGCTTTGGTGTAGAGCCGCGCTGCTAGCTGTTAGCATGTCTCCGTCAGACGAGTCCTCTTCCACAGGCAGCTCTTCTTCTTTGTTTGGGAGTTCTGGTGTTCGCCGTTTGCTCCGTTTGTGGTGCTAATTTGTCCTGGACTTGCAGGAGCCGGTTTGAAGCCGCCATCTCACTCTATGCTCCCCTTTTTGACTTTTTCTTTTTGTGCATGGTAATCTTGAGGCAGGCACACAGAATTAGTCCTCCTCCACCTGGGGACGGAGGCAGCGACCGAAAGTAGTCCTGATCCTCCTGCAAACTCTGTGGATCCGCTTGATGAATGTCCTGAAACGGCCATGGTGGAGCACAGAGGAATCAGGGGCCTCGGACGACTCAGGGGCCTCAGACTGCTCGGGGGGCAGAGTTGGCTCAGGGGCCACAGACCAGTTTCTGGCAGTAGCCGACTCAAGGGCCACAGGCGACTCGGGGCTGGAAGCCTCTTTGAGGGCCACAGACGACTCGGGGCTGGAAGCAGCTTCGAGGGCCACAGATGGCTCGGGGCTGGAAGCCTCTTCGAGGGCCACAGATGGCTCGGGGCTAGAAGCCTCTCCGAGCGCCACAGGCGACTCGGGGCTGGAAGCCTCTTCGAGGGCCACAGACGACTCGGGGCTGGAAGCCTCTTCGAGGGCCACAGGCGACTCGAGGCTGGAAGCCTCTCTGAGGGCCACAGACGACTCAGGGCTGGAAGCCTCTCCGAGGGCCACAGGCGACTCGGGGCTAGAAGCCTCTCCGAGGGCCACAGGTGACTCGGGGCTGGAAGCCTCTCCGAGGGCCACAGGTGACTCGGGGCTGGAAGGCTCTCCGAGGGCCACAGGCCAGTCGGGGCTGAGAGAGTCCTTGGGGGCCACAGGCCAGTCGGGGCTAGAAGCTTCTCCGAGGGCCACAGGCCAGTTGGGGCTGAGAGAGTCCTTGGGGGCCACAGGCCAGTCGGGGCTAGAAGCCTCTCCGAGGGCCAAAGATGGCTCGGGGCTGGAAGCCTCTCCGAGGGCCACTGACGGCTCGGGGCTAGAAGCCTCTCCGGGGGCCACAGGCCACTCGGGGCTGGAAACCTCTCCGAGGGCCACAGATGGCTCGGGGCTGGAAGCCTCTCCGAGGGCCACAGATGGCTCGGGGCTGGAAGCTTCTCCGATTGCCACAGATGGCTCGGGGCTAGAAGCCTCTCCGAGGGCCACAGGCCACTCGGGGCTGGAAACCTCTCCGAGGGCCACAGATGGCTCGGGGCTAGAAGCCTCTCCGAGGGCCACAGATGGCTCGAGGCTAGAAGCCTCTCCGAGGGCCACAGATGGCTCGGGGCTGGAAGCCTCTCCGATTGCCACAGATGGCTCGGGGCTAGAAGCCTCTCCGATTGCCACAGATGGCTCGGGGCTAGAAGCCTCTCCGAGGGCCACAGAAGGCTCGGGGCTGGAAGCCTCTCCGAGGGCCACAGATGGCTCGGGGCTAGAAGCCTCTCCGAGGGCCACAGATGGCTCGGGGCTAGAAGTCTCTCCGATTGCCACAGATGGCTCGGGGCTAGAAGCCTCTCCGAGGGCCACAGAAGGCTCGGGGCTGGAAGCCTCTCCGAGGGCCACAGATGGCTCGGGGCTAGAAGCCTCTCCGAGGGCCACAGATGGCTCGGGGCTAGAAGCCTCTCCGAGGGCCACAGGCCAGTCGGGGCTGAGAGAGTCCTTGGGGGCCACAGGCCAGTCGGGGCGAGAAGCCTCTCCGAGGGCCAAAGATTGCTCGGGGCTGGAAGCTTCTCCGAGGGTCACAGGCCACTCGGGGCTGGAAGCCTCTCCGAGGGCCACAGATGGCTCGGGGCTGGAAGCCTCTCCGGGTGCCACAGAAGGCTCGGGGCTGGAAGCCCCTCCGAGGGCCACAGATGGCTCGGGGCTAGAAGCCTCTCCGAGGGCCACAGATGGCTCGGGGCGAGAAACCTCTCCGAGGGCCACAGGCCAGTCAGGGCTGAGAGAGTCCTTGGGGGCCACAGGCCACTCGGGGCTAGAAGCCTCGCCGAGGGCCACAGGCCAGTCGGGGCTGAGAGAGTCCTTGGGGGCCACAGGCCAGTCGGGGCTGAGAGACTCTTTGGGGGCCACAGGCCACTTGGGGCTAGAAGCCTCTCCGAAGGCCACAGGCCAGACGGGGCTTAGAGACTCTTTGGGGGCCACAGGCCACTTGGGGCGAGAAGCCTCTCCGAGGGCCACAGGCCACTCGGGGCTGGAAGCCCCTCCGAGGGCCACAGGCCAGACGGGGCTTAGAGACTCCTTGGGGGCCACAGGCCACTTGGGGCGAGAAGCCTCTCCGAGGGCCACAGGCCACTCGGGGCGAGAAGCCTCTCCGAGGGCCACAGACCACTCGGGGTGAGAAGCCTCTCCGAGGGCCACAGGCCAGTCGGGGCTGAGAGACTCCTTGGGGGCCACAGGCCACTTGGGGTGAGAAGCCCCTCCGAGGGCCACAGGCCACTCGGGGCGAGAAGCCTCTCCGAGGGCCAAAGGCCAGTCGGGGCTGAGAGACTCCTTGGGGGCCACAGGCCAGTCGGGGCTGAGAGACTCTTTGGGGGCCACAGGCCACTTGGGGCGAGAAGCCTCTCCGAGGGCCACAGGCCAGACGGGGCTTAGAGACTCCTTGGGGGCCACAGGCCACTTGGGGCGAGAAGCCTCTCCGAGGGCCACAGGCCACTCGGGGCTGGAAGCTCCTCCGAGGGCCACAGGCCAGTCGGGGCTGAGAGACTCCTTGGGGGCCACAGGCCACTTGGGGCGAGAAGCCCCTCCGAGGGCCACAGGCCAGTCGGGGCGAGAAGCCTCTCCGAGGGCCACAGGCCAGTCGGGGCGAGAAGCCTCTCCGAGGGCCACAGGCCAGTCGGGGCTGAGAGACTCTTTGGGGGCCACAGGCCAGTCGGGGCTGAGAGAGTCCTTGGGGGCCACAAATGGCATCTGTCCCTGGATGGAGTCCTTGACTGCAGAGACCTCCAGGTTCTGCTGGGAGGCGATCAGGCTGGAAGAAGAAGGACAGTCAGTGATTGGTCAGAAGCAGCAGCAGCTCTCAGGTGAGACTCGAACAGAAACTTACTACTGAGTGTGGCGGGGGTCCTGCCTCAGGTGGCTCATGGAGATGAAGGGGTGCTGCAGAGCCTCGTGAGGCCTCAGCCTGAGACGCCCGTCCAGATCCAGCATCCCCTTCAGCAGGTCCACAAGAGCCTTCCTGTCCTCCAGCTCGCTGTCGTGGTGGTGTGGATGGATCTGGATGAGGAAACACAGTCAGATCAGGGGATTTGGTCTGATTCTTCACAGCATTCCTTTGGTGAAGCACAGGAAGAGGAATGGAAGGTTCCACACCTCCAGGGCTTCACTTCTTTCAGACATGAAATCAGCTCAGTGAGATGTATTTGGATCAAACTTCGTATTGTTCCAATCTAGGATTTTTTTTTTCCTTTATGCTTCATTAGTTCATTGATTTTTTATCTTTTAGCTGACTGATATAGAAGATAGAAGACATGGAATAGAATAGAAGCAGTGAAGATTTCAAAGCGCTGTGATGAACAGTCCAGAGCAGGGCCTGGGTGAAGTGTCGGTGTGGGTGACTGGGGCAGGTTGTAAAGTGACTGGAACTGAGGAAGGGAAGAAGGTCCAAGAGCAGAGCAGAGGAGACTTACATGAACCAGCTGGTCCAGGCAGCTCAGCGTCGTGAAGGGGGAACACGCTGTTGTTTGGTAGCCGGTGCCCGCAAAATATTCTTCTGGTGTCTGAAGAAACAGAGTGAAAAGAACAGTTTTAGAATTCTTCAAGGAAAATGATGAAAGCAGCTTCAGTGGAAGAGGACAGGTGAACTTACCCGCAGCCTAAAGCGTGGACGGCCTGGAGCAAACTGCCTGACGAAAAACGCTTGGGAGAACATCCCGGCCTGGATCAGCCGGTCCTCTGGCTGGCCCAGAATCTGCACCATGAACCTCACCTGCAGACACAAATCACACACACACACACACACACGAGCTTAGACTCTTTCCAGGGTTTCTACCTGCTTGTGGAGACATGTTGAGGAAGCAGACCTACCGTCTGGTATTCGCAGTGTGACGGGAAGAGGTTGATTCCCAGGAGGAGGAAGGCCAGCGTGCAGCCCAGCCCCCACATGTCGATGGCCTCGGTGATGGGGAGGCCGAGCCAGATTTCCGGGGCCCTGAGGAGGAAAGACAGGAGCACAATCTGTCAGATCTACTGGCTGACTGAGAGCAGCCACAGAACAGTGAGGTTCAGAAGAACACGTGAAGCGTGGACTGAACCAGGACCCTGCAGGGTCAACCTACCTGTAGGCCACAGCCTGAAGCAACTCTCCTTGCTGTATTGTGACAGCTGATCGAGCCAGCCCGAAATCGATCAGCTTCACCCTCAGTGGCTGATTCACTGCATCCACCAGCATTACGTTGTCCGTCTTGACGTCTGAGTGGACCACACCCAGACTGGCCAGAGCGTCCAGAGCCACCAGAAGCTGCACAAACAAAGCATGAGAGGTCAGGTTAGTGATGCTGACAAGGATGAGGACTCACTCTTTTCTCATTATTGGCACAAAGAATACAAACCTGCTTGGCGATCGGGCGGATTTCACAACAAGGCATGGGAGCCCACTTCCGTGTTCCCATGAACTGGTACAAATCCAAGTCCAGCATTTCAAAGGCCATGCAGGGGCGGCCCATGCTATTAAAGCATTCATAAAACTGCACCACATTGCAGAGGTCCGCATCCAGCACTGCTATGGTTCTTAATGCGTTCAGCTGGGGAGGAAAGAGGAAAATATGTCAATGATTCCAACGAAAAGAAAAAAAAAACACATTCCAGTTCTTAGAGTGCCGTGGGAAAAGAAATGTGAGCATGGACATATCTCCAGAGGCCCAAACAGCTACCTCGCGCCAGACGTCCTCTCCATCCCTCTTCAAGACCTTGATTGCCACGTTCCGTTTGTCGTCCAGCTTCTGGCCTTTGACAACCTTCCCATAAGAGCCTTCCCCCATGAGGTCTGTGATCAGGTAGGTGTGTCTGAAGCTGTAGATAATCTGTCCCGGGCTAAAATCTGGTGCTGTCAGTGTGGAGAGAGAGAGAGAGAGAGAGAGAGAGAGAGAGAGAGTGAGTTCAGTCCAAATAAATCAACTGTGTTAACGCTGAAGAAACATGTGTTGCTGAGATGAGATGAACACAGGCCGCCCTGCTGACCCCAGCTTTGAAAAAGAGACTGGAATCAGGAAAAATCTAGATCTGAAGCTCAAACATCTCAGTATCTTCAGATGTTTGAGCTTCTTGAGGCTCCAGCATACTGAGGAGCTGGACTCCATTCTTTACCAATTGATTTGTGCCTAACATGAACATCATATCCAATAAGATATGAAACTGAAACATCAGCTCCATGATGGGGTCAGGTGTTTGCAGCTGTGTGTCCTGGATTCACTGAGTTTCTTCCCCAAATGTCTCCCAGTCTCAGCCTTTGAACTGTGTTTTCCTTTAAACAGTGTGAGAACCAAAGTGAAGCTGCTGAGTCAGCAGGACTTTCTCAAATCTCTTACCAGAGGCCTGTAAAGACAGTAAGTGCGACAGGGATCCGGGTGCTAATTGCTTTTCCATATCTGCTGACG
This sequence comes from Salarias fasciatus, assembly GCF_902148845.1. NCBI lineage: Eukaryota > Metazoa > Chordata > Actinopteri > Blenniiformes > Blenniidae > Salarias > Salarias fasciatus. Next base: position 1,022,861 of record NC_043756.1, on the reverse strand, counting down.
CTGGTGAAATCTCAGATGAAGTGTGTGTTTGCTTCTGTCGTCTGAAAACGGTGTTTCCCTCTGTTGTGAAACTGTGTTTCTCTCTGTCGGAAAACTGCGTGTCTCTCTGTCCTCTGAAAACTGTCTCCGTCGAGCGAGTCTTTGGAACAATGGCCAAGAGCAGAGTAAAGCAGAGGGAAGCAGTGGTGAGAGATAGAAGCTCTGGTGACCTCATCACGACGGATGACATCATCACCTCAGTGTCAGCTGGTTGCCGGGGCGACGCTGTCCATCTTCTCAACATGTTAAAAACATGGTGGAGACATGCTGTGTTATTCTGTCTTTGGCAGGGTATAAGGTGGACAGAGCATGTGGTCCACAAATGAAGCCACCCAGAAGTGTCCACAACTGTCAATATCAGCGTGTCCACCAGGGGCCGCTCCAAAGCAGCTGCGGCTCCAGAGACTCCAAAATAAAACATCAGTACAACTGATGGGCTGAGTTTCTGCAGCTCACAGATGTTTTTTCATCACATTTCATGGTCTGGAAGACAGACCAGGTGTTCCATCTCAAAATATATCAACACTGAAATTTTTATAGAGCGTCAAACTTTTCATAATGAGGGGGCGTGGCTACTTGATTGACAGATCCTTCTTGCATCTTTCAGGAGATTCACATTGAGGAGCTGACATCAAGATTAAGTTCTCCTATAATTGTTCTTCTCCACAGTGCTGCTTCATGCTGGATGCAGGTTGCTTTGTCCCTCTTTATCCAGCTCCAGGCTCGGGGCGTCGCTCGCTGGCCTCAGCCGAGCCGCAGGGTCACGGCTCTGCTGGGAGATCCACAGGGCTGAGGGTTGACGGAGAGAATCCCAGGTGGGGGGAAGGCCTGCCGCTGGCCGTGCTGGACTTCTTACTCTTCAGGGAAGACGATCATATGATTTCTATGGGATTTTGCAGTGTGACTCCTGTCTAAAGAAACCTGCTGTGTGAGAATTAAAAGTATGATGGAGTTAAAGATGAATATAGAATCGATATAGCAACTTGCTCAGAAGATCTTGTGGACCTGTTCAATACAGATTACAGGTTATGATGCACTGCTATACTCTGGAGCATCAGCCAAGTCCAATAAAGCAAAGATTAAGATGGTGATCATGGGTCTCTTCACCAGGAAAAGAACACATATTTGTATTTAACACATCCTTCACACCACTGAAGAACAGTTGTCAGCTTCATGTTTGGTTCTGCTGCGTCTGAGGCGTTTTTCACGTTGTCTCTCGATTCAGGCTCTGCGGCTGCTCTTCCTCACGTCTGATTGCTGTTCCCCGCCCTGATGCCGTTCAGCTGTGCCTGATTGGTCAGTGCCGTCAGCTGGTGCTCGGGGCTATGAGGGGCTCTCTGTGTCCAGGTGGACTGGTCTTGCTGTCCTGCCTGGTCTCCTGTGTGAGCTGTGCTGTCCTTCAGTCAGTGCTGTAGTGAGAGCTCCATGCTGAGCTCCTGCACCGTGAGGACTTTCCTTTCCCTGCAGCCCTGCTCTCTCTGCTGCGTCTGTGCACTTCATGACGACCCTGAGCGTCTGATCCCACGCCACCTGAGACACACACCACGCAGTTTGATTACCGGGAAGGCATGGCAGTGGAGGACGCTGTCCTCGACTGCCATATTCAGATTATATTGGACTTTTCTATGAATGGTTGGGCTTTGTAATTTTCACTTTTCTTTTCTACGTTGTGCTGCTGTAACCCTGCTGTCCCCCTTGTGGGACAAATAAAAGACTTTTAATTCAATTCAAAGTCCTCTCAGTCAGGTCCAGGATTTTCACAACGCTTTCCTGAAGGTTTCCTCAGCATCTGTCCAAGACATGTTTAGCTTTGCTTCCGTCTGTCTTCAGGACATGCTTCAGTATTTTGATGGTGTGTTTTTCTTGTAAAACAGGCCAATGATGTCTCCCTCGTAATAAGTTAAACTGTATTGGGAAATTTGTGAGTACTTTGTTTTAAAATCTCACACTAAAAAAACAAACGCACACACACACACACACACACACATACATTAATGTGCCTTCCATGTCAGAAGCATGAACCATGGGATACCATGAAGTCTCATTTCAGAGGCGAGAAATCATGTGTGTGTACATATATACATACAAATACATATATGCATATATATACTGTATATATACATATATATCACAATTGACAATTACATATATATATATATATATATGTATGCTTGTATTTGCACGTTGCAGCAACCAACTGAAACCACTACAATGGAAGCACAAGCCAGCTGTATCTTTCTCAAGGTGATTTATTTCTAAAGCTGCTATCCTGCCAGACGCCTCCTGACCAAGACTGGAGACCTTGAAAATACAAGAGAATAAATGTCAAATGAACACGACAATTCAATGCTGTGCTCCATATTTGACTGGTGACCTGCTCAAACCAACCCCAAGACCATCACTGGAGCGTCCACCAGTGCTGTGGTCACTGCCATTACTAATCCTTCAGCAGCTGCAGTGTCGGGCTTCTGCTTCACTCACAAAACTATCTTTTTTTTTAACTCTCTCTATTGTGTTTTTCCTCATGTTCAGACAGTCCAACAAGACATTTACAAGCCATGAGTCCTTTAGCAGTGTCTCTCTTGTCTTGGAACATGATGTTACTATTAGAAAAATATGTTTGTCTGTACAACGATTGAACCCCCCCCCCCAAAAAAAAGGAAAAAAAAACAGAACAATGATTCATGTAAAAATCATTAAACAAGATCACCCAGCTGCAGACAACACGGTGGCCGCCATTTCCAGTCCGTACCGCCGAAGTGTTGAGCGGCCGTTAGTAAATCAGTTAAAAATAGATGCTTAGTAGTTAATTGTGTGTCCATGTCTTTGATAACTATGAGTTAAAGCCCACAACAAGTTATGTTATGTTAAAGTGAGGCAAACACATGTGTGTGCGCACACACACACACACACACACACACACACACACACACACACACACACACACACACACACACACACACCACAGGACTGAGGATAAACGAACAACAAAACTATATGAGCATTTTCAAATTGCATTTGGTTACAACAACGTCACAATTAACAATTATTTTTTACATTAGCATACAGTTAATATTAATGAATTCTCGCAGCAACAAAGAGGCCATTTTACATCTGTGTTACTGGTGTGTCTCAGGAAAGACAGAGATCTGAAGGTAGGGGCCTGACTGGGGTCAGAACTGTCTCCTGAAGAACCAAGGCAGTAACACAGGTCCAAGGCTCCTCTCCCTCCAGGGAGGACATCAAGGTGGTACCAGGTCTTCAGTCTTTAAGTGAACAATAACTTGAACTGGTCTCCAAACAGACGTTCTGCTCAAACAGGCAGAGCTGCCTTCTTTAGAATGCTCAGATATATTCACATCTGTGGTGAAAGGCTGCAGATGTTGTGTTGTCTGTGGCGTGTGTGCTGTTCCATGCTGCAGGGGAGGAAGGAGAATTGTTGTAGATTCCCGGTGTGTTTACCTGGCTCTGAAACATATGCACAACACTGACAGCTCCCCACAGTTTGTTTGTTGTAAGGCACAGAAAAACAGCTTTGCACATTGACATCGATCCTGCTGGTTGGTTTTCATCCACGGTAGGGTTTCAGGGATACAGTAGCATCAAGGGCAACACGACGGTCAGTTACTGCACCAGAATAGGTATTTCCTGGGTCTACAGCTGTGTTAATTATCCAGAGCTAATTTTGAGCTATTAAAATCATCCAGTAGTTATATTTTATGAATTCTATGTCATTTCTAGAATCCAGTAAAGCATTATTATACTATCATGCTGGCAAAAAAGCAAAACCTTGAGCTGTCCTTTTTCTTAAAGGAATATTTCACCCAAACACAGTCCTGAAAGCGCCAAACGTCTGGCTTGATCTGCCGCGGCTTCCATAGTTCAGGGTGCACGCGCAGACGTGCACTGCGGAAGTATGAGAGAGCACTGAGAGGCTCGAAAAATGTACTAATTGACCTCGTTTAGAATCGGTTATGGACGTTACCCACTCAGGACACTTGGATTACAGCGGACGAGCAGTATGAAGGAAAATAGGCACGTTTTGTGGACTTTATGGACCTTTTTCTTTCGGGCTCTGATGGTCCCTGTTATATGGAAGTTTGTTGACAACGAAAATCCCCCCGGATCTCCAGCTGCATTTGAGACATCAAAAAAGTGCTCCAGAGTGTTGCTCAGCATGAGGGTGAGTAGAAAATGAGGCCAAATCGTTGTTTGGGTGAAATATTCCTTTAAGCATCTTTACTGAAAAAGTCTTTGGCAAATCAAACAAAACAGAGAACAGACAAGTGAAACAGCAAACAACAAACATGCAACAATCAATGGCTGTCGTCTTCAGGGTTCCATCGAGTCTTGTTAATCTGTGTCGGTGGGGGCCTTACAGTAGGTTGCCCCCTGCCATCCTTACCTCTGCCATATATTGTGTCATGCCACCCTCTTGAAGAAGTTCAGTCAGTATCTGAAAAGTAGTTACATGATCCAGTCATACCTTGTGACGCTGTAAAGGCTGAACTTACGCACTGTTTTGCGTTCCAACTGAATAAAGTTGATCATCCAAGACAGATTGACCTTCTCACCTCTGGGAGCATCACATCAAAAGCAGAGTCCAGGAGTCTTCTCTCCCCTTTCTTTATCTTTCCTGCTATGCCTGTGGCCTCCTCTATCAACCTCAGGAGCTCAAAGATCTATTGAACTGAAAATTACAAAATAAACAAAGTAACCTGTTTAAAGTTATATCTCTGTGGACATGCATACACAAAACGTGTTCATTTACCCGCTGGTCACTGAAATGTAACGCCCTCAGCTTCAGACACTGCTTCAGGCTCACTGAGGTGGAGGGATTCTGCCACAGACACTTCCTGTTGGAACATCATGTCACCTCTGAAACCAAGGAGCGAAAGGTGAACACGTCAGGTCTCTTGATAACTAACCTCAGCGACATTGTCCTGTTCAGCCTTCCTTTTTATTCTGAAGCCTTCAGCATGTTTTCCCTTCAGGAGGTCCTCACATTCCTTGGTCCAGTGGGCAAAGCCTTTTCCAGAACTACAGTGACATATGGCACATATGCAAGAATGCTGATCTTCTTGTACTCCAGTGTAGTGCAACAGATAATAAACAAATAGAGAAAGTCTGAAATAAAGAGGAAGAGAGGTCAGCACTTGCATTAAGATACTACTGAACACAAACCAACCCTAAAAGGAGAAACATAAGTTTATTAGGCTGTCTACTGAACACTCGTTCCTACCTGCTCAAGGTGTTGTTCTCCAGACGTGACAGACACCACCATCTCCGCAGCACAGGCATGTCGTGCTGACATTTTTGTTGGCATTTCATTGAACATGCTATCTTGATTATGTACTGTTCACTATAGAAATGTACTTGTCACAAATTCTCTGTTAGTTCTGCTATTTTGTGAAGATGTTTGTTATTTTTAGTCAGGCATCCCGTTCGGGCAGCTATGGGGTCCTAGTGAGACACGGACGGGGCTAATCTCCGGTGCTACGGCCGATTGGTTGATAGAGAATGCGTTCGTGAGGAGAGTGAGTCGATATATGTTCCTGAAGCATGTTAGCTTTCATGTGAGGAGAATGTTGTGCACCCCTGTTAGCAGGTGTTAGCCGCCGTGTGTGCTAAATGAGCCATTTCTGTGTAGATTCAGTTCTCTTATTGGTCGAAGCTAATGCTAATCGGCTAGCGCTGCTGTGCTGCCTGTGCTGCTGTATGATGTGTGTGTGTGGAATTCTGCCAGTGTTACGTCCTGCACTTGTTCTTTCTTCTTGTTGTGTTCTCAGGTGGGCGGTGCCGGGAAGGGCTGCTTCCTGCAATGTGGGTCAAGTCATCAGTGAATGAGATTCAGCTGTGTCTGCTGAGGCTCCTCGATTTAAGCGAGGTCCAGTCCAATCAGCGCTGGATCGTAACACACCAACAGTCAGTTCTGGAAGTTTGTGATTGTCTGCAGCCGAAGGTTAACTAAGTTTCTTGTTCTAGTCTTCGGACCCACTCTGCCTGCTGCTCCTACCAGCCTTCCAGCCACCTGCCTGCCTGCCATGACCTGCTCTGACTCTGGACGGCTTCCCAACTTCAGAGGGAGGATTCCTGCACGCACTGATCTGGAGTTCTCCACCACCCCTTGGGACTCACGCCTTCCAGACTCAATCTCTGTCCTAAAAGCTTGGTTAAACCTGTTTCTTCACATCACCCCCCGTCTCTGCCTTTTGCTGTCCGCACCTGAGCCTTTGAACTGCACCATAACAGCCAGGCCGAATTTCTTTGGTTTGAGTTTGATTGCCTTAGCACCTTTGGGCCATCATTATGCTTTAATCCCATTGTATGGGGCTGTTTGATGTCATTGTTAATTACGAGGGGGGACCCAAAAGTTCCCGGACTGTGGGTCTAAAAAAAACCCCAAAGATTTCAGACTTTTGGCCGTTATATGTCGCTATAGCATAGCCTGAAGCATAACTGTGAAAATGTTCACCTCCCAAAGACGCACAGGCAGCTCACGGGCAGTGTTTGTTATTACAGTCCCGCTCCCTTCTTGGAAAATCCGAAAATGGCGGAACCCGATTTTGTTTTCTACTGGGAAAAACGGCAACAGAAACACTCACCATGATCCACACCGCGTACAAAGATGAGGCTCTGGGGAGAACACGGGTCTATGGGCGCTTTACGGGTGGTCAGAGGTCCATCGCAGACTCGCCTCGCTCCGGCTGACACACAGGAAAATGTCCGCAAAATCGAAGCCGATTTGCTTTTTTGACATCAAAGGGACGGTCCACAGCGAGTTTGTGCCGCCGGGGCAAACCGTCAACCAGGACTTTTACCTGGAAGTGCTGCGGCGCTCCGGGAGGCGGTCCGGCTGAAGCGGCGGCGCTGTGGGAGAGGGGGACTGGTGGCTCCATCATGACAAGGCGCCGGCGCACAGGGCTCTGCGGTAAAACAGTTCCTGGTGAAAAACGGCATGGCCCTGCTGCCCCATCCGCCGTATTCCCTCCATTTAGCATCTTGCGACTTCTGTCTCTTCCCAAGAATGAAAAAGGAACTGAAGGGGTGGAGATTTGATGATGAGGAAGAGCTGCAGAAAAAAGTCGAAGAACGCTCTTGAAGCGATCATTACGCAGGAGTTTGCCGACTGTCTTGAGCAATGGAAATCCTGGCTGCAGCGCTGGATTCAAACCGATGGAGAGGACTTTGAAGGTGACAGTGTTGATTGAATGTTATTAGCGTTCAGAGTTGGAAGTCTGAAATCCTGCCTTGCTCCGGCCCTCATCCGTTATAATGGGGAAAAAAGGAAAAAAGTCGCCTTTTTTCAGCACCTCGAACAAGTGTCGACTGTGGCTAAACCGTGACTCCTATCAACAAACCCAGCACACGTAAAGCATCACCAGGTTCTCCTGAACAAGATGATGTAACATAAGTGTTCAGAATTTCATGATATATGTACGTTTTCACAGGTATGAAAAGGTGTGCGCTCTGCATTTTTTTTGCTCTCAGTTATAATGGAGCCGGATGGGGAAAAATCTCGCGCTTCTCACAAACTGAGGCCTCTACGGTCCAAACTGAAAGTCTGACTGCTCTGAAAGCCTCACCAACTGAAAGACAACAAATTTCCTATCAAATGTGATATTTTTTGTTCAATTTTGCCAAACAGGAATGGAACAAGGGGCAGTTGTTTCCCAAACAGAAACTTTATTTTCTCCTCTCTCCACTCTAACGGACATGGGCAGTTTCAAGTTTCAAGTTTTATTTATTTATAGAGCACTTTTCATACAAATAGAAATTGCAACACAAAGTGCTTCACAGATTAAAAGCAAACCTGCTCCACCCACCACTCCATCTTCCCCAAACCAAAAATACAGCACAAGAATACAGACCATCCTTCCACCCCGATTTCCTCCACCATAACTAATGAATACAGGACTGTCTCAGAAAATTAGAATATTGTGATAAAGTTCTTTATTTTCTGAAATGCAATTAAAAAAACAAAATTGTCATACATTCTGGATTCATTACAAATCAACTGAGATATTTCAAGCCTTTTATTATTTTAATATTGCTGATTATGGCTTACAGCTTAAGAAAACTCAAAAATCCTATCTCAAAATATTAGAATATTTCCTCAGACCAAGTAAAAAAACAAAATTATAACAGCAAAACAAAATCAAACATTTGAAAATGTCCATTAATGCACTCAGTACTTGGTTGGGAATCCTTTTGCACGAATTACTGCATCAATGCGGCGTGGCATGGAGGCAGTCAGCCTGTGGCATTGCTGAGGTGTTATGGATGCCCAGGATGCTTCAGTAGCGGCCTTTAGCTCATTTGCATTGTTGGGTCTGGTGTCTTTCAGCTTCTTCTTGACAATACCCCACAAATTCTCAATGGGGCTCAGGTCAGGGGAATTGGCAGGCCAATGGAGGACAGTAATGCCATGGTCAGTACACCAGTTACTGCTGGTTCTGGCACTGTGGGCAGGTGCCAGATCATGCTGGAAAATGAAGTCATCATCTCCATAGAGCTTTTCAGCAGAAGGAAGCATGTCATGCTCTAAAATCTCTTGGTACACAGCTGCATTTACTCTGGACTTGATGAGACACAGTGGACCAACACCAGCAGCTGACATGGCTCCAAACCATCGCTGACTGTGGGAACTTCACTCTGGATTTCAAGCAACTTGGATTTTGCTCCTCTCCAGCCTTTCTCCAGACTCTGGCGCCTTGACTTCCAAATGAAATACAAGACTTGCTTTGGTCTGAAAAGAGGACTTTGGACCACTCTTCAACTGTCCAGTGCTTCTTTTCCACAGCCCAAGTCAGACGCTTTTCCCGTTGTCTTGAGTTCAGAAGTGGCTTGACCATGGGAATACGGCTATTGTAGTCCATTTCCCGGACACGTCTGTGAACAGTGGCTTTTGATACCTGGACTCCAGCTTCAGTCCACTGTCTCTGAAGCTCCCCCACATTCTGGAAGCGGCTCTTCTTCACCATGCTGTTCAGCCTGCGGTCATCTCTCTTGGCTGTGCAGCGTTTCCTGCCACATTTCTCCTTCCAACAGACTTTTTGTGAATGTGCTTTGAAACTGCACTCTGAACAGCCTGCTCTTTGAGAAATGTCTTTTTGTGTCTTACCCTCCTGATGGAGGGGGTCAGTGATGGTCCTCTGGACAGCAGTCAGAGCAGCAGTCTTCCCCATACTTGTGATTTAGTTTACTGAACCAAGCTGAGTGTTTTTCAAGGCTCAGGAAACACTTGCAGGTGTTTCGAGTTATTTAGACGATTCAAGTGATTAGTTAAATAGCCTACTAGTATACTTTTTCATGATATTCTAATATTTTGAGATAGGATTTTTGAGTTTTCTTAAGCTGTAAGCCATAATCAGCAATATTAAAATAATAAAAGGCTTGAAATATTTCAGTTGGTTTGTAATGAATCCAGAATGTATGACATTTTTGTTTTTTTAATTGCATTTCAGAAAATAAAGAACTTTATCACAATATTCTAATTTTCTGAGACAGTCCTGTAGAATATAAGGCTGGGCACAAATGATTCAGAAGAGGAAACACACCCAGGAGCTGTCTACATTGAGAGCAGCGGGTCGCCCATGGCAACCAGGGCTCCTGCACAGTAAACCCAGAGGAGACGGCGAAGTAATCCCAAATCTCCACCACGGACCCCCAGCACAGCAGCCCGGCAGCCACGAGCGAGCCCCGCCCCCGATGCAGAGGGTCCCTCAGAGGAAACACTTAAAAATAAAAACATAGAAACTTAAGACTAAATAAAAAGGTAAAAAGGTAAATGAGGCGAAAATAGAACAACTGATTCCAACTCAAGGCTAAACTAAAAATAAATATCAGTTAAACGCTAGACCAAACCGGTGTGTCTTGAGCCTGCTCTTAAAGATGTGAACATTCTCCGCGTCCCTGAGCTCCTGCAGCGAGTCGTTCCAGAGTTTAGGACCATAGAACCCAAACGGTACCTCACCCTGAGTCTTGAAGTTAACATGAGGTATATGGAGGAGACGCAGGCTGATAGGGTAGAAGCAGATCTGAAAGATAAGAAGGCCCAAGACCGTTAAGACACTTAAAAACCATTAAGAGAACCTTAAAATCGATCCTGAGAGACACGGGGAGCCAATGCAGCGATTTTAAAACTGGTGTAATGTGGGCCCGCTTTCTCGTCCTCGTCAGGACACGAGCTGCTGAATTTTGTAAAAGTTGTAAACCTTTAATGCTCTGCTTCGGAAGACCAGAAAGCAGGCCATTGCAATAGTCAATACGACTGGTGATAAAAGCATGCATGAGCGTCTCCGTGTTGGCCCGAGAGACAACAGGGCGGACTCTGGCTATGTTTTTTAAGTGATAAATACCAACTCTGGTGATGTTCTTAATGTGTTGGACCAGGCCCAGGCGGCTCTGCAGGACCAGGTCTGGACCTGGGAGAGGAGGACCAGGCCCAGGCGGCTCTGCAGGACCAGGTCTGCACCTGGGAGAGGAGGACCAGGCCCAGGCGGCTCTGCAGGACCAGGTCTGGACCTGGGAGAGGAGGACCAGGCCCAGGCGGCTCTGCAGGACCAGGTCTGCACCTGGGAGAGGAGGACCAGTGGAGGCAGACAGTGGTGGATTGGCTGGTGGAGGAGGAACCTGGTCAGACTTGGCAGGTGCTGTGAGGGTCTGGGGGGACCCTCTGTCAGGGGCAGTCCCTCTGGGCCGGCACACCTCCTGTTTAAAATCTGCCTTTCTGGGATTTTTTACTTGGTTAAACAATCGTTGATGATTTGAGCTGGTTTGGTTGTTGTTCACTGTTCGGTGCTTTCACTACAGCTACTTGTTCTTTTTGACAATTTACCACAAAATAAACAAACTTTCTCCAGCTGTGAAAAGTTCACTCTTTGTTTAATCTTCACTGGCGCTTCAGTAAATATTCATTCATCCATCAGTGAGAATCTACGATGTAAAGACTTAACAAAATAAAGGAAAAAAGTTTAATTTCATTAAATTTTATTTGACAAGAACACAAACAGTGAGGATGAAGCGAGCACATTTCCAGTTGAACACGCGCTCTTTTACCAGAGGTTCTTGTTCCGGAGGACATTTGAACGGAATTGTTCTCAAGGCCTGGGCTTTACTACGAGGAGAAGTCTGAAGGTCCTCCAACACAAACAGCCTGAACCGAGACCGGACGGCTAACGGCCCGGACGGTCTGGATGAAGCACGGCCGGACGGCCTACAGGAAGTCGGCGTACCAGCCGTCAGACTCCAGGACGTCCCTCTGGAGGAGCCGGGTCCAGTGGCGGTCCATCACGGCGTTCGGCAGCCACTCGCCGTCGCCCGTCAGACGGATCCACTTCACGCTCAGCAGCTCCTTCCAGATGTTTGCTTCTGCACAGTTCAAACCAGAAGGACGGCCTGAAGTCTCCGAAAGCCCCTCGAGGACCGGGAGTCCAACAGGAACCGGTCTGCACCCACCTGGACTCTGGGTCTCCAGGGGAACCACAGCTGCTCCCTCAGCCTCCATCTGCAGCCGGTAGGAGGACAGGGGCCTGTCCAGGAGCATCACCTGGACACCAGGCCAGAGGTCAGAGGTCAGAGGTCTCCAGCCAGTGAAGCGAGGTCAGAGTAGGAGTGGTGTTGGGTTCCAGAGCTGGATCTGAGACCAGAGGTCTGAGAGGAGGAGCTGCTGGTCTCTGCTTCACCTCCATGTTGGAGAAGCACCACCCTTCAGCCACGAGTGACAGACAGGGACCGGTGTGAGAGCCTGTCCCCAACCTCCACCCACCTCACCCCCATCTGACCCACCTCCACCCACCTCACCCGCATCTGACCCACCTCACCCCCATCTGACCCACCTCCACCCACCTCACCCCCATCTGACCCACCTCCACCCACCTCACCCCCATCTGACCCACCTCACCCCCATCTGACCCACCTCACCCCCATCTGACCCACCTCCACCCACCTCACCCCCATCTGACCCACCTCCACCCACCTCACCCGCATCTGACCCACCTCACCCCCATCTGACCCACCTCCCCCCCATCTGACCCACCTCACCCCCATCTGACCCACCTCCACCCACCTCACCCCCATCTGACCCACCTCCACCCAAAAAATACATTCACCACCACCTGATGGAAAGACTGTTCCCATTTCTGCTGTGTCTGACCTCTCCCTCCTCGTGACCCCTGCTGTCTGACCTCTGCCTCCTCCAGTGACCCCTGCTGTCTGACCTCTGCCTCCTCCAGTGACCCCTGCTCTCTGACCTCTGCCTCCTCCAGTGACCCCTGCTGTCTGACCTTGTCCTGGGCGTACTTGGAGCTGACGGGGATGTTGTTCCCCAGGATGGCCTGCAGCCAGCGCTCTGGAGCCCGGTGCACCCTGCCGTGAGCCCTGATGGAGCCGTCAGCCTGGAGGACAGCCTGGTGGCAGCGACCCTGAAACGACCCCCACACTCAGCCTTCCTGCCGTCAGCCTGGAGGGGTCACCGACCCACCCACCCACCCACCGCAGCAGCAAGAGAACATCTGGAGACAGAACCCACTCAGCGCAGCTGCTGAACGCTATTCTAGAACATCGGGGACTGTAGAACAAGTCGGTACTAAAGAACATGTGGGGATTCTAGATAAACGCTCAGTTTGAAGAAGTATCAGAGTTCCACTGTAGAAAGAATGGGTCAGAGTTCTGGAACAGGAGGATTCTAGAACGCCCTCTCATGGATCACTTTCATAGTTTGTCACATTCAGGGATGTTTCAGAATCAGGAGGAGTCACGCGCAGGAAGAATCGAGGCTAAACTGTGTCAGATGTCTAGAATGTATGAGAACTTCAGAGCGAGTGAGAACTCTGGAATGAGTCGGGAGTCTACCTCAGTGAGTCAGAGTTCCAGAACGAGTCAGAGTCTGAACACAGCTGGACTCCACCCTGTCCTGTCACTGTCCTGCTGGCTGTGAGGACAGGTTGTAGTCCAGGCCTTTTCCAGTCTCCAGGCTGACGGCAGAGGTGACGGTACGACGCCGCTGCCCACATTTCACACACAGCAGTGATTCCTGACCTTCAGCCACACTTGGAGAAGACTTCCAGCCGGTGCGGCTCCTGCCTGGACGAGCGTGGACAGATATCCGCTGCCGTCTTCCCGTCCTGCTGGGATGGGAGCGCTTTTCCCGCTGACCTCTGACCTGGCCTGCAGTGCGGACCCTCCAGGGCGGCTGGCGGCTCTCTGACCCTGTGTGGGGGCGTTCTCCTGCTGGGGTTCTCCACGGTTCTTCACCAGGTTTGCAGGGACGGCCTTGGACGGGCGGAGCGGCGGACGCTGGCGGTGTGGACGGCCTGTCCATCCTGCCCGTGGCGACTGTGGTGGGGACGCTGGAGAAAGGCCTTGCTGACCGCCGGTGCTCCGCCCGACGGCGGGCTGGGAGGTCAGCCTGGCCTGGGCAGCAGTGTGTGTGTCGGACAGACTCTGCTGCCTGCGGACGGCTTCCAGCAGATCCTTCTCACAGGATTCCAGGAACAGCAGCTTGAGTTTCAGCACTTTCTGCTGCCGGGAATCCGGCGTGTTCCTGCAGAGTGCAGGACGAAGGGAGTCACCACCACAACAGCAAAGACGAAGACAATCAGTCAAACTGTGTTCAGATGGGAAAAGACTCAGGGTCATGTCTGAGTTCCACCAGCAGAGGGCGACAGAGCAGCAGGAAACACTGCAGCACGTGCTGCTGCTCATTCGGCTCTCAAGGTGGAACCTCTCTACAATGTTGACAGTTTTCATGGGATAAGATTAATCTGACCAATCAGAAGGAGAAGAGACAGGAGTCTGACAGTCCTGCCATCAAGGAAGATTGATCCTGAGGACGTGTGCCTTTCTGAACAGGTGCTAATCATCTCTATCTCTTCATTCAGTGAATTCCTGCATTACTGACAGAGCATTTCTGCAGAGAACCAGAACCAGAAGCCATCTTCTCCAGCTGCATCCCTTCTGCAGCCTGTTCAGGTTTCACCCTGGACGATTATGGCTTCCTGTCCAAGCGGACATCCTGTCAGTGTGTTCTGAGTGTGAGGCGAGCTGACCGGTACGTCTGGACCACTCGCTCCTTTTCCCGGCGCTGCTTGGCGAGCAGCTCGTCCAGCACCTGGCCCGTCTCTCTGAGCGCCGCCCGATACACACCTGCACGGAGAACACAGGACGGCGGCAGCGCGGAGCCGAAGCCTCTGAGCGCCTGGAGCCACAGGAGGAGCCTCACCTGCATCCTTCAGGTCGGCCAGAGGCCAGGCGGACACCGCAGCCTGCTTCTGCACCACTTCCTCCACAGCGGATTTCACAGCCTCACAGCGAGTCCACTGCAACAGAGGCCAGCGGAGTGTGTTCACGGTCACTTCCACGCTTCACACAGCACCTCCACCTTCCTGCAGACGCTGGTCTGCATATGATGGAGCGAGCGGCGGCTGTGAGGAACACCTACAGCGCCGGGGCCGGCGTCTGTCCGCCTGGGCCGAGCATCGCAGGACTCCGGCGCTCCTCCTGACAGCCCAGCTCCTCTGGATCGCAGGTCTGCTGTATCACAGCCGCTCAGCCGAGACTCGCCGCCGCCGTCCGGCCGAGCGTCACAGCGGCGCTGTGAGGACCTGGCACCTGAAATAGTCCCAGACCAGAGGCAGTTCCCACCCAGTCGGACAGGAAGTATAAACTCAGTCTGTTTCCACACTGAAGTCATTTCAGCACGAACATGAACAGTGTCTGATTGTGGAGGAATAATCCGGCGTTGTTCCATGAGAACGCTGGCCTGTTCTGAGATCTTCTCTATCTGCTGCTGAACTGAACGGAAACATGCTGCGCTTCGGGTTTGCGTGCTTTTTCATCTACTTCCTGTTTTCAGTGCGATACAGAGATGTGAGTGTGTGGAGGTGGTGCTTGATGCTTTCTGATCGGTAGAAGGACTTCACTGCATCTCGCTGGACTTTAAGTTTCATCCTCCGCCTGAAGTGTCTGCTGAACGTTTCCGTGAGACGGGTGTGAACATGGAGCTGCTGCTGTGCTCAGGCTCACCGGCCGCTCCGGGTCGAAACGTCAGCAGCAGCTCTCTGACCCGGTCGTCTCTGGCCATGTCCACCGCGGAGAGACCGCCGTACGTCACCATGTCCACCAACGCTCCGCTCTGAAGGAGGAGCATCACCACCTGCTCCACACACACACACACACACACACACACACACACACACACACACACACACACACACATACAGTCTCGTATTTCTATCCTTGTGGGGACCTTCCATTGACTCCCATTCATGTCTAGCCCCTAACCCTGACCCTTACCCTAACCCTAACCCACACCACAACAAAGCCTAACCCTAAAGAAATGTTTTTGCACTTTTACTTTTTTCAGTAACAACAACATGGTCAAGAAAACACTGTTTCTCCTACTTAGGACCGGAAAAAGGTCCCACAAGGCACGTCGTTCCACGTTTTGATATCCTTGTGGGGACATTTGGCCCCGACAAGGATAGAAATACGAGAACACACACACACACACACACACACACACACACACACACACGGGTTGGGTATAGCTATTCTTGTGGGGACCTTCCATTGACTCCCATTCATGTCCAACCCCTGACCCTGACCCTGCTGACCCTGACCCAGACCCTGACCCAGACCCAGACCCTGACCCTGACCCTGACCCCAGTCCAGGTCAGAGGCCTCCTGTGGTCACCTGCTGGCTCCCGGCGCAGACGGCGTCGTGCAGGGGGGTGACCCCGCTGCTGCTGCGGGCGTTGGCGTCGGCCCCGGCCCTCAGCAGCTCCTCCACCACCGCCTGCTCAGCGGCGGCGCAGGCCTCGTGGAGCGCCGTCCACCCTGGGAGTCCACAGGTCACTCAGACGGCGGCTCTACGGAGAACCGGGAGGACGGCGGCGCCGGACAGGAGACAGACCTGCGTAGTCCTCCAGGTTGACCCCGACCCCCGCCTGAATGAGGGCCCTCACCCGGCCCAGCTCGCCCCTCCGGCTGGCCCGGTGCAGGAGCGTCTCTCCCATCGGGTTCCTCTTCAGGAGCTGTTTGTTCACTGGGAGATCAGTTCAACCAGATGAGGCGGAGAAACCAGCAGGGAACCTGCTCCGTCTTCACTTGACCGAGGACTACCTGCTGCTGAAGACGCCACAGACTCTGGACCGCCGGACGCCGCCCGGTCGGCCCGGACGGGCTTCATCTCCATCATGCTGGAAACACGTGGACTCAGACCGGCTGCAGCCCGGTCCTCATCGACTCTGCCGCCCCGGCAGACGTCGGGGTTCTGCAGCAAGCTGACAGAGTCGTCATCTGAAGACGACGGGTCGTCCCTCTCAGCCATCTCCAGCGTGTCTGGAAAGAAACAGCTGAGACTTCAAAGACCGGTCCGCTGTCCTCGCGGAGCTTTGTGGGAAGATGAGACAGAAGACGGGACGGGACAGTGCTCTGGACTCCCAGTGGAAGCCCCCACTTCCTGATTGTAAGTGTGGAAGCGACAGCTGGAGCATCTTCCTCCAGACTGCTGCAAACTGGACCCTGTGGCAGCTGTGGTGGAGACGACACTGAACAAACTGCTATCCATCACGGAGAACCCCTCCACCCTCTCCACCCCCTCCACCCTCTCCACCCTCTCCACCACACACTGGACAGACAGCGGAGCTCCTTCTCCAACAGACTGCTACAGCTCCGCTGTCACAGGGACAGATTCAGGAAGTCATTCCTGCCACAAAACATCACCCTGTACACTGGCTGACAGAGGAAACTCCCAGCGGTGTGCTGCTTAGGTCCATCGCTCTGGTCGCACTCTGGCTGACATCATAATACTTATTATCCTTGCATTCCTTACTCTTCTTTATCCCGCTCAGCGCACTTCCCTTAGCTTTTATTCTGGAATATTTTCAAGTCCTTCATTTACACTTTATACTTATTGTATATGTCTGTATGTATGTGAGGGTGTGTATACATGTATATGTGTGTACATGTATGCATGCATATGGGTGTAAATTATAATAAAGATATATATGCATGTGTGTGTGTGTAAATGTATTTATTTATTTATTCATTCATTCATTCTTGTTTTTTCTGAGGCTGCTGTAACAGTGTTGCTTCGTTTGGTTTATGCTAGTATGAGCTTTAAATACCAAGCTCGTTACTGATAGAGGCTTCTGATATTCATCAGCTTAAAAATGTGATTAATTCTCACTTGATCTCGACTCACATCCTTCTGAGTCCAAACAGGTTCTTTCTCAAATGAGTGGAGTTCTTCCAAACGCTCAGCAGGTGGCAGCACCGAGCAGCAGAGGTCAGAATACTGGTCTGGATTTGATTCCCCTCAGAGGACCAGTCAGTGGACTGCACGTCTGTAAGACTTCTGCTCTGTTTTTGGTTGCTTGAGCTGAGGAGACTTTCTAAAGAGCTTCTATCACAGAGCACAGGTCCAACAGCTCCACGCTTTCAAGGACAGGACAGGAAACTAGAGGACAGTGCAGGAAATCTGACAATGCAGTCCGGTTGAACACCAACAGTAACCTCATCAACCAATTACAAAACAATAAATAAATAAATACATTGACGTGACTGAGGGGGAAAATATACAGCACCAAAATATAGAAAAAACAATCTGTCACAGTGTTTTCAAACCAAATAATGGCCTAAAAACTTTAAGTTTTAAATTTTCAGTAGTGACTAAAATGACAAGTTTGAGCCACACATCACAAACCATGGAGCCTCTAGAAGTCTCTGCTGTCAGAGATAAACCAGGAAAGGCGAAAATGAGCTTTAAATCCAGCGGATTAGATGATTCCCATCATGAACAGAAGGGGCTTTATGCACGGCTCCATTACTTGCTGAAGTTCAGACAGCATCTTTATTTCCTGTGTTTCATGATAGGATGAACTGATTAATCCAGGTGTGTCTGGCCATTTACTGCGGTCAGACACACCTGGATTAATCAGTTCATCCTATCATAAAACACAGGAAATAAAGGTGCTGTCTCAACTTCAGGAAGTAATGAGCTGCGCATATAGCCCAGTGAAGACACTGGAGGAGACGGGTCTGTGTCCTCATCCAAGATGGCGGCCGCGACGCGCCATCGATGAGGCTAATTCTTCTAGAAGCTATATATAGCTGAGAATGAATTTTCAAGAGCTGAAAATCTCTAATGAGATTTGTCTCCTCACGATGTAAACATTAGCACGGATACAAAAAAAATAAACTCAGTACCGACATACAGTAGACTGCACGCAGCAGATCACTGACAAAGCACAGACTGCTTCACCAAAGTTAAGATACGTGCAGTCAGTGAACCTGGCCGGATGATGGAAAGCGACTCACCGTCTGCTGCTTGCGGGTCGTGTTGAGGACGTGTCGGAGAAACGTGGTAAATGTGATCCAGTTATCCCTAAATGTTCATTAAAACGGGTTTGAAGCGCCGATGTGCCTCTGGGCAAAAGGTGGACTGTGAGTGAAAACAAACATGGCGTCTTCCTCTTCTCCTGATTCTTCTTCTCCTCGACACTCCGGATGTTTCTCTACAAGAAAGACTGAGTTGTCTCAGAAATTAAACAACATGACAGTAACATAAAAATAGACATACACAAGTAGACTCATAGACATATACATTTAGTTGACACATAGACTTACCTTACCAGACCTCGGTATATAAGCAACACAGGGACATACAGAGAAGCAGGGACGGTGGTGCAGTGGGTCGTCTCAGTTGAAATGATGGTTTGATTCCCCATCTGTCAAAACGTGAAAGTGTCCTTGAGCAAGACACTGGACAAATGGAACTGAGCACCGTGTGTGAGAGAGGTTAACAACATAAAGCGTTTAGGGAAACATCTTTATACTGATTTTTCGGTTTGTCACGTTGTGTTGTTTTTTTAGGAATAAATTTTGATTGATTGAATCGATGCATAGACAAATGCAAGTAGACAAACAGAACTATGATGTAGAAACAGACACATATAAATGGGCATGTATGCTGAAGAAAGACAGATTTACACTACCAGTCAGGTTGGACACGCTTCTCAGCATGTTTTTCTTTATCTACACCACAGATTCTCACTGAAGGCACCAGACTGTCAGGTAACTCAAGGCACGGTGGTCAGAAGTGTTCATATCTTTAAGGTGGGCTCGGAGATGAATTATTTGAAGCCAGAGGTTTTGCCCCTCAGCCAACGTACTGGGGGGGGGGGGGGCATGTACGTACAAGGAGCACCCCGACCGTCCGTGTGAGCAGCGCACTTTTCGGCATCGCTCGGAATCGTTCGGCAACAACACCCACCCACCCCCAACCCCCCCCCCCCGAACTACTCTCGCATCGCCTGGGGCGCCGGAGACGCCCGGACCGGCCCTGTAGGTAGTGCAAATCTTTTGAATACTTCTGTTCCTCGTCTACTTTTCATATTCAACAGTTCTGGTAAACATCTCATTGTCTTCCTCTTTGTGGAGGAAATAAACGGACCAGACTGACCAGAAATCTCTCTAGATTCTGTGTAATTCAGCGATACTGCCCTATCTAACTCACTGTGTGGGGAAACTCTTCTGCCAGTTCCCTGAAAAGACCTGTTACTCTGCAGAAAAGAGGAAAAACAATTACAATGTTGGCTTTAAAGAACACACAATTCCACTTTTCCCACAATCAAAAGTTTTAAAATCTAAGGATCCTGAAGAGTTGAAAACTATTCAAAATTTTGTAAAGCAACAAATAACTTATTACCTGGTAATATCCAAAACTGTTCTGGAACAGAGGAAGTGGGCATGATTTAAGAACAGTGACAGTTTAACACTCATAAAGTCCATACAGCTCTAAAAGGTTTGTGTCACAAATTGTGTTGTAAAAATATGGAATAAATTATTGACAAATGCGTGCTGATTGAAAAAGAGATACAGAGAGTTGAGTGTGTTTGACGAGGATTGATTGTTCTGGTGCTGTTGGAGGAACCAGTGTGTCTTCACTGTTAATTTCAGTATTCTAATGCTCTGAACGTGACGATGATTATAAAGATTTCTTGTTTTGTGCATTAAGATAAGGGCAGTGATGTGAGGGGTGGGATTAAATCAGCTTTACTTCATCCTGCTCCTTTTCACTCATGTGAAAATGTGAGGACCCATGATGACACTTCATACTGACCTGGTTTTTCCTCCTTTTCTCTGATTGTTCATTTATCAGTTTTTTTAATGGTTGAAATAAAACTTTCAAACAAACAGAAGCTAAGGCTTTGCCAAGGACAAGGGGGGCTGCCAAATATCAGCCGCTCTCTGGGGAATGGTTGAGGAAGGAGCGCCTGGCTCAGCGTCGAGGCCGCCGCTCTGGATCCAGGTCCTCTTCATAATACCATGTATGTTTAAAAACAAGATGGGCGTCGAACACAGTGACCTCCTCCGAAACAGAGTGCTTAATAAAAGAGGAACTCAGGAGTGTCTGCCTCTTTCCCTGCAATATGGCCTATTCCCACTGTGATTTTATCTATAAATGCATTTTGTTGAGCAGCTGAATAACATTTTGGACCAAAACAACTGTATGCCATATTAAACCGTGTAAAGAAAGAATGACTGAGCATCTCTGTACAGCACAATTCATGTTTGAGAGGCAAACATATTTTGTTTGTGCTCCAGAAACATCCCGTTTCAGTGCAGAGGGTGGAGGTCCGGTGAAACCCCGCCGACCTTGAGCTCCGGGCTGGACTTTGAACATCCACAAACACAGCAGGCGACGGCGGCTGTTGACAGGAGCATCAGGCCACGTCCAGCAGCGCCGGTTTATCAGCTGACGATCCATAAATCTGCCTCTTCGGCCTGACGGCAGCAGGAAACGGTTCCGGCTCTCGGAAACAGCGAGGTGTTCGGGCCTGCGGCCTGTTTTGGGGCCTGTGGACCTTAGGTTTGACCTCCTGTCTTCGTGTGATGATCCAGAAAGGTGGAGGGGATGATTTGCTGTGTTCCTGAGTGAGAGCTGCTCACTCCAACATCCTCTCCAACCACTTCAGGCCATGGTTTAAGAAAAGAGAAAAGAAAGAGAAAACCTCCTCACTCTATTTAGGTAGATGTGAAGTTTGGGGAACTTCCATGTGAGGAACGTTGTACCTTGAAACATGCACAGGCTGGAGGTCACTGTGGAGCAGAATGCAAACATGAGATGATCCCAGTAAACCCAGACACACAAACTTCACCCCTTCACTTCCATGAAACACTGCTTCCCTTCATTTCTGGCTGAAAGGCATTTTTACATTCTGCATTAAACAGGTTCTGTTTAGGGAAAAACGATGTCTGCAAATTCTGTACATGCATTGTCATCATCAAACACCCATGATAGAGACAAGGACTGTTTAACCTCACTGTGTAATGACTGAGATTCATTTTGCTAGTTCAGGGCTCTTTTTTTATTTTTTTGCAAAATTTCAATGATGGGCAACAGATTGTGTTTATGAAAACACAAACGCTGTACTTAGTTGATGCATTTAATTTGCAAAGGCCATTTATTACTGATTGAGTATTTTGTCTGGACGGCCATCGATCTGACATTATCAACAGCATCATTCAATGTTAGGGAACTTGTTTAGCTATACTGGTAACCTCTGTTCTAAAATAAATGTTTTTTTTTCTCTACTTTGTGTTAAAACCATAGATAAACAATCAAAACAGCCAGAGGTGACCTCCAGAAGTGAACCTCATGATCTGTGGACTGGAGCTCTTGGAAAAAGAAAAGCTTGCCTTAAATTGTGTAACATCATAAAACAAAGATCTGGGCCTCCCACTTTCTCGAAGCTCCCTGGCTTTTAATGAAAGGAAAGATGAAGACCATTTAGAATAATGAAAAAAATTACTGAACAATCGACAATTAAGTCACAAGTAGCTTAGAACCAAATACAAACCAAAACAAAAGCACTGAGAACGGTCAGAAAAAGTCACTGTGTGGAATTAAAGGTCAAAATGAATTATCCACCAAACCCAAGTTAATAAAGTTCATGTAAAAAAAAAAAACAAAAAAAACCATAAATAAATAAAGATAAATTTTGAGAAGTGAATTGGGCTTTATCCCAGCTGGAGTTTAATGCAGTTTTTTAAATGTTCGTCCCTCTTCAGGTAATTGGAATTAAAAAAACTAAATCAAGACGATCTTTTTTTTTCATTCATTCTTTCATCATTCAGGATGATAATTTTTCTCCATTATAGTCATTTGATGATCCTTAATCTAAACAAACAAGAAGAGAAAAACAACATAAAAGAGTAAACTATTGAGCTCATGCGTTCATTTGACACGGCGGTCCTCCCTCATGTCTTTTAACGGTGGTGAGATTATTCGTCTTCGCCCTGGCCCCGCCCCATCGCCGCCGTCGCCCTGGAAACGGGGCGTGGTTAAGGCGATCGCGGAGCAGGTGACCGCGCTGATTGGCCGTGGTGTCGGGCGACGCGTGAGCGTGCCATCGTTCCATCGGTGTGGTGCCGGTGAAGGAGAGCAGCCGCCCCAGTGTGAGGCCGGCTCTCCGCCAGACCGCCGTCAGTCCACGTCCCGGGGCAGCGACCCGCTCCGACCACCCTCCACCGTCTGCCTCTTCGCCCCGGTAAGGCCGCGCTCCGGGCCCCGGCGCCGGGCCGCGCTCCGCGCTTTAGCAGATAAAGTCGGTTCAGTGACTTTAATCTTCCGCTCAACTCGGCTCATTTGCATATTTAAAGCGACAGTAGCAGCGGCAGGAGCGCTCACACAGGCTGCTGCCGTTAATTCCGATATTGACTTCTTCTCATTCAAAAGTGTTTCTCTTCCAAATGTATCTTTTTTTATGAATGAGTGAAAACAATTCGCACATGATGCATTTTAATAAACAAACTAATATATCATGAAGAGTTATTGGATTAAATAAATATACCTAAAATGGTATATAAATGAGAGTCACCTTTTACATTTTTTTTTCAGATTTACACACTTTTACTGGCTTATTGTCTGTGTGTGTATGAATATGAGATTTGATAATTTCAGGTATATTTATTTAATCCAATAACTCATCTTGATAGATTCGTTTGTTTTATTAAATGCATCTTGTGCAAATTGTTTTACTCATTCAAACAAAAAAATTGTATTCTAAAGTTTCTTAATGAACTATTATCACCAGGACAGACTCATACTGACTTATCCTATTTTTATTTGAATTGTATCAAATGTTACTTTCTAAACATCCATTAATTTACAATGCAAGTTTTATTCAATTTTACTTTTATTTCATTATACCTCTGAATATCCATCTATTACATTAATTAGAATTTATTTAGTTTTACTTCTTAATATCTACCTATTCTATTAAATTAACAGATGAAGTTTCTCCTGCGGATATCGATTTATCCTATCCTACTTTTTGATGTTGAATTTGTCATGTTTATTGACCTCTCCCTCATTATGTAACAATCTGCTCGGAGCTGCTGTCGTTTACAGTCTTCCTGTTTCCTGATTCGTTGCTTCAGTATTCAGGGAAAAATGTGGCCAGTAATGCAGCATGGTGACATGCTTTCGTTTTGTTGTTCTGCATAGTGATGTTACTTTAGTCTTATTTGGTTATTTTTCTTTTAAACTCTTCCTTTCCACTTTAAAGAGACTTTTTTTTAGCGATATCAGTATTTACACTGTGTGCTGGAGCTTGCGTTGGGAATAGCGTGTGGATGCTCTCGGTGTGTTTTTCCGCAGCGCCGCCGTCGCCATGCTGACCCGCCTGTTCCGCGCCCACGGCCTGCTGGTGGCCTCGCACCCCTGGGAGGTGATCGTGGGCACCGTCACGCTCACCATCTGCATGATGTCCATGAACATGTTCACCGGAAACGACCAAATCTGCGGCTGGAACTTCGACTGTCCCAAAACAGAAGAGGTGAGCGTAGGAGGCGGCCTGGTGACCCCCCTGCACCGGAAGAGCACTGACCCGCCTAACTCTGCTCTTCTGACGACCTTTCTAGGCCTTTATTTTACATTATCAAGTGTAATTACAAAAACTAAAATTATAAAATACGCCAACAAAACAAACTTTTTATTAGAACCTGAATTCAATGACCCTCAGATGTTCTCAGAGTGTGCATGTTGAATCATTTCCTTGGCGTTTGTTTCCTTTCTACAGCAAATCCTGAGCAGCGATATCATCATCCTGACCATCACTCGCTGCATCGCCATCATCTACATCTACTTCCAGTTCCAGAACCTGAGACAGCTCGGCTCCAAATACATCCTAGGTGGGTACCGGCTGCTCCTTCGCTGGCCGCCCGGGTCGGCTGGTCCAGGCTAACGTGTGCTTCCTCCGCCGCGCTGCAGGCATCGCAGGACTCTTCACCATCTTCTCCAGCTTTGTGTTCAGCACGGTGGTCATTCACTTCCTGGATAAAGAGCTCACCGGCCTGAAGTACGGCGGAGTCCTCCTCTCTTCTTCACGTCTGTCTTTGTCAACAGCTCTCATTCAGTCCTGTGGTTTGTCTTCCAGTGAGGCTCTGCCCTTCTTCCTGCTGCTCATCGACCTCTCCAAGGCCTGCGCTCTCGCCAAGTTTGCGCTGAGCTCCAGTTCTCAGGTGTGTTGAAGCTTAAACTGTCCACACTGCGGACTGGGCTGAACGTTCCTCGTAACGCACCGCCACTCTTTCAGGACGAAGTCAGGGACAACATCGCTCGCGGCATGGCCGTCCTGGGACCGACCTTCACTCTGGACGCTCTGGTGGAGTGTCTGGTGATCGGAGTGGGAACCATGTCAGGTACAAGTCTTGATGGATCCAGGGTTTGTGGTTGGATTACTGGATCTTAGTTGTGCTGAGTTTTCTCAAAAAAATAATCCTCAGAAGTTTGCCTTTCAGCGATGTCAAGCATATGGACTGCGGACTTGAGCCTGGAGATAACTTCAGGAGGTTGTATTTTATTGTGGCGAGTCGTTCTCATGAACGCCTGTGCTTTGTGTCTTTTGCAGGCGTCAGGCAGTTAGAAATCATGTGTGGCTTCGGATGCATGTCCGTCTTGGCCAACTACTTTGTGTTCATGACTTTCTTCCCCGCCTGCGTGTCCCTGGTGCTGGAGGTAAGGCCCTCGCCGGCCCTCGGGGGCGTGGCGGAGTCCGTCCCGCTGACCCGCTCTGTTCCTCGCAGCTGTCCCGTGAGAGTCAGGAGGGCCATCCCATCTGGCAGCTCAGCCACTTCTCCAGGGTGATGGAGGAGGAGGACAACAAGCCCAACCCCGTGACCCAGAGAGTCAAGATGATCATGGTGAGGCCTCCTCTTCTGCGCCACGCCCCGCCCTCGGGCCCCGGAGCCTCGTTCACCCGGTCGTTCCGTTCTCCGTTCAGTCTCTGGGCCTGGTGATGGTTCACGCCCACAGCCGCTGGATCGCCGAGCCCCTGTCCGTCAACACCACGGTGGGCATCCCTCAGGTGGGCATGGAGCTGGACCACCTCGCACCCCGGAGGATCGAGCCCGAGAAGCCGCTCTGGCACTTCTACCTCACCAGGTGGTTCACTGGAAAATCCCCGTCGTTCACGATGCAAACAGCAGTCATGTCAGGAATACCAGGGAGACAGTCTTTATGCTCAGTAACAGAGTAACAGAGGCTGTTCCGTAGCAGCTTTCTGCTGTCATAAAGTGACATCTAGTGGTCGGACATGGTATGTACAGGTGTGTTTTGATTTACAAGTCACACAACATCCACATCAGTAAAGCAGCGACTGACAGTCAGAAACATACGGTACAGATTAGAGGCTGGTGGGACAGTCAACGCAGAACCCCCATACCTTTTACTATACAGCCTGTGTTTTAAATCAAACTTTACCTGTAATTTCAGAACAGTCGGTCCTGAAAACGTGGTTTAACAGGTTGGTGAATGAACAGCTGTGGGACAGTGATGAAGTGACCCTTCTGTGACACCTGTCGCCCCCTGCAGGATGATCACCATGGACATCGAGCAGGTCATCTGCCTGGCCCTGGCCCTCATGCTGGCCATCAAGTACATCTTCTTCGAGCAGGTGGAGATGGAGTCCACTCTGTCTCTGAAGAACCCCATCACCATGTCGTCCCCGTCCCCGGCCCGGTCCTCGCAGACCTGCTGCAGACAGGAGCCGCCCGCCGCCCGACCCCCAGCGCCCGCCGCCAGGGGGAACAAGCCCGCCCCCGGAGAGGAGGCTACACCGGGAGGACAGGCAAAGCAGAAAGCTGCCCCGGCTCTCCAGGACGAGGTGATCCGCCCGCTGCCTCCCGCCGCCGCCGAGCAGCCGCCTAAGAGCCTGTTCCTGGTGGGAGGGGAGGACGGGGAGTCCAGCTGTGACACGGTTCGGCCCAGAGACCCGCAGAAGCCCCGAAGCCTGGACGACTGCGTGGCCATCCTTAACAACCCCGAGGTGAGGCGTTCAACGGGCCCCGCGTTTCCAGGTGGCGTTACGTCACCTCGACCCACTCTCCGTATCTGCTCAGGCCGCGGACTCTTATCCCACCGCTAAGACCGGGGTTGAGCCAGTTGTGTGCTTTAACTGGGCGTAATGAGCTTAGCCGCTGCGTCTCTGAGGCTGAAGCTATTAGAGCGTCCCTCCACTGAAGACATACTGACTCCCAACTCACCTTCACACCTTCCCTGCACCTTCCCCCGGCTGCTTCCAGCCGCCGGGTAGCCATGGTCAGCAACAGACTGACTGGTTGGGGTGGAATCGTGTCTAGAGCAGTGTGCATTCACGCTCTGCATCAAGCCCTCATGTCGTGTGTTTGACGGATCGGTTGATGGTGTGGCGTCGGTCTGAGCGGCCGGAGCTGGGACTGGTGTTTGCCGTCTTGGTGTTTCTAACTCTTGTGGTGTGTCCCGCGGTCCAGATGGGGCCTCGTTTCCTGAGCGACGCCGAGGTGATGCTGCTGACCAACTCCAAGCACATCCCCTCGTACAAGCTGGAGGCCATGATGGAGAGCCCGGAGAGGGGCGTGTCCATCCGGAGACAGATGCTGTCCTCCAAGCTGCCCTGTCCCGCCGCGCTGTCCTCTCTGCCGTACACCGACTACGACTACTCCAAGGTGAGGCGGCGCCCGGCTGTCCCGGCGTCCGGCGCACCGCCGCCGCCCCGCTCTGTCTCACGCTCCTGTTTTCCAGGTGATCGGCACCTGCTGTGAGAATGTGATTGGCTACATGCCGGTGCCGGTGGGCGTGGCCGGGCCGCTGCACCTGGACGGGAAGCAGTTCCAGGTTCCCATGGCAACGACGGAGGGCTGCTTGGTGGCCAGCACCAACCGTGGCTGTCGAGCCATAGCGGTGAGTCTTCACAGTGAGCCTGGCTCATGGGCTGCGGAGCCCCGGTGGACTCCTGCGGTTCCTGACTGCGGCGATCAGGCCGCGTCTTGATGACCA
The DNA here is from genome assembly GCF_902148845.1 of Salarias fasciatus. Lineage (NCBI taxonomy): Eukaryota > Metazoa > Chordata > Actinopteri > Blenniiformes > Blenniidae > Salarias > Salarias fasciatus. The sequence goes on along the minus strand of NC_043756.1, from coordinate 995,494 downwards.
CAGTTGTGATCGACTTCCTGTTTATACGGAGAGGCAGCGTGTGGCGAGCTCAGCCCGTGTCCTGTGTGTTCCCAGCTGAGTGGCGGCGCCAGCAGCCGCATCCTGGCTGACAGCATGACCCGGGGGCCGGTGGTCCGCCTGCCCTCCGCCTGCCAGGCCGCCGACGTCAAGGCCTGGCTGGAGAGCACGGACGGCTTCCAGTGCGTCAAGGAGGCCTTCGACAGCACCAGCAGGTAAGCGCCGCCCCCGGTTCGGGCCCCGCCCCGCTCCGTGGCGCCCGGCGGCTGAGACGCTGTGGCTGCTGCTCGCAGGTTCGCTCGGCTGGAGAGGCTGCTGGTGGCTCTGGCTGGGAAGAACCTCTACATCCGCTTCCACTCGCGGACCGGAGACGCCATGGGCATGAACATGATCTCCAAGGTGGGAGTGCTTCTTATACCTGCACGGCTCCGTCTGATTGGCCCTTGGCCCCCTGCAAGGTCCAGGTATTGATCTGATTGGCCCTCGGCCCCCTGCAGGGCACGGAGCAGGCCCTCGGCAGACTGCAGCAGCACTTCCCGGAGCTGCAGGTGGTGGCGGTCAGCGGGAACTACTGCACGGACAAGAAGCCTGCCGCCATCAACTGGATTGAAGGCAGGGGCAAGTCCGCCGTCTGTGAAGCCACGATCCCCGCCAAGGTGGTCCGAGAGGTGAGGAGAGCCAGCACAGTCACAGCCTGCAGCTCATCTATCGTCTGAACGTTCCACAAAGTCTTTGGTCTTTTGGATTAAACAACAAATCAGCTGTAATCTATTGAAAGTTCCTGTTCTGGGTCCTGCTAGGTTCTGAAGACCACCACTGAAGCTCTGGTGATGGTGAACATCAACAAGAACCTGGTGGGCTCGGCCATGGCCGGCAGCGTCGGGGGCTACAACGCCCACGCCGCCAACCTGGTGGCCGCCATCTACATCGCCTGCGGACAGGTGGGGGCAGTGGGGGGAGGAGCCTGCTCCGCCCCGCCCCGCCCCTGCTGCTCTGACGCCTCCTTGTCCCGCAGGACCCGGCGCAGGCGGTGGGCAGCAGCAACTGCATCACCCTGATGGAGCCGGCGGGGCCCGGCGGCCAGGACCTGTACATCAGCTGCTCCATGCCGTCCATCGAGCTGGGCACCGTGGGAGGGGGCACCAACCTGCCCCCCCAGCAGGCATGCCTGCAGGTACCGCACCGTCCCCTCACACACTCCGCACACCGACCCCTCACACACTCCGCACACCGACCCCTCACACACTCCGCACACCGACCCCTCACACAGTCCGCTGGAAAAGCCCGAGTCAAGCTGAGGCTGCAGTCAAACCAGTCCGTGTTTTCAAAATGTCTTCTGTCAATTCTGCTGCAACTAAGAATGCAACAGTGATTAAACTCTCAGGCGTCCCGGGTTTGGCACTGGAACCATGTGTTGGACACAGCTTTCGGACATTAACTGAACCAGGGGCCCGTGGCCCTGTTCCCAGAGTGACGCTGTGTTCTGGTCCCGGGGCAGATGCTGGGCGTGCAGGGCGCCAGTGCCGACTGCCCGGGGGAGAACGCCCGGCAGCTGGCCCGGGTGGTCTGCGCCACCGTGCTGGCCGGAGAGCTGTCGCTCATGTCAGCTCTGGCTGCTGGACACCTGGTCAAGAGTCACATGACGCACAACAGGTAACACACACACACACACACACACACACACACACACACACACACACACAGTCTCGTATTTCTATCCTTGTGGGGACCGTCCATTGACTCCCATTCATGTCTAGCCCCTAACCCTGACCCTTACCCTAACCCTAACCCACACCACAACAAAGCCTAACCCTAAAGAAATGTTTTTGCACTTTTACTTTTTTCAGTAACAACAACATGGTCAAGAAAACACTGTTTCTCCTACTTAGGACCGGAAAAAGGTCCCCACAAGGCACGTCGTTCCACGTTTTGCTATCCTTGTGGGGACATTTGGCCCCAACAAGGATAGAAATACGAGAACACACACACACACACACACACACAGACACACACACACACACACAGGGATTACAGTAGTGCATTGCCGTCTCATACAGAAGAATGTGTGACTCTGTAAAATGTGGGTCTATAACTGGAACGATATCCAGATCCTGAGCAGACGTTCATTTCCCCTCAATTCACCAGTGAAAAACTTTTATCACCCATAAACCAAACACTTAAAGCCAGTTCTGCAAAATCAAAATTGAAGCTGAGAGAGTCGGCAGAGTAGAAACACACTTCTGGTCCTTTGAGGCCAGTATTCACCTCTGATCTGTGTGAAAACAAGACTTTAGAGCTCATAGAGGTGACATTGTCTTCACTGTGAACCTGTGATGGAATGTTCCTGCAGCAGGAAGAGCCGTAAAACACAACCACCATTCTCATCTGCTGAACTTTCCAAAACCATTCACAACCTCCCTGTGTGTGTGTGTGCGTGTGCGTGTGCGTGTGGGTGTGCTTGTGCGCAGATCGAAGATCAACCTTCAGGAGACTCCAGGATCCTGCACTGCGAAAGCTTCCTGAGAGCTGCAGTCGAAAACACCACAGACTTTTCCCAAGTGCTTTCAAACAGACACGGGACCAGGACCAGGACCAGTTCGTCCTCTGGACAGGATGCACCTCAGCCTCTCCCGGCTCTTCTGTCTTGTCCTCCACCTGGGTGTGGTTTGGTGAAAGTGTGTGTGTCGTAGCGTGGATGCTGTCTGTTGGCTTCTAATAAAACATTCCGACTCACCTGTTGCCAAATGAAGCACGTTGGACACACAGACGGGACACTGGGACAGGAGGAGGGGACTGGTCCTAGCATCCTTAGCATCCCATCATCCTGCTAGCTTGAGGGCTAACGGGGACGAGACTAGAATAATGCTTTTTTCAAAGAGACACAAAGTTTTCTCTTTTTTAGCCAATTTTATCAGTGGTCCGGTGCAAAACTGTGAAAAACCTCCTGAATGCAGCATTTCGCCTCTTTTAGCATGCTATTGCACTAGCTAGCTTTAAGTCAGTGGTTCCCAACCTGGGGTCTGAGGGCCCCTCAGGATCAAGGGGGGCGTGAGGCTTTGTCTTCTTTGGGGTTTCCAAAATTCTATTTTTGAATGTTGAATAAGAAATAAACTCCTAATAAGACGCCTGCAGTGACAATTAAAAGCCTGTTTCAAGATCACAACAAATCACAAAGGCTCAAACATGTTGGTTTTTTAAAATAAAGATTTGTAATGAATCTATTGTGTGTGTGCGTCCAGATGTGCAGAGTGTGAACAGTAAAGTCAGTGAACTGCAGATGATTGCTGCTGGGAAGAGCTCTGGCCGGTTCTCTGCAGACATGTAGACACACACGTGAACCAGAGAACCAGAGAGGCTTTAAAAGCCTGCATGTCAAACTCCTCTCCAGCTGCAGCAGTGGCACCAGTACGGAGCCCTGAGGTACTGCTTCCTGCCAGTCAAAATGTCTCAACCAGTAAATACTGATCAGGTGGGTCCAATAACGATAAAATAAAAATATATATTGAGCATGTTAAAATATACAGCTGCATCTGTTTTAACTGCAAGTAAGTTTTTTTCTTCTTTTTTTTTTAGTCACAGGATGCACTGGATGGATTTTAAAACTCAGAAGTGTGTTTATAGTGAAACTACTGAAGTAAAAACAACTTTATTATAGTCCAGCAATGTCTGTACTTCATTCTGTGGACACATACACACACACACACACACACACACACACACACACACACACACACTGAATCAGCGGGTGAGTGAAAGTTTGACATGTAATCAGATTACATGAAGAGGAGGGCTCACAGTGAAATCCCACTCTGATCTCTCAGCAGAGCAGCCGGCAGCCAATCAGGGCTCAGCTTCGCATGTCTCACCAGCAGGGAGGGCCGTGATTGGTTAAGAGTAGTGTCAGGACAGCTGCAGGCCACGCCCAACACTAAAGCTGTGTGGTGTGTGTGTGTGTGTGTGTGTGTGTGTGTGTGTGATATTTTACATAGCTCAATGACTTTGTGCTCTTTATGTTATGAAAACAGGAGCTTTTCCTGCTTGCAGTTTTGAACAGTCACCACTAGAGGTCACTGTAGACACACTTCATCACCTTCATGTCTCCCTAGAAGCTAAAAGGAACCTAAAGTTACTCCGGGTTCTTCTGGTCCTGCTCTAAAGTAACTCCAGGTTCCTCGGTGGTTCTGGCCCTGGTCTGAACTTGAGGTTCCTCGGTGGTTCTGGTCCTGGTCTGAACTTGAGGTTCCTCGGTGGTTCTGGTCCTGGTCTGAACTTGAGGTTCCTCGGTGGTTCTGGTCCTGGTCTGAACTTGAGGTTCCTCGGTGGTTCTGGTCCTGGTCTGAACTTGAGGTTCCTCGGTGGTTCTGGATGTTGAGATCATTTTTCTCTCAGGTGTTTTTGGCCACATGTCATAAGTTCTGTTTTAGCATAGTTCAGAAGCAGAACATCAGGACTCATTATGTCTTTAAAACAAAGTTCTAGTTTGATCTAGTTGATCAGTTTCATCTGGTTCCACTGATCAATAGATTCACTTCATCTGCAGAACAGTGGAAGTTAATGGAGTGTGTCCTGAAGATGTTCCCTACAGGAAGCATTTATAATGTGAAGAGTATAGTTCCTAAGACTGAACTCTGTGGAACTCCGTGTTTAACTTTAATACAGGTGCTAGGACAGAACCCTGTGGATGTTCTCCGGCTCCTCCCATTGGCTGCTGGGCTCAGGGCTCAGTAGCTGGGTGCGTTAGATGTTGCGCTACCTGCAGGATGCCAGCAGGTGGCAGCATGGTTCAGGCAGTGGCAGCGTGTCTGCAGTCTGTGAAACAGGAGCTGTTGTTCTGGAAATGTGAATCTGTCAGCCACCAACAAGTAGATTCCTATTATCAACTTTCTTCAAACAAGGACTCGTAGTCAGACTTCTGAGGTCCTCTTATTCCTGTAACTGTCAGTCCATTTCCTGTTTCCTTCTTGATAAGGGCCAAGCAAGTCAGGAACAGACTGAGCGATTCTGTTTCTCTTCACATGAAAACAATGACAAAGAAGCAGATTTTAAAAATAGGTTAAAACGCCAGTGCACTGGTGTGTGTGTTCTCCGTCATGTTTGGCTTTTGTCCAGAGGAGTTCAGATAAACATTACAGTCTTTAAAACTCAACAGCGTCACACTCCTCATGTGAAACACTCCTGCTCCCTGGAGGAAGTGGCGGTCAGCTGATCTGTGGTGGAAGAGAGGGGACAGGACAGGACGGGCTCTCCTGAGTGCATTGACCCCAATCAGAACACACACACATACACACACACACACACACACACACACACACACACACACACACACACACACACACACACACACACACACACACACACACACACACTCGTGTGTTTGTGATGAAATGGACGGCTGGTTGTTGTCTGACTCGTTGAGAACATGGTGCCCGTCTCTTGATGATTTGCCAGTTTCCCAGAATTCCTGGCGCGGTGGGGCCATGTGGGCTCTGGAATCAACAGGCCTGACACATCCATGCGTGTAGACGCCACACTGCGTGGTCACACACCTTCAGATCGATCGAAGTGGACATTCTGGGATGCTGGTCAGAGCTTTGGCTCTGGATCCTCAGGCTGAGCGTCAGATCAAACAGTGGAGGCGTGGCTTCAGGTCTGGAGGATTCAGACTTTAACAGTTCTCACCTGTCAGCCTCCTGGACCCGGCGCTGGGGCCGGTCCCGGGGAACGCCCGGCTGTGTTCTTGCTCTGGTTTCTACCTGATAAGTGACTGATAAATGACCAGATTAAATGGCAATAAAAATAGAAAAATAATATTTAAAAAAAAGAATCAACATGAGGTGCAGGTTAAAGTACAATACCAGACAGGAATGTGGTCAGCATGATGACAGTCTGTGGCTTCCACTGTCATTAAAGAGTCTGATGGCATCGGGCACAAAGGAGCGCCTGAACCGCTCTGCTCTGCCCCGGGTGCGATGAGGCGAAGGCTGAAGGAGCCGCCCATCGGCCACAGTTCTCCATGGAGGGGGTGAGAGGGATTATCTAAAATGGTATTAATTTTATCCCTCACCCTCCTCTCAGCCACCAGAGTTTCCAGTTCAAGGCCAACTACAGAACGGGCCTTCCTCCCCAGCTTATTGATCCTGCTGGCCTCACCAGCCTTGATGCCCCCCCCCCCCCCACCAACACACCACAGCAGGCCAATCCAGGCTGGGATGTCAGGGTGCAGGGTCATCGCCAGCAGCTGGTCCCTGAGGAGGCAGGGCCGGATGGTATTAAACGCACTGGAGGAGTCAGTGCTACTCTGCTTTTCCAGGAGAGACTTGTGGGTCACGAAGATGATAGCATCCTCCACACCAATGCGCGGCTGGTATGCAAACTGCAATGGATCCAGGAAAGCAGAATCCCAATCAGAATCAGAATGCTCTTTTTCATTGCAACAAGTTGCCGAAGTTACAAGTTGCAACGAAATTGCTTGGGTTTTAAAGACAGAAGCAGTTAGCAGTGACCTCAGGTGCTGAAGAACTAGCCTCTCAAATGTCTTCATGACGTGATGCGAGAGCCACAGGTCTGTAGTCACTGAGTTCGCTGGGACGTCCTTTCTCAGGTACTGGAACGATGCAGGAGGTCTTCAACAGGTTGGACGCCAACATCAACCTCAAGGAGAGGTTGAAGAGGAACTGGAATCCTCCTGCAAGCCTCCCAGCACACAGCCTGAGAACCCTGGGGCAGATACTGTCTGGACCACTGGCTCTGCGAGGGCGGAGTCTGGAGAACTCCTTCCTCACCTGGCCGGGAGTAATCTCTGGACAGGGTGAGGAGGATGAGTGAAGGAGAGCGTCCATTATCCTGAGGTTGTTCGTAAGAAGAGAGGTGGGAGGAGGGGGGATGGAGGTAGTCAAGGTCTGGATGGGGGTTGGGACAGAGTCTCCATCAGAAGTGAGAATAGGTGCAGAGATGGTGGATGAAGGCCCCGGTACACTGACCAAGCTCACCGGGGTGGGGGAGATGTTGAACCTATTGAAAAATAGGTTCAGCTCAGAAGCAAATTGTAGGTCTCCTCCCACTCCAGGTACAGGCTGACAGCAGCCTGTCGTCAGATTCATCCCATTCCACACTTCTTTGTCTTGTTCTCACCCATCTTGGCCTCAGTCCTGTCCCTGTTGTCGTTTTTGGCCTCTCTCAGCTTCCTCTTTAGCGCCCACTGGGCAGCCCTGAGCTCCTCTCCATCCTGAGCCATGAAGGCCCTCTTTTTTCTGTTAAGGAGGGCGTTGATCTTTTTGTTAATCCAAGGTTTATTGTTTGGGAAGCAGCAAACTTTTTTCGATGGGACAATAGCGTCCTCACAGAAGCGTATGTAGTCTGTAATGCAGTGAGAGAGACCCTCTATGTTGTCACCGTGGTCCTCCGGAAACCACTCCCAGTCTGTCACATTACAGCACCCCTGGAGGGCCAACTCTATGTCTTAAGCTGCGTTCACACCGCCAAGTGCTTTCTGCGATTTTGCGTCAAAATACAATTGAAAACAAATGGGAACGCGTGTTCCAGCCGCGACGAGATACGACGAGACGCGACGCGGTGCGTCGGATGGGGCGTGTTGTTGTGACGCGTCAGCCGCGTTTTCATGGCACGTCGGGGCGTTGACACGTCGCAGCATGATTTTACGAAACGCCACGATTTTGCGGCAAACCAATCAGAGAGCGTGTCTATGGTGACGTAGGTCAGGGGGCGGGGACCGGTGAAAGTGACACTCATCCTGGAGCTCCTGGAGCGAACGGTGACACTCGCCAAACTCTGACCGTCTGTGGATCATATCGAGCATCCAGGCACAGCGTCCTGTCCACCGACGGCGTCGTCTGACTTCATTAAGCAAATAAAGCCAAGCCACCCGCTCAACAGGGTTAGCCATGATGCTAAGCTAACACAGGAAATACGGCCGGAAGCCCCGCCTTCCCACCAGATGCGACGCGTTTAATGCGTCAGATGTGAAGGTGGCTTTTGGCCCCGCGTTGTTCAGCGTCAGACCTCAGAATTGACGCATGTTCAGCTTCTCGCGTTGACGCGATTTTTGACGCAAAATCGCATTCGGTGTGAACGCAGCATTAGACCAAACCTTGATAGTCCTTGAGCTGGCTGCCTGTTGTTTTACCAGTGGCCTGTAGGTGTTGTCCAGGTGTGTCAGGTTGTGATCTGATTCTCCAAGAGATGGGAGAGGAGGAGAGCCGTATGCCTCCTTCACTTTGGCATATAGCAAGTCTAGGATTTTATTTTCTCTCATTGCACAGTCCACATACTGCTTAAAGTTCATCGCTAATCAGTATGAGGGCGCTGGGATGCTGGGTTTGTCGTCCCGCGATCACAGAATTTATGACGTCTCTCGCGCTGGCCGCTACAGCCGACGGTGGAAGGTAGACAGCAACAACAATGGCATGTGAGAACTCCTGTGGAATATAGTAAGGTCTTAATCCTACCGCCACCAGTTCAATATCAGCAGTGCAGACACAGTCCTTCACAGTAACATGTCCGGGATGACACCATGTAGAGTTGACATACACAGCAAGCCCCCTCCTCTCTTCTTACCGCTCCGTCTCCCCCAGTCCGCGCGTACCGGCGTGAAGCCGGCAAGCTCCAGCAGACTGTCCGGTATCTTACCGTGGAGCCACGTCTCCGTGAAGCAAAGCCAGCTGTGCTCCCTGTATACGCGATGACTGTTCATTAAAGCTGTTAGTTCGTCCGTCTTGTTGGCGAGTGACCCATTCCCCATAAAGATCGATGGCAGAAAAGGTTTGAATTTCCCGGCCCTCTCGATTCTTTCTCTGACTTTAGCACCGGCTTTCTTCCCACGGCGCCGGCCTCTCCATATCTCCTCTGGGATATGAGTAGAGGGGACTCCAGCTCCATGTCTGAAGACCAGCAGCTCCTCCCGTGTGAATGAGACCATCGCGAGCAAGAATCCGTACATTGGAGAACAAAAACAAACAATAACGTCAAGCTAAAATGTTGCGGTGCAACAAGCAGATGAAGTAAGAAAAAAAGATGGTAAAAAGAGCCAAATATAGAGTAGAGACTCGGAGCTACTGCAACAGGCTGCCGACCTCTCAGCGCCCCTCAGCCACCAGGTGCAGACAATCACCTGACGACTGACCTGCGACACCTTCAGAGCGGAGGTTTCTCTGGAGCGCTGACCTGCATGTGACCTTCACGACCCAGAGGTCTTCTGCCTCCAGTCAGTGATGAGATTCTCCACAGCAAAGCATTATGGGATTCCTCTGTTGTGTTCTGGTCGCAGCAGCAACACATCAACACATCGTGAGAAGACGGCTGGAGCCGCCGCAGGCCTCGGGCTGCATCAGGAGTCAAAATAGAGTCAAAATAGATCTGAAATTATCCGTCTGCCTCAGAGGCGTCTGAATAATCCAGCTGTTTGTTTCCCGGTTGCCATGACAGCCAGTAATTATGTTTGTGACAGCATCGGGCTAATTTCATCAAACACCAAAATCACCTTTTCCTCCTAAGACAGGACGGCACTGGAACCAGGAAATGGATCTTCAATATTCTACCTTCTCAGCAAACCTCATGACAGTGTGCTGCTGGGATTATTGTCTGTATGGAGAACGCCTCCTCCAAGTCCACAAAACACATGTGAACTAGTTGGGCAAACTCCCACGAGCCCTCGAGCCCCGATGGAGGGTATAGAGCTGTTCCAGTGTTCTAGGACCAGGACGAAAACTACATGGTTCCTCCTGGATCCGAGCTTTGGTGGAATCCGCCTCTCCAGGACCCTGGAGTAGACGTTCCCTGGGAGACTGAGAAGTGCGATCCCCCATAGCTGGAGCACATCCTCTGGTCCCCCTTTAAAGCTAGGGTAGACAATGTTGTCCAAAAGCACTTCTTGTCATACTGAGTGAAATGCTCCTCGCCCCCTGGGAGAAGTCAATACATTATGTGTACGGAAAAAGGTGCGGAAAAAAATCTGACAACTGTAGCGGCCACAGGACAGTAAAAACTCCGACCAATAGGAAGGCATGGACCGCTCTTAAGAAACCAGTCAGATGCCGTGCTCCGCTGTCTGAACAGCCCCGTCTGCTCCGCTCCGTCTGTGTGTGTGTGTGTGTGTGTGTGTGAGTGTGTGTGTGTGTGTATGTGTGTGTGTGTGTGTGAGCGCGCGGCGCACATCGGCTCACAAGACCGCCTCTCGGTAATTACGTCATGCAACAGAGTATCACAGTACTGTGTGCAAAGCGCTGGTCAATTTACGTTCATGTGCTGAGAAACATGAACCCCGGACATTTCCTTGAATTTAAAAAACCCGCCCGGACGCCCCGGACAGGACGTAAAAAGTGGACATGTCCGGGTAAAAGAGGATGTATGGTCACCCTGGGCTTGGAGTGGGGTCCCACTGAAAACATTAGTTTAGATGTGCGGTGACGTTCGTAGGGGTGTGGCGTTGGGCCAAGCACTGATTGGAGTAGGAGGAGCTTAGGGGGCAGGGCTTGAGGTGTGCAATTTTCAAATCTTGCAGGCTCTTCAACATCGTCCACCCTAGCTTTAAGAAAAAGGAGAAGTCTCAGAAGTTGAGATCTCGTCCCGCCGACTGTTGTTGGAGGATGAAGGAATTATTCAATGCTAGCTAGTTCATCGGTGGCTAACAGCTAAGCTAACATCTGACTGAGATGTCTGGTGGTGTCTATCAACAGCTACTTTTACGAAGTGTCCCTGAAGGCAGCAGGAGCTGCAGGACTCAGGTTGTTCTCTGAATCAGAGGGTTCCAGGTGTTTCACAGGTAATGAAGGAGGTTTAGGAGGAACTGGATCCTGATTGGTTAACGGACGGTGTTGCTGCCTCCGTGAAGCAGGTGCCGCAGATTCTCAAAATCTTCTGGGTTCCAGATATTATTGACTAGCCGCCATATGCCGACCACTGGTGTAGGGTGACTGCAAAGAACCTTTTGCTGGGTTTGGTTTGGATGAACACAGCATTCACCCCACAGAGGCCACAGAGTCCATTCATCCACTACAAAGTAACACAAGGGACGTTTCTGAAGGAGCATCTTATTCTTCAGTTCTCAAATGTCAGTTGTATTCCAGCTTCCTTTAGCAGCCACCCAGGGAGTTCACATGTAATTATGTAGTAATTATTATTGTAATTTTCTGTGGACATCAGCATCATGCAGACAGTGTAATTGAAGGGAACATTTCAGTAGTACAGGTTTCTTGTTGGACAGCCATTTGAGAGCAGCAGCACTGAATAGTTTGCTAATTATGAACTTCTTGTAAGACACCAACACCTCACTTCTAACTAAACAAAGTCGGTTTCTTATTGACGGTGCGGTCACGGGCTGCCAGCAGTGAAGCAGCCACTGCATTGTCTCCTCAGGATAAACACCGAGTTCTGTGGAAACACTGAAGCAATGAGATGCATTAACCTGACGCACAACAAGTCTGACCGGTCAATGGATTTGCGCCGATGCTACCAAGCTGCCAAAGTCGCCACAAAAACCTGGAGGACCTCCTTTAAGTAGTTCTGAGGAAACACAAGTCTCAAAATAAAACTCTGATTATTTTAGTCTTCAGATTTAAGGTCAGCAAAAAAGAAGAGTATGAACAAACCATCACTGCTGGTTCGGTCTCCCCGGCAGACAAGATGCTCTTTAAGCAACACGATGAGAGGCAAAGTCTAAAGCCAGGTTTCCACTTGCACGATTCTGTGGCACGCATTGGCACGAATCGAGTTGCAAACTACTCGTAAAGTGGCATGAAGTGTGGTAAACCCGTCGTGACTGCGTGCCATGTCGGGACGAGAATTTTGAAATGTTCAAAATTTTGGTCACGACAAAATATCGCGACGGGCCGTGACCTATCCGCTAACTGTTAATGAACGCCTCGTGAACTTGTCGGGACAATGCGGGAGGATGCGTGCCAGTCGTGGCATGGGACATGGCACCACAGCAAATCCAAAAATGAATCGGCGTTGGGGAAGCCCCTTTTTTATATGGCTTGCCGAATTGCGCAACCACGTCGTGCCAATGCGGGAAGCACGTTAACTATGCACAAACTATGTGTGAATGCGTCGTGCTAGTTCATGACACGGACGAGCACGCATTCGTACGCATTCGTGAAGTAGTCGTGAACTGGACGTGAGCTATGCATGTACTAGTCGTGAACAGTGCCTGCCAGTCCAGATTGGCACGCCTTGCCATGACAACATCGTGGCAAAAAGTCGTGCAAGTGTAAATCTGGCTTAGCAGATGATAGAGGGGAGAAAATATCAGAAAATATTTATATTAACAGTGAGAAACTAAGTAATGGAAATTCAAACTGACGTCCTTCATTCAGTTAAAGCCTCCACCGGTGTCCCCCAGGACTCTGTCCTCGGCCCCCTCCTCGTCATTGTTCATATCCTCCACTATATTTTGAAGCAATTCACAATTTCATTGCTATGCAGATGACACTCATCTCTACAACTCAAGAGCAGGAAACCAGGAAGTCTAAAGTTTTAAATGCAAAAAGCTTCCCTGAAGCAGTTTCATCCCCCCTTCTTTTTTCAGTGCTCACATTTCTCACTATGCTCACAATTTTCACTATTTCTCATAATCGCTTCACTCCTACTGTACAGGCTGAAATAGAGCTGTGTGTCACTGTCTACGACAGGATCATGGGTATTCCGTGCGATGTCTCCCTCATCAGCTGGTATTAAGGTGAGCGTCTTACTTGTCCTGATGGGACACAGCGTTTCAATGTCCCCCCCACTGTCTGGACAGGAGCTTCATATGACTCTGTGTTTCTCCTGTTGGTCACTGAGCTTTGAATTTGGACGATAAAGAGTATTGATCTGTCTGTCTCCTGGTCCATCCATCTGTCCAGCTGTCTGAAACGAAGTGGAACAGACAAGGAGAGTTGACGAAAAGTTTTAAAATTAATTTTAATAAAAGGCAATAAAGACCAAAAGCTACAACTGAGCAAAATAAGAAATCCCTGTCAAAGAGAACAAAGGCCATCCAACAAAGAAAATACCTTTCAAAGATATTCAGCCATACTCTCAGAATTCAGGAAAAAAACACCTTTAAGAAGTCTTCTGAGGAACAGAGCTGTGTGTGTGTGAGCCGTGTCTGTGGTTCGAAAACAGATTCCCGTCACTGTGGAAATGTTCCAAACATTTGGAGAGTGTCCATGTTGTCCTCAGATGACCTTACTTTACTTCTCTGAATCACACTGAAATAACTGGAACACCGAGAAGAAGAGCGCTGCCTCTGGTGTTCTGCTAATGACTGGATGCGTTTCATGTTCTTTTTATTGCTACTGACTGGGTGTGGACAGTCTCAACACGGAACTCCAACAAAAATAGGCCTAGAAATGAAACCATGAAATCCGTGAGATGTGAGTTTCCTCTGAACTGCAGCCTGAAAGCCTGACACTCCCTGGTGAACTGTGGTCGGAGTCTGGATTTTGTAATCTCACGCCGGAGGAGCTGGGGCGGATCCAAAGAGGTTCCAACGCAGAGAGTCACAATCAAAGCACCAGCAGCCAAGGCACATGGCAGCCAACTCCAGTCGGGCTGATTCCAGCGCTGCACGGGATGAACGGTGGCTGGGTGGGGGGATTTCACACACTTTTCTGCTTTTTATTTGTATAAAAAAATGTCCAAGCCACGAATCATTTCCCTTCCACTTCTCGCTTTGCTGGTGGATCTCAATGAAACCCGCTCATACTGCATTGTTCTGTTTAGACTGTGTGTGTGTGTGTGTGTGTGTGTGTGTGAGTGATCAGCTTCAATGTGTCTGTCACAGATGTGGCTGATGAGAGGTCACAGGGTCACAGACTGCTCAAACATTCCGTACTCTCCAAGAGCAAAATCCTCAACAGACTTCTGTAAAAGTCCGAACAGCGCTGCGAGAAATGCTGGATCTTTCTGGACGTACGTTACAAAAGGGTCCGGGGAGGCCGGCGACAAGAGACAGGTCTCAGGCTGTTCACGGCATGTTCCTGCGTTAAATCACTCCGCATCCCATAATGTAATTACGATGTACACCGCACTGCATGCTGGGATGTGCATGCGTTGCGTGCAGAGAGAGACAGGCAGCGGATCAAAGCCACTGGAGGGCATTCCTGGAATGTCAGAGGGAGCTTCTGTGGTCGGAGCCCGGGGAAAGCCAGGAAAACAGAGGTGAAGTCCACACGCAAGGAAGCAAGGAGAGGAGAGGAGCTTCCCTCCAGGGTTCCAGGGCGCCGCAGCCAATCAGCTGACTGTGAGCGGCGACGGCATGGACCCGCTGGCCCCGCCCACCAGCCCACTGGCTTCACCCAAAGTCTGTTTTTTAAAGAAAACTGAGAGATATCCAGTGAGCAGCTGTGGAATGGAGCCAGATCACACACTGTTTACTGGTTGAGCTGCAGCTGCAGGAAGTCCTGGACCTGAGTCTGTGGCGTCTGAAGGTCTGGAGCCGGAGTGGCTCTCATGCATGAATCAGCTGATCAACAGCAACAAACTCAACTCAAACTATCCTCCAGAGAAAAGGCAGAGCAGTTGCAGATTTGGGTAACACTTTACTTGAAGCACCTGGTATAAGACATTATAAGTATCTTTTATGAGTGTTTATAACTATAGCTACACGTGCTATAATGGCATTATAATGCTTTATAAATGTACTTATAATGTTTTACACCGGGTGCTTCAAGTAAAGTGTTACCTAGATTTGTGACTGAAACATCGTGCGGCCGTCTTGAGGGTCCCGGAGTCGGGTCAGGAGTCGGGTCAGGAGTCGGGTCAGGAGTCGGGTCAGGAGTCGGGTCAGGAGTCGGGTCAGGAGTCCATCTTGGTCTGTTTCCAGCTGCAGCTCTCAGCTGGAGGCAGAGCAGGAACCGCTGGATCTTCTTCAGGCACAGATTGCGTGCATCTAAAAATAATTTGAACTCTGGAAGAACAATAATTCCAGAGGAGGGTGGGGTAGAGTGGCCACGGGCAAGGAGACAACACCTACTGCGAGCATATTTAAAGAGTCCGCGGACCAAAGTGCTGATGGGTAACCAGCACAGGAAGAGAGAGGCTGTGATGGAGAGTCTGAGAGGAGCGAGGACCAGGACCAGGACCAGGACCAGGACCAGGTAGAGCAGAGCCAGAGACACCTGAGACCCAGAGCGAAAACCTCTACCTGGTAAGACCCCGGCCCCGAAGACTCCGCCATGCCGTCCTCCATCACCACCAGCCGCCTGGAAGCCCGGAGCCCCACCGGCGCCCTGCGGCCCCGTCGACCCCGCCGGGTTCTGTACCCGGCCTTCCAGACCCGGAGGCCTGCGCCGAAGGAGGCGCCGGACCGGGCGCTGCACCTCCTCCTGCTCCTCTCGGCGCTCCTCTTCCTGCAGATCTACACCGAGGACGCTCGCTGCTGCACAGGTGGGGCGCTGCGCTCTGCTACACCCGCCGCCGCCGCCGCCGCCACCGCGCTGTGTGTTAGCCTAGCAAACTTCTGAGCCATTTTCAGATCAACACTGTTTAAAAAATATGACTGGTCAATCTGGTCAGTTTGTCCAGATGTGAGGAGACTTTATGGAAAGGAAAACTTTAGCCTTTTAAAGAGGAACCAAACTTTTTCACACACCTTTAGAACGTCTCCTGTCAGAACCTGCTTCCACACTGACCACACACTGACGCAAACGTCTTGTGGATTTGGCGCTTACAAGAGCTTCATTTTTTAAAATTTGTTGGGGAATTTGAAGGGACCGAAGCTCAATCAGTCCATAACTTCACTCACAAGTTGCGCTGTTTCA
This sequence comes from Salarias fasciatus, assembly GCF_902148845.1. Classification (NCBI taxonomy): domain Eukaryota; kingdom Metazoa; phylum Chordata; class Actinopteri; order Blenniiformes; family Blenniidae; genus Salarias; species Salarias fasciatus. Next base: position 979,718 of record NC_043756.1, on the reverse strand, counting down.
AAATAAGAGCGTTTCACTGCAGCTGCACAACTACAGAGGACATATTGTCACTGGGTGTGTTTCTCTGAAGAGGTAACTTGGCGGAGTGTGTCCATGTGCTGCAGAGCTGCAGAGCCAGAGCGCCGACCCTGCGGCGAGCCCGCCCCAGCAGGCTGATGGGAACGTGGACGCCGGCCCGGGACGGGAGGGGGAGGAGCCCCGGAGGCTGCAGGCCGTGGTGGGCTCGGAGCAGCAGGTGTGTGTGGTGGTGTGACGGGCGGAGACGGCCTGAACCACCGGGACTCCGCCCACGTGACGGGACCCATTCCAGGCCGGAGGTCAAGCTCCGGCTGGAGTTCAGGCGGCTCAGACAGCAGTGTGAGCAGTGTGTGTTTGTGTTGGACTGAATTTAAACCACAAGACAAACATCAATTCCCAGTTTCATCAAAGAGGACACATTTCAAATACACAGCTATCAAAGGCAAGATGTTCTGACCCCACAAACCATGTTTCTGCCTCTGTTGCCTTGTTTTTGTTCCTGATGGGTCTCTGATGTGTTTGCTACGCTCTGTGCTGCTGGACTCCTGACTTTCTCCTCTTAATAAAGTACTTTTAACCATAAGTTTTAACCTTCAACTGATTTTTCTGTGTTTTCATGTGTGTCATGTGTAACAAGTGTTTATTGATTGAAGGACTTTATCCAACCCAAAACTACCGGCTGCTCAGTTCAGTTTTACAGAAAACAGCTCTGTAGAAATGTATCACGGAATATTTTTAACCATTTTAGAAAGTTGTAAACATGTCAGCTCCACACAGAGAGGCCCGCGCTCGAACCCACAACCTCTTCATAAATCATTACCACAGCTGGGATTGTCTCGGTTTCTATTTCTGTAAAAGGAGCTGAGACTGACGGTTGGTCTTGTGATAATTACGTTGGAATTAGAAGTATCAGTCGAGGATGCCAAGACTTATTTCTTCACTCTTACACAGTTGAAACCCACGCAGACTGCAGGTGATGGAGCTTCCGTTCTTTCGGGTTCTCTTTGACCTGCTCTCATCCCCGCAACTTGGCACCAGCCGGATTCGCTGAAACGTGCCTGAGGAAGACAATGGGAAGGCGGATGTGTCGGAGTGTGTGGGGTCGTTGACTCACTGGGAGGAGGTAATCCCTCGCTGGGCCCGAGCACGCCGGCAGAACAAACACCAGCCCGGGGCACGTGAGCACGGCCGGTATCGCTCAGAAATGTCTGAACACGCCTCTGGATTGTGTTTTGTTGTGACAGTGTTGACTCCGTGTTGTACTTTGTCTGCCATGCTGAGCCCTGTGAGGCTTTCTGATCTTCAGGAAACTGGCATCGCGACCAAAAGGCTGCAAATCTACATCCATGAAAATAGCTGATGCTATAGTGAATCTGACGCGTGGTTCTTGATTTGAAGCTCATACGTGTGGGCTTCCTCTGAGCCGGCTCCACTGGGACCACGGAGCTGACTGAAAGGATTTAAACTGGCGTTTTGAGAACGTGACGGGTGGATGACGGTGAGGAGCCGGCCGGTTTGAAGGGACGGTGTCGGCTGTCAGTGTGTCTGAGGCTGGAGCAGTCTCCTCTGTGATTCGCTGCTTCCACACCACCGGCCTGGAAGTGGATCCCTTATGCCAAATTGTTCCGATGGTGTTTCAATTATAAAGTAACTATGGTCAGTCCTTCTCTGTTGCTGCTCCACTTTCCATGTTATTTATTCACAGTGATGCTGCATCAACACGTCTGTTCAAAAATGAAGGAGAATGAACACCTCCTGCAAGGCCAAGCATCCAGAACTCTAAAGCAAAAGACTGGACTGCTTCTAAAGCTATTAGAAATATTTCACCAGACACATTCGACCAAGTGGATGACACATTATCCAGTGTTGACAGCAGGAGCATGCTGCTTCTGAAGAGGATGAAGACATGAATTCCACACTGAAAGGCCACAGACAAACAGGACTTAATAGCAGTATGGTGTTCCTGTACGATGACAGACCTTCACTACCAGAAACTGAGCTTTAAAAATGTGAGGTATGCAGCAGTCAGAAGTCTGATCATGCAGCACCAATGAAAGTGAAAAAGAAATAACTCATAGCTCCACCCAGTGACTCATCCCCAGGCGACTTTCAGTGGATCCTCCTGTCTGCCGCCCACACCCTCACCGGGCTGATCCTCCAAAGAAAGTAACATTCAGCACTAATTAGCACTAATGAGCTGTCCGTCAGGCTGCTGAGCGCAACACGTTACCTCAGTCTGCAGACTGCTGCAGGAGTCTCCACTGACGTTCACAGAGGCCCGTGCTAGCATCGTGACGTCCTGCTGTAATACCTCTACCGACCACAGGGTGGCGGAGCGATCACGCTCTTACAACGCTAACACTCACACTCTCAGCCGTTAAACCCACCAGATATAACATCCATCCGTCTTCTACACCACCTCATCCTGTTCAGGGGCGCTGAGCTACAGAGAGAGGTAGGACACCCTGGACAGGTGAGGACAGGCGAGGACAGACGAGGACTGGTGAGGACAGGTGAGGACAGCTGAGGACTGGTGAGGACAGGTGAGGACAGGCGAGGACAGGTGAGGACAGGCGAGGACAGATGAGGACAGGTGAGGACAGGCGAGGACTGGTGAGGACAGGTGAGGACAGCTGAGGACTGGTGAGGACAGGTGAGGACTGGCGAGGGAAGGTGAGAACTGGTGAGGACAGGTGAGGACAGGTGAGGACAGGTGAGAACTGGTGAGGACAGGTGAGGACAGGTGAGGACAGGTGAGGACAGGTGAGGACAGGTGAGAACTGGTGAGGACAGGTGAGGACTGGCGAGGACAGGTGAGGACTGGCGAGGGAAGGTGAGAACTGGTGAGGACAGCTGAGGACAGGTGAGGACAGGTGAGGACAGGTGAGGACTGGCGAGGGAAGGTGAGAACTGGTGAGGACAGGTGAGGACAGGTGAGGACAGGTGAGGACTGGCGAGGGAAGGTGAGGACAGGTGAGGACTGGTGAGGACTGGCGAGGGAAGGTGAGAACTGGTGAGGACAGGTGAGGACAGGTGAGGACAGGTGAGGACAGGTGAGGACAGGTGAGGACAGGTGAGGACAGGCGAGGACTGGTGAGGACAGGTGAGGACAGGTGAGGGAAGGTGAGAACTGGTGAGGACAGGTGAGGACTGGCGAGGACAGGTGAGGACTGGCGAGGGAAGGTGAGAACTGGTGAGGACAGCTGAGGACAGGTGAGGACAGGTGAGGACAGGTGAGGACTGGCGAGGGAAGGTGAGAACTGGTGAGGACAGCTGAGGACAGGTGAGGACAGGTGAGGACTGGTGAGGACTGGCGAGGGAAGGTGAGAACTGGTGAGGACAGGTGAGGACAGGTGAGGACAGGTGAGGACAGGTGAGGACAGGTGAGGACAGGCGAGGACTGGTGAGGACAGGTGAGGACAGGTGAGGGAAGGTGAGAACTGGTGAGGACAGGTGAGGACTGGCGAGGACAGGTGAGGACAGGTGAGGACTGGCGAGGGAAGGTGAGAACTGGTGAGGACAGGTGAGGACTGGTGAGGACTGGTAAACCTGCAGTGTCCTTCACAGGACAAACCCACAGAGACAAGCAGAGACAGACCCCCACACCACCCTTCAGCCTCCCAGCATGCTTTTGGACCGTGGGAGGAAACTGGACCACCTGGTGGAAACCCACACACAAACACACAGGGAGAACATGCAAACCCTGGACTCTCAGTGGACTGTCTCAAAATCTGTCCTCATCAAACGGAGAAACCATTCGGTAGGAAACAAAGCTGGACTCCGTCCTCACCGCGGCTGAGCTCAGAGAAAACCTGAACCCTTCCAGTGTTTTCCAGAGTCTTCTCAGCCTGCAGCGCTGCACAGCGCCTCAGCCTTCTGGAACTTTCTCATCTGGCTTCAGGCTTTGTTCTCTGTCAGGTTTATTGACTTTTCACTCTGTTTATGTCAGCTTTTACAGGAGGCGTGGCCGACGGCACTATTCAGACGGAGGCCGCTCTCAGAGCCTCTGCTGGCCTGCATGACTCACAGCCCTAACCCCAGACGCCACGCTTCTCCTGCATCTGAGAGCATTACATAATGTCTGTAAATGAGAGAGCTCAAGATGTTTGCTTCAGTCGTTTGGAAATACTTGAGAGTTGAGTTTATCTTGCCTCATAGATACAAGAGTGTTTATCACTGTGTTCATCAAATCTCCTAATCATGGTCTACATATCACCCCAGGAAGTCCTCCTGTTGAAGATGCTCACAGAAGAGGAGCCTTAATCCAAAACGTCTTTTCCTGTCAGAAACTCACCAAGCGCAGACTCTTCAGACTCTTCAGACTCTTCAGACTCTTCAGACTCTTCAGACCCTTCAGACTCTTCAGACTCTTCAGACTCTTCAGACCCTTCAGACTCTTCAGACTCTTCAGACCCTTCAGACTCTTCAGACTCTTCAGACTCTTCAGACTCTTCAGACTCTTCAGACTCTTCAGACCCTTCAGACTCTTCAGACTCTTCAGACTCTTCAGACTCTTCAGACTCTTCAGACTCTTGCTCTTGCTTGATTGTTGCTTTCAGACGATGGTTAAAGTTTATCTCCATGATCAGAGTTACAAAAAGCAGCAACGCTGATTGCCGATTGCGGGAGGGGAGGGGAGGAGGGGGGGTCTCAGGGGAGCCATCTTCTCCGTTTGACCTCAACGTGGGAAATGGAGCGTTTTCACGGTGCAGGAGGGGCTGCCTCTCTGAGCAGCAGAACATGAGGAAAGCTCAAACACACAGGCATGAAGGTAAAAAATGCTTTGGTGATGTTTTTGGTGAGAACATAACTATATAACAAGTTTAAAGGGATACGTCAACATTTTGGCAAATTGGCCCATTTAGCGCAATTCCTCAGTCATTTGAACAGCATACTTACTGTTTCTGTGAGGGCGAGCTGTTGTTTATTCAGAGGTGAGTCGGGGAAGGTTTTCGGGACGGACACAATGGAGGTGGATGGTATTTTTGTTCCCCCTCGTCAAACTCATCAAATACACAATCCAACAACCCCAAAACACTTTGGTGGACACGTTATAATCCACACATTCACTACGCTGTGGAATATTAATGCAAAATGACCAGATTGAGTTGTTTATGCGAAGATTGCTAAGACGGAACTACTTACTAAACATGGCGTCTGGGCGTAGTGATTTCAAAAGAAAAAGTAGTTCCCAGTATTTGCTTCAGTGTCGTAACGCCACAATATTATTTGTTGGTGTTCCACAGCGTAGTGAATGTGTGGATTATAACGTGTCCACCAAAGTGTTTTGGGGTTGTTGGATTGTGTATTTGATGAGTTTGACGAGGGGGAACAAAAATACCATCCACTTCCATTGTGTCCGTCCCGAAAACCTTCCCCGACTCGCCTCTGAATAAACAACAGCTCGCCCTCACAGAAACAGTCAGTCTGCTGTTCTAATGACTGAGGAATTGCGCTAAATGGGCCAATTTGCCAAAATGTTGAAGTATCCCTTTAAAACATACAAAAAGTGAATTTTTCATGATACAGCCCCTTTAACACTAACCCTCTAACCTGAACCCTGGCAGAGTTTGTTCCTGTGAACCAACACGAAGCTTCTTGTGGCTGCAGATCCCTGAAGTCAGTCTGCCGGTTTGTTTCCATCAGACCGGCGACGCTCGGCTGGCGCTGGTGCTGAGAATCCGCTCTGGTTGATGTCATTGTTGGAGTTGATAATAAATAGAGGGGTGGTGACAATCCAGGCCAAACAGAGCCATATTTAGATGAACACACACACACACACACACACACACTCATGTTTTTCAGTGGAGGTGATTTATTGGATGTCTCCTGATGTGAGTCAAACTTAAAGCCTCGTAATCCGCCACAGAAAGACATTATGTCACTGAGCAACCAGCCGAGCTGTCAGTTTCTGTCAGAGCTCACACCACGGTGTGTGTGTGTGTGTGTGTGTGTGCGTGTGTGTGTGTGTGTGTGTGTGTGTGTCATCTGCAGAAGTAGAAGTGATCACATTCTCCTGCAGGTAGAAGAATGTGTGTGTGTGTGTGTGTGTGAATGTGTGTGGACAGCTGAGCCCTGCACCGCGTCATGAAACGCTGAAGTCTTTAACAGACACTGATTACTTCCATTATTACCATCAAAACTTCAAACAACAACAAAAAACAACAACCTGAAAACAAAATCAGAACCAAACACAGTAAAGGTGAAACACTGTGCTTTAAGACAGCAACCCGGTGCACACACACACTCGATGTTTTTGGACTGTGAAGAGAGCTGAGTGGACGGATGGGAAACATGAGGACACTCTCGTTGCTCCCAGCTGTCCTCCTCCGCTCAGATACTCCATGATGTCCTCCACAGTGTCAAACTTTATCCTGACTTAACACTCAGGGCTCAGCTGACACAATTAAAGATCAGACTGATGGTACACTGCAAAAACTGGAAAAAATTCTAAATCTTACCAAGTTCAAAAGTCTTGTTTACAGTCAAAATGTCTCATCGCACTTGATTTAAGATGTATTTAAGATACAGACTTATTTCTTGGTTTAATATTCTTATATCAAGATCTCTTTTTAAGTAAAATACTCTTACTGCATGGACAGATCATTTCACTAGTTTTGAGAGTGATTTTCTTTAATTGAGTGTTGATATCTTGTATTTGGGTTATCCTTTTTTGCAGTGTAATGTTTGCCGTGATAATCAGCCCACAGATTCCTTTAGCGCCCACAGAGAGCAGATTGTTTTTGCAGTCTGTGGACGTCAGAGCCAGATCAGCTTCCTGTGTGACGCTCTGTCTTCTTTGTCCCCAACGAAACCTGAACTGTGTTCCTCCCTCAGTGAAGCCCACTTCTCACAGCTGCCCTGCACCAGAGCCGAATTAGGATTGACATTGTTTGTAAAAGGACAGTCGTGCAGGATTTCAACCTCATGGTTACAGCTTCGACTGACACCAGGTCTTTGACCTCTGGCCTTTCTCTCATGCGGTGTTCAGTCATCACCTTCGGCTGTGCTGTTGTGTAGGCAACAGCCATTCTTTTCTGTCACCTCACAAGTGATTTATGGTTCAAGGAGTCCCTGTCCATATGAAGGTTGGCGTTCTTGCCAAAATTAACCAACAGCGCCTACTGGTGGCACAACATGCTAACAACTCTAGGCTCGTTTACATGGGACAAAAAATCCTCCTCCTAATGGCATTGTGGGTGAAGCAGATTGTAAATAAGTCATATAATCACCTGAGTGGATCCACTTCACTCGGAGCGGACCGTATTTCTGATCTGAGGGTACGACGTTGTCCACACCGATCAATAATCCAGTCGTCGCCCATTTGGGAAAACTGTGAATAATCCGCTCCACCCAGGGCCCTGGTGAACCAGGATTAAACGTGGTTATCAACTGAGTTTAACATGACTGTTTCCAATCGGACTGATAAAAACACGTAAACGGGACCAGTGTTTTCAGGGTTTCTGTTGTTTCCGTGTGAACAGACATCGTTTTCAAATCATTGCCCTGTAAACGCAAAACTTTTCTGAAATGAAGATGTGGAATGATTCATTTTCCCTTGTGTGGTGGTGTAAACAGCATCTGTATGGAAGACGTGGATTTAGGGTTGAACACATTTATTTGGTCTTGACTGCATAAAGTAAGGCAAAGGTAGAAAGGAAACGAAAAGAGCCTTGTCTCATGATACGTGCTTTGAGTTTACAGACTTTAATAAATCCAGTAGAGTGCAGATCGTACTTTCTTAGTGGCCTTTATTTTGTCAGAGTTTCATTTCGTCAATGTAATGTTTGAACGTTTTACGAAAAAAGAACATTTTTCCCCAGAGTATTTGCAACGACTTCTTCTGACATCAAGAATTAAAGATTAATCAGGAAAGTAGAATCGCTCTTTAGCATGCAGTTATGGAAGAATCTCCCCCCAAAACAAACAAACAAACAAACAAAAAAGTTGAATGATTGTCAATACTAATATGAATGAAATTCAATTCTCCAGAAAGCCCAGACGAATGGATGGATAGTGACACCGAGGTCTGGACCGCAGGTCAGGATTATTATTATGATTATTATTTCCTGGAGGTAACAAATCATTAATTAAAACAAATATATGGAGTTAGAGAGTTAGAGAGTACTAAATATAAGTCACATGAAAAAATATAACAGAAAGTAAATGCAAAGACATTATACCAGTATATTAAGAGATTTTAGCATAAAATATAATAAAAAAGAGGAAAAGGGGGGCTTATGGTGTTATTTTGAGAGATAAAGCGTTTCTTCTTGAGTATTTCTGACTGATTTTAAACTTCTGTAAAACCATTTTAATCCCTTTAATCCAGCATTCCATGCTGGGTGGCGAATCAGTATCATGTAGACAACGCTGAGTAAAAACAACAAAGCTGTTGATTTAAATTTCCATCAGTTTTTCTTTCACCACCAAGTTTTCTCAGAGTGAACGAGTCGAAGCGTTTTCTTCAGGATGTGCTGTGAAGCCTCGTCTGAACTGATTTCAGTCTCTGGGTCTCTCACAGCCGCAGAGTGAAGAAGAAACGAAGCAGACAAATGTTCTGTTGATTCTTTTTGTTTCCTAAAGATGTAATGTGCTGCTGATTAATTCATCAGAGGGATATATTTCTTTCATTATTGTTTTATTCTCCAGTTATAACATTAATTTATCCAAGAGCGGGACCCTCTGTGAACATGACTTCCTTTTGTTCACATCGTATCACACACACACACAGATCAATACACACATCAGCTCAGTCGGTGCTGTGAACAGAAAATTGCCACAAACAAAAAAGTTTTAGTTAAATACACAACGATTATGAATATTCATTGTTATTTCTCGATATCTGGTCCTGTCAGCTGACTTGAACATTACAGTGAATCTGTCAGAACAATGATGTGTTGAAGTGTTGCTGGGAAAAAAGGATTCAAGTATGAAAAGACACCAGAGCATCAGGAGAGGTCTGCCTCCGATCGCCATCAGTCGAACCCACCACAGGAAATAAAATCCACACTGACTGAAACTTGCGGACGCGATGTCAGGCCTGTGGAGAGATTTCATCTCTCCGTACGATCACCATCAAATGCCGAACCCGTCTTTCATGCGGGCGTACGCCCGTTTGCTAAATGCGGCCACTGTGAGCGCCGCTAAAACACAGCATTCTGCAACTACACTGCTCTTCCAGGGGGAGCAGGCGGCGAAATGAGCTGAGCTCTGATGAAGATCAAACTAAATCAGTGCAGTTACATACACCTTTAACCACGTTTGCTGTGAAGAAGTTCACTCAAAGAATGACTATAGACAGACACTTTATAAGGGCCAGTCTTCTGTAATACAAAAGAATGGAACATTGTATGTCATTAAAAACACTTTCATCATTAAAATGCTCGTGACAGATCGTTTGGGACTACACACCTGGAGGACTTTGGTCCTCAGCTGGAGAAGCCGCTGTCACCATCTCCTGGTCGTCTTCCACCTCGAAAACATCTGCAGCAGCTGCATGACCTGACAACCCATTTCCTGGCAGCTTTAACCCTCCAGCACGACTAAGATTCACACATTTCTGAGTCAAAATCTTGACCCAGCAGGCAGGGTCAAATCTTCAACCCATAAATGACCCAGCACTGGCTCCGCCCCTTTTGGACCCAGCGCTGGGTCAGCAGTTCCACACGATTTGGATTACTTTTAAGACCCAGCAGTTCTAAGAGTCAAAGTAAAACATGTCCTGTGGCCATCAAAGAAACCCAGCTTCAGTTAAAGTGTTGTGGTCAGGCACTCGGTGTGGGAGCTCCAGGGCCGCCGATCGTCCGTCAGAACACCAAGATGTTCTAACGAGATGCTGCACCAGCTCCATCCCCTTGTGACTAGAGCACATTTCCCCAGACTCTCAGTCGAGGGGTTTTCTAGAGCTCTAGAGGTTTTGATCTTTCGGCTAGTTTTGTGCTCTAGATACTGACGTCTTCTGATCCAAAACTTTTAAAGACTGAAGCTTTTCAACTTTTCTGTCGCTCAAAACCTAAAGCATCAACTCACACTCTACCCGAGCTCTTGGTGGACCAGAGGTCCTGATGGATCTGAGGTCTTGGTGGACCAGAGGTCCTGATGGATCTGAGGTCCTGATTGGGTGGAGGGTTTGGTCAGTTGAGAGATTCTGAAATAGTTTGAGTTCAGGGTCAGAGGGGTCAGAGGGGTCAGAGGAGTCAGAGGGGTCAGAGGGGTCAGAGGAGTCAGAGGAGTCAGAGGGGTCAGAGGGGTCAGAGGGGTCAGAGGAGTCAGAGGGGTCAGAGGGGTCAGAGGAGTCAGAGGAGTCAGAGGGGTCAGAGGGGTCAGAGGAGTCAGAGGGGTCAGAGGGGTCAGAGGGGTCGGCAGCAGAGGTGGGAGGCAGCAACAATCACCTTCTCAGTCAAGTGGATGATCTGATGCAACTTGTCCTTGTCCCTGGTTTTATCCTTGGCCTTGTCCCTGGAGTTTTTTCCGGTCTTATCCCTGGTCTTGCACTGGTCTTGCACTGGTCTTGCACTGGTCTTGCCCCTGGTCTTGTCCCTGGTCTTGTCCCTGGTCTTGTCTTGCCCATGATCTTGTCCTTAGCCTTCTCCCTGGTCTTGCCCCTGGTCTTGTCCCTGGTCTTGTCCCTGGTCTTGCCCCTGGTCTTGCCCCTGGTCTTGCCCCTGGTCTTGTCCCTGGTCTTCTCATTAGTCTTGTCCCTGGTCTTGTCATTAGTCTTGTCCCTGGTCTTGTCCCTGGTCTTGCCCCTGGTCTTGCCCCTGGTCTTGCCCCTGGTCTTGTCCCTGGTCTTCTCATTAGTCTTGTCCCTGGTCTTGTCATTAGTCTTGTCCCTGGTCTTGCCCCTGGTCTTGCCCCTGGTCTTGTCCCTGGTCTTGTCCCTGGTCTTGTCCCTGGTCTTGTCATTAGTCTTGTCCCTGGTCTTGTCCCTGGTCTTGCCCCTGGTCTTGCCCCTGGTCTTGCCCCTGGTCTTGCCCCTGGTCTTGCCCCTGGTGTCTTCTCCAGTCCGTAGAGACTTTTGAGGACTGTTTCTCATCTTTCGGCATGTGGTCTAGTTCAAAGCGGGTGGTCTGACGTGACCTTCATGACGCTGCTCGCCGTCTCACATGCTGCTCTGTGAAGTGATGTAACCAGACTCTGCTTCTCTGGAACGCTGCCGTCTTTGACATGAGGGACTGGACTGGCCCTGAATTCTCTTTTCATGGCGGTCCAGCCTCCAGAGACGCCTGGAGTTTTCCGGCTCGTGGCTGAGCTCAGCAGTTACTGGAACAGAGACGTGAAGTGGACCGAGGAGACGAGGTGGACGTCCACCGGCGGTCTGTTTGGGGTGCGGAGGTGGAGATGAGCTGTGAAAAACAACAGCGCTCTGCAGGATCCGGCAGCTCTGTGTGAAGAGGGAAAAACTGACAGAAGAAGGAAAAAGAAGGCTTCCAGTGTCGCTGAAGCTGGTTAGTTAACAACAATCGAAGCTACAGCCAGCCTGAAGCCTCGCTTCATCTGGAAACCAACACTTCTCTCCATCGACGGAGACGAAGGAAACACCTGGAGACTCAGGGGAAACATGCAAACTCACAGAAGGACCCGTCTTCTTACCCTGAAGGTCACAGGTCACGGTGGGGGGACTGCAGTGTAGCCCAAACACACAACTGTTTCCCATAATCCCTTCAGTGACGCGTGGCACAGCTGGCTGTACGTGTGCACGGCGGCGGAGCCGTGCACGGGTTCTGTTGAATGTGTGAGGAGTTGGTGGTCTGTACGTCTGACTGAACACACCACGTTTCCTGCTGCACTCTGTTTCTGACTGAGCCTCAAGGTTTTTACATCTGGTCTGTCCCCGTCGCCCAGGAAACATCACGTCTGCTGGAGACCCGAACGAGCCGCCGCCACCGCCACCGCCGCCGCGTGGCTTCGATGGCGGAGCAGAGGTGAAGCTGGGCTCATGGATGCATGGCTCCGTCAGGGAGGGTGGAGGTGGAAAGGAGCTTCAAGAGGACAGAAAGCAGGAAGTGCCCTTCTTCTCCGCAGACTTTCTGATTTATTCCTCACTTCATTCGGTTGAGTCATTTTTCCTGCTGCCAGCTGTGACGGCAGCCACCTCCTCCCACTGCCGGCCTGTAGTTTTCCATGTTTGATGAAATCCTCTGATGAACTGTATTTGAATGTCTCATCCTAACTCATCTGTCCAAACAGGAAGTTGTGATGCTTCAGTTTCAACAATTAATTTAAATTTAACAACCTCTGTGAATTCTGCGCTGAATTTAAATTGGTTGTTGAAATTGGACTGATTTCTTACCAGAGTGTCGTAACTACAAACCAAATGAAGAACAAACCAAGAAAGAATTTCCTTTTTGACCATTTTGGATTTTCTTTCAGAATAAAGCGTCAGCAGGAGTAACTCACCCATCAGAAAAGAGGTCAAACTCCTTTATTCAGCTTTCAGTAGAAGCAGAAAGCGCGCCAGCAGGTTAAGAGGAGGCAAACCTGATGACCTTACAGTGAGTCCCGGCGCCGTGGGCGGGGCCTGGGGTCACCCGGCCTCCCGCTGCCCAACGCCGCCCCGACCGGCACGTAGGCCCGTTCGCACGGCCGCCCGCCAACAATGAGCCGTCAGAAGAGCCTCTGATGGGAAACTGTGCCCGGCAGTGACCCACATCGCGGGGCCGAGCCAGTCCGTCAGTCCCTGGATCCCCGGACACAAAGCGGAGCAACACGTGGTCCGCATTCCACCGGAGAGTCGCGCTGGGGCCAGCTGGATTTGACTGCTCATGTTTTACAGTAAAGGAGGAAAAACACAGGGCGGCTGCAGCGCCATGTGGAATGTCTGAGCTGCAGCGTTTATTTAACTTCAGCCTCTGAAACGTGCAGGAAAAAAGATCCGTGACGTGAAAACGACATGCACTTCCTGTCAGGAAGCAGCTCTGACTCACAGGAGGATTTCTGTCTAAATGGTCCAGACCTGGATTTTCTCCTGTGAAGTGATGATGAAACCACCAATACGTCCGTTACTTCAGGGAAATCCTCCTGCGTCATGAGCTGCAGCAGGAAGCTGCTTCACGGAGGCTTGTTTTGACTGGATCATTTCTGAATTTCCCCAGAAGAATCATAACCAGCTTCCAGAGAAGCACTGATCCCTTTGTTAACAGAGTACAGGTATGAGTGCTGGCCTGGAGCTCAAGACTGAGACTGGTCCTGCAGAATTCATGAATTCACATAGAAAAGGAGCTGGAAGAGGATCTTTTAGGGAGCTAAAGACCTAAGAGAAGGTACAACCGCTTGGATATCTTCTGTTAAAGTCAGTGAAGGCTTTGGAGCCAGCCGAGGAAATGACATTAAAAGAGGTTTCCTGCAGGATTCGTGTCAATAACAGAGAAGAAATAGACTCTGTTCAGCATTAAAGGGATACTTCAACATTTTGGCAAATTGGCCCATTTAGAGCAATTCCTCAGTCATTAGAGCAGCAGACTGACTGTTTCTGTGAGGGCGAGCTGTTGTTTATCCAGAGGCGAGTCGGGGAAGGTTTTCGGGACGGACACAATGGAAGTGGATGGTATTTTTGTTCCCCCTCGTCAAACTCATCAAATACACAATCCAACAACCCCAAACACTTTGGTGGACACGTTATAATCCACACATTCACTACACTGTGGAACACCAACAAATAATACTGTAGCGTTACGACACTGAAGCAAATACTGGGAACTACTTTTACTTTTGAAATCACTACACCCAGACGCCATGTTTAGTAAGTAGTTCCGTCTTGATAATCTTCGCATAAACAACTCAATCTGGTCATTTTGCTTTAATATTCCACAGCGTAGTGAATGTGTGGATTATAACGTGTCCACCAAAGTGTTTTGGGGTTGTTGGATTGTGTATTTGATGAGTTTGACGAGGGGGAACAAAAATACCATCCACCTCCATTGTGTCCGTCCCGAAAACCTTCCCCGACTCACCTCTGAATAAACAACAGCTCGCCCTCACAGAAACAGTAAGTATGCTGTTGTAATGACTAAGGAATTGCACTAAATGGGTCAATTTGCCAAAATGTTGAAGTATCGCTTTAACTCTGATTCCAAGTGAAAATAGTGTTTTTACTGAGGCGCTGTTTGTTTTTTTTACATGAAAATACTCGATCTTATTATTTCATTTTATTTTAAATGTTTTTTTAGAGGCCAAACACAGAGGAACACACTGAGACACACACTGGGGTGTCTCAGGAAAGTTCCTCCTTGGTAGCGGTTTGTTTACAGAGGCTCTGAACACTGCTGCCATGGAAACGGAGCGGTGTTGTCACCGTGTGGAGGGAAGCTGTCGGTGAACGGAGAACTCCGCTCCCTGGCAACACAGAGACTCTGAAGCTGGTGAGCTTTAGCACCCTCTTTCCTCTTACTCACCCTGAGCTGAACTCAGACATGACATTCTGTGGCGTCATCACTCTCTTCCCATGATGCATCAGCAGTGCAGTGACAGCCATGTGTCATTCCTCGGTGTTTCAGCCGCGCTGTGGTCTGAACCTACTGCCACGCTCCTGTTTGAAGACCTGGACCCGCAGAGATTCCGCCATCAGTCATCGCTTCTTAAAACACATCTGGTCTTTTCTGACGATCTTTTCCTTGACAGGAACACGGTTTCCGAGGAATCGGTTCCCTCTGACACAACTGGTTTCACTGATCTGCAGCTGCACGTACACACACACACACACACACACACACACACACACACACACATCACATGTTGTGTTCACACTCAGTGCTGTAATTAGAATTCTGTTCAGGAAGTGAAAACAGCAGCAGCTCCAGCAGACGGTTCAGACTCCACCCGGTGGCTCCTCCCTCATCCAGCAGCACAGAGAATGAATGTTTCCAGCGTTGATCAGGTGAGAGTGCTTGGATTTCACTCTGAGTCCGGAGTTATTCACGCTGCGCCTGAAGCCAGCAGCCAGCTCCGTCAGTCCTGCTCTGAACAGAACGGAGGCGTTCGTTCTCAAGCTGAGCGCTGCAGAGGAACGCTGTTCCACATGCTTCTGATTCCTCTCAGTCACAGTACAGAACGCAGGAATTCCAGACACGCAGGGCCGAGTTTCACTTCACTGTGCGCCTCAGCGCTGAACTGCAGGGAATCTCCCACGGTCTGCACAGTCCGCCTGGAGCAACGCTTCTGAAGAACAACCAACATTTCTAAAGAATCACAAAGACAGTATTTCACAGCCTAGACAGACAGCAGGGGGCAACACTGAGACAGAACCCCACTGAGACAGAACCCCCACCGAGACAGAACCCCACCGAGACAGAACCCCCACTGAGACAGAACCCCCACCGAGACAGAACCCCACCGAGACAGAACCCCCACTGAGACAGAACCCCACCGAGACAGAACCCCCACTGAGACAGAACCCCACGGAGACAGAACCCCCACTGAGACAGAACCCCACCGAGACAGACCCCCACCGAGACAGAACCCCCACCGAGACAGAACCCCCACTGAGACAGAACCCCACGGAGACAGAACCCCACGGAGACAGAACCCCCACTGAGACAGAACCCCACGGAGACAGAACCCCCACCGAGACAGAACCCCCACTGAGACAGAACCCCCACCGAGACAGAACCCCCACCGAGACAGAACCCCCACCGAGACAGAACCCTCACTGAGACAGACCCCTACTGAGACAGAACCCCACGGAGACAGAACCCCACGGAGACAGAACCCCCACTGAGACAGAACCCCACGGAGACAGAACCCCCACCGAGACAGAACCCCCACTGAGACAGAACCCCCACCGAGACAGAACCCCCACCGAGACAGAACCCTCACTGAGACAGACCCCTACTGAGACAGAACCCCCACCAAGACAGAACCCCCACCGAGACAGAACCCCCACCGAGACAGAACCCCCACCGAGACAGACCCCCATGGAGACAGAACCCCACGGAGACAGAACCCCCACTGAGACAGAACCCCCACTGAGACAGAACCCCCACCGAGACAGAACCCCCACCGAGACAGAACCCCCACCGAGACAGAACCCCCACTGAGACAGAACCCCCACTGAGACAGAACCCCCACTGAGACAGAACCCCCACTGAGACAGTAGAACCCCACAGTGAAGCAGAACCCCACTGAGACAGGAGCTCCCAGCAGCCAGGAGCTGGACTCGGGGGACGGAGCAGCAGCGTCCACCGGGACGGGCAGAGCTGTCAGCTGACTCCTTGACCTCCAGCGGCTCTGGGGAGCTGCCGCTGCGTGGCGGCCGGACGGCGGCGGCCGGAGAGGATCAGGTGTAGACGGCGCTGGAGCGTCTCTGATTCTCCGGACAGCCGGTCCATGGTGGACTCCAGACAGAAGCCCGATGCCCTGGTTGGCCGCCGGCGGGCGTCATGCGTGTGGTATGCGGCTCTCGGCCCGTCTCCCTGGAGAGGAGCGCTGGGAGTGACGGGCCTGCGGGCCCGGACCTGCTCCGGCACGCCGGGACGGCGCTCTGCAGGAATGTGAGGCTGGAACTGGGCAGGTTGCTCCACCTCCACCTGCAGGGCCGGGAGGATCACTCTGGATCCTGGTGGGACGGATCCCCTCTGCTGTCTGTCCAGAGGACGAACCCCAGAGCCTGGCTGGTCCAACCAGCCGAGCTCCAGCCCCCTCAGGAGCCCAGCGGATCACAGCTGATCACAGTGGATTCTTTAAGACCCCGCCCCCTCCTACATCCAACTGCGTGGAGAACTTGTAATTTGACACCGGGCTCTTGTTGTGGTTTTAGCTGACGTGGCTGACATCCTGTCATTTCACCACAGCTCAGGGTGACAACAGCCACTGCTGGGACAATGACAAAACTTCCAGGCCTCACCGTCCAATCTGAGACACTCTGAGACACTCTGAGACACTCTGAGACACTCTGAGACAGCTTCAGAATTGACTCAACCTTCTGTGGATAGTAACCTTGGGCGTGTGTGTGTGTGAGGGTCAAGCAGGGCCCAGCTGGTCATCCTCCAGTGTGAGTGTCTGAAATATGAGATGTGTGTGTTCATTCTTCCCCTGCTTTCACACCAGCTGACTCCATGTTCTACCTGAGCTCCCCTGGGCCCCTCAGGTCTCGAGCTCCTGCTCCTCTCTCACTACCGTCTGCTGGGAGATGAGGTAAAGCTGAAATGATCACATGTTTCCTGCCGTCAGCTGAGTGGAAACAGATGCTGGAGGCTTTAAAATGTCATTTCTAACATCAAACACTCTCCAGTCGGTCTGAACACACACACCTGCTCACTCCTTTCCGCCGTCCTCCAGTTAGACTGACATGGTGTGACAGGATGAAGGGGAATCATCACGTGAAGACGACTCAGCTCAGAAATCTGATTATTCTAACATAGCTCCGGTCTTTATTAAAATATAAAATAAGGTTCCATCAGAAGCGCGTGTCCGGGCCGTGTCCGCCCCCGCCGGGTTATCTGACCCTTCCCGGGTGATTCAGCCCTGGGACAGCCTGAAGCCTCCGGATCCAGGGCAGATCTCTCCGGATCCTTTCCCCGCTTCTTTCCGCGTTTGAGCAATCGGGTTCAGGGTGGCGCTCCGCAGGGGGCGTTTCTAAAAACACAACCTGGACGCATAAATATCTGCGCCGCTGCCGAGTTCCAGCAATATCTGATATCTGACTCCCAGAGACACTCCGCAGAACACAGAGACTCAGCCGAAGAACATGAACTCCAGACCGAACAGCGGGACCGTGACGGTCCAGCACGAGCGCTTCGCCTGGTCCGGCGTGGCGCCGCGCAGCACCGAGCCGGAGGTCTTCACCTTCGAGCGGATCCCGGCGCGCGCCACCGCCGTGCGCTCCTACGTGCCCATCCGACCCAAGAAGCGCTGCGCCCGGGTCATGTACCCCGCCAAGGTCCGCATGCACCTGCCGCCGCCGGAGCGGAGCCGCGCGAAGCGCTGGCTGGCGGCGCTGTGCCTCGTGCTGCTGTGGCAGATCTACACCGAGGAGCCGTGCGCCGAGGCGCCGCTGAGCAGCGCGGACGGCGCGGGCGGCGACTGCCAGGCGTTCCCCCTGCAGGCGGCGGAGGAGCGGGCCCTGCAGCTGCTGTCCACCCCGGAGACGAGCTGTGAGGACGGACCCGAGCCGCCGGTCCCGGACACCGGCTGCGCCCCGGCCGCCGCGCCGCAGCCGGAGAGCGGCCGCGCGCTGGAGCAGAGCGCCGGGAAGAGCTACATGGTGGCCCTGCTGGTCTACCACAGACTGGGCAGCGACAACTGAGACCCCCACCCGGGAACCCTGGGACCGAACACGAACCGAGCCGGAGCCGGAGCCGGTCCAGAGGAGCTCCGCGCGGCGGAGCCGGCCGAGGCGCGTCACGGGGCGGCTTCTCCCGGACCGCGGGCCGCCCCGGACCCGAGGACGACAGACAACTGAAGGGACACTCAAAGAGCTAGAAGAGAAGAAAGAACGGGACTGCTGCAGCGTCCATCCTGAAACTTGAACTTCGTGTGATTTTATTTCCACACAGACTTTATTTTGCACTTGTAGGCCTGAACTGGAGGACCTCCTGACAGCCAGCAGGCTGAACTGACACTCCTGTTTGTCTTTGTTATTTAGCTATTTATTCTAATATTTGCTATTTATTGAATGATAATTTTAATAAAAAAAAATGTGAAAAAGATGTGAATGTTTCCTGCCTCTTCACTGATTCTTTCATCCATCTGAAAGAGACGCTTTGCCATGTTCTAGATCGAGACAGCTTCAACAATCAGCAGAACACACACCTTCATCTCAGGGTAATTCTTCCCCAACAGCTGTGTTTTGAAAATGTCTTTTTGCATGAGAGGAGCGTCTGTCAGAGCCGCTGCAGGCCGGAGCGTGTGTGGTTTATTCAAGAACAACGGACAAGGACAGGCATTCTGAATCCAGTCCACTCCAGACCTTCAGACCGTTCACTGTGGGACTGAGTCCAGCTGCAGAGCAGCAGTGTGTGACGAGCGGGTGTGTAAAAACACAATGGGAACATGGAGCACACTGTGGAGGACAGTCAGGGGGGGCAGGGGTTCAGGGGCACCGTGGCCCTCAGCTGGACCCGGGACCTCGGCACCTTCCTGACTGCGGTTTGCACTGTGGGGGGGTCTGGGTCTGAGTCCAGTCCTCAGCAGGGCGGGGCTGAATCCTGGAGACGGCAGCGCTGTCTGAACATGTCTGCAGCTGTGGAAACATACTGGAGACCTGCAGCATTTTACAACACACACACACACACACACCTGCTGGACACCCAGCAGGCTTCACTGGATCCAGCAAGGCTGGAGGAAGGTTCCAGAGGCGGAGTCACCTGGGAAAGTTTATTTCCTCTCAGGAGAGCAGAATGAGCTAAAAACCAAGAAAACTGCAAATGTAAAAGGTGTGTGTGTGTGTGTGTGTGTGTGTGTGTGTGTGTTGAAGCCTCGTGCTGTTGTTTTGCTCACTCTGACCTCTGACCTGTCACTATTGTCACTGAGCTTCTCCGTCCATCTGACTAAGAGCTGAGGTTCACCCACTGTTTGATAACACACACACACACACACACACACACACACACACACACACACACACACACACACACTATATAGGATGTATTTCAGGATGTATTTCAGGATGTATTCCAGGATATATTCCAGGATATATTCCAGGATGTATTTCAGGATATATTCCAGGATGTATTTCAGGATATATTCCAGGATATATTCCAGGATATATTCCAGGATGTATTCCAGGATGTATTCCAGGATATATTCCAGGATGTATTTCAGGATATATTCCAGGATGTATTCCAGGATGTATTTCAGGATATATTCCAGGATATATTCCAGGATGTATTCCAGGATATATTCCAGGATGTATTCCAGGATATATTCCAGGATGTATTTCAGGATATATTCCAGGATGTATTCCAGGATGTATTTCAGGATATATTCCAGGATATATTCCAGGATGTATTCCAGGATATATTCCAGGATGTATTCCAGGATATATTCCAGGATGTATTTCAGGATATATTCCAGGATGTATTCCAGGATGTATTTCAGGATATATTCCAGGATATATTCCAGGATGTATTCCAGGATATATTCCAGGATGTATTTCAGGATATATTCCAGGATGTATTCCAGAACCTGCTACAGTGGGAGAATCTTCACCTCGTGGGCGGGACGGCTGTAGAGACGGTGTCTCCGGCTGCAGAGTGTTGAGTCCATGGGACTGTCCGTCCAGCAGGCTGGACGTCCTCGGCAGGCCCGACCCGCCTCCGTCCTCTTCTCACTTCCCTGCACTCAGAGACACCTCGCTCACTCTGCTGTTACTGTTTGAAGAAGCAGGGGACAGAGGACCAGCAGGGACCCCGTCCCCCAGTCCCCCCCTCCCCCCCTCCCGCTGTCTCTCCACATGCCTCTGCAGTGAGTCAGGGCGGAGACATGGGGGGGGGACCAGGTGGGACGACCCCTCGTCCAGAAACCTGAACCCTGTGATGTTTCCACCTGGAAAAGGAAAGCAGCCGGGAGCAAAGCGGGAGTCAGAGTGACCTCTGACTGACCTCTGAGTGACCTCTGACTGACCTCTGACTGACCTCTGACTGACCTCTGAGTGACCTCTGACCTCTGCTGGGAAACCACTGCTCCACTCACACTGCCTGGAACACCGGCGCCGTCCCTCCTCTCTGCTGTGCTGTCCTGAGAGACGGACGGCCTCCCTCTGCACCACTCACTGTGGTCTTTCAGTCGCAGGTTCAATTCTACATCTACCATATTTTGAAGTGTCCTTGAGCGAGACTCCCTGATGGATGGACGGAGCTCCACGAGGACTTCAGCTGTCTGAAACCAGTAACGTCCTCAGCAGGTTTGATTCCAGCCTGGAGTTTAGAGACTCAGAACCTGGACCCTTCAGGAGGCCGAGACCAGTGCTTGGGGTCAGACCAGCTGATTTGTCCCGGCAGTGAAGAGAAGCTTCTGGTGCTGAGAGTTTAAATGTGTGGCCAGCGAGCTGATGCTGACTGGTTTCAAGTCAGGAACCAGCCGTGCTGAAGGCTTCCTTCATGGTCTGGTTTTATCTGGTCTGATTCATTACAGTGAACAACAACAACCTAAGAATATTTCAGTTTCCCACTGTAACATGAGAACAGGGTGGCACTCGTGATGTTTAAAAGGTATATCCTACACACCAGTGTTTGGCTGGAACGCCGCTCTCTGAGGGCTTCCTTCCGGCTTCCTTCCGGCTCAGTTTAATGTCATTTTGAAGTTCCATCCAGACACTTGTGTTGTGCACCGTTTACTGAGCAGAGTGTTACTTTATTAGTCCCGACCTGGAAAACTGGTGTTACTGTTCATAATAATGCTAAAAATAAGAAGACACGTGTTGACGTGGTCACCTGTGCGCGGTGGGGCAGTGGAATGTCGGCTCTGACACGTCTGACGGGAGAGTATGGATGGCACGTCACGTCTGACGGCTGAGTTCAGCCTGTCATGAGCTCTCTTTGTTCCCGCGTGCCTCTGAGCCTGGCAGCTGAACACATCCAGGATTAGAACGCCGTTCTGGGTCCCGATGAGGGAACGCCGCAGGCCCGGCCGGGCGGAGCCGCCGCGCCGCCGCCACCCGCACAGGTAGAGTTCATTCCGTTCTGTTGCTAATTTCAGCCCGTTCCCACGCCGTGACCATCCAATCACAGCGCAGCTCGGCGTGAGTCACAGCGTCACACAAAGCCGGCGGCATTCCTCCGCCGTCATCTCACAGCGCCGCATTCCTGAGCCGCGAACACGCCACGCACCGACAGCGGCCTTTCTCACAGGGCGAGGCGGGGCCTGACGTCATCAGCTGCTCCCAGCATCCAACCAGCATCCAACCAGCATCCACCCAGCATCCACCATCCAACCAGCATCCAACCAGCACCCAGCATCCAACCAGCATCCAACCAGCATCCACCATCCAACCAGCATCCAACCAGCACCCACCATCCAACCAGCATCCAACCAGCATCCAACCAGCATCCACTATCCAACCAGCATCCAACCAGCATCCACCCAACATCCACCATCCAACCAGCACTCACCATCCAACCAGCATCCAACCAGCACTCACCATCCAACCAGCATCCAACCAGCACCCAGCATCCAACCAGCATCCACCATCCAACCAGCATCCACCATCCAACCAGCATCCACCATCCAACCAGCATCCACCATCCAACCAGCATCCAACCAGCATCCACCCAGCATCCACTATCCAACCAGCATCCACCCAGCATCGGCCCAGCATCCATCCTTCATCTAACATCCATCATCCATCATTCATCCATCCTTCATCCATCATCCATCCGCCATACATCCATCATCCATCCAGCATCCATCCAGCATCCATCATCCATCCATGATCCATCCATCCATCATCCATCCATCCATCCATCCATCCATCCATCCATCCATCCATCCATCCATCCATCCATCCATCCATCATCCATCCATCATCCATCCATCCAGCATCCATCCATCATCCATCCATCATCCATCCATCCAACATCCATCCTTCATCCACCATCCATCATCCATCCTTCATCCGTCCATCCAACATCCAATCATCCATCAATCCATCCATCTATCCATCATCCATGTAGCATCCACCAACCATCTATTAATGACATCCATCCATTCATCCATTCATCCATTCATCCATCCATCCATCCAACATCCAACATCCAACATCAACATCAATCACCCATCCATCCATCAATCCAATAATCCATCCATCATCCATCCATCCAGCAATAAATCAATTCAGTGTTATTTCTATGGCACCAGATTCACCACAGTCACCTGAAGACATGTAAACATGAAGAGAGACAACATGACCCATTGGACACGAGCCAGCAGAGGAACAGGGGACAGAGACGTTCTGGAACCAGGACTGAAGCTGCAGAGCCAGAGTCTGTAGAACCCAGAGCTGTGGGACTGATGGTCTCTGGACCGGCTGCAGCCTGATGTTCCTTTTTCATTTGCATATAAGAAGTTCTAAAAATATCTTGGGATATCTGCCACACGTGTGTGTGTGTGTGTGTGTGTGTGTGTGTGTGTGTGTGTGTGTGTGTGTGTGTTGTTCTGCTGAGTTCTGATACCAGGTGGAGTTTGACGGGATAATTGAGGGTTCATCAACCTGTGGAATTCAGACAAAGCCTCCTGCAGTCACGTTGCTCGAACATCGTCTGAGAACATTTCAAACTGCCAGAGAAGAACAAGCAGCAGTCCTGTCGCCATATGCTGATCACTGGGACAGCTTCAAGGTGCGTCTGTCCAATCAGAGACACCAGCCGGTCTCCACCGCCAGATTTTCAGTACCTTCAAAAACAAACTAAAACTCACCACTGAATAAAACTTTCAATCGTTCACTTTCAGTAAGTGTTTCAATAAATCTGCAGTCATCAAATCTCAGATTCTAACTAATGAATCATGAAAATTCCACAAGTGAGCAAACCCCTGAAACCAGAGTGTGTGCTGGAGCCTGAAGCGGTGGATATTGGCCCAGCGGGCCGTCACGGGGTGGGAGGAGTCCGGGAGGCTCCGGGTTGCGTTATCACCGCCTGAGGTTGAGGCTTATTCTGACACACCTCACCGAGTTCATATCGCAGGAATCCACTTCAGCTGATTACGCCACAGCCAAACTCCCCTGCTCTGATGAAACCATGTTTTGAAATGAGAAATAGTTCAAAACTTCCTCTCCTTTCACTCTGACATCCGTTTACTCAGCCTGAGTCAGCAGAAGAGAAGGAATGAGGAGCAGCATGAGGAGTGTTCCTGTCACGATTCGGTCAGAACGCTGAGGGATTCCTCTGCTGCCAAGCAGGAATGCTTTGATACTTTTAATGAAACCGTTTGAAACGCTTCCCTCACTCAGAGAAACTCCGGCTCTTCCAGTCTGAGCAGGAGGCGGAGCTGAGGGGCAGAGCGGTGAGCTGGAACAACCAGATCCAGATCCAGTGGAACCTGCAGCCAGCCCAGGGAGCAGAGGACAGCCCCTCCGGGAAGACGTCCAGGTCTCCGGTCGGCGGTCCGGCTCCCAGAGCTCACCTCTCCTCTGGAACCCCGGCTCACTCAGGGTCAAACCCACGTCTGGTTCTCATGGAAACACTCAGTGTCCCCAAAACCTGCAGCTGGGTCTCACTGACATGTCCCCCATGTCCACCTCAGTCTGAGCCCGGGCCGCCGTGCACAGTGGTCACCTGGGGGCGTGGTGGTTGTCCGCCCCCCCCCCCCCCCCACAATGTTTTATCAGCGGCTGTACTTCCCCCGTGTGAGTCACGCTGTGTTTGTGTCCATGGAGATAAAAGCGTGCGGTGGAAACCAGAGGGAGCATCCGACCGTGACAACACTCCCTGAGTTCAGCCCAGCATCTCCACCCTGCCCACGAGCCAGGCAGCAAGTGTGGGGAAACAAAGCCTCATTCGTCAACCAGGGCCTCAGCTTCATGGAGGCCAATATGGAGGTGAATCTGAACCAGACCCACAGGAGACTTCCTGCAGAACCAGACTCAGAAGAGACTTCCTGCAGAACCAGACCCACAGGAGGCTTCCTGCAGAACCAGACCCACAGGAGATGCTGTATCCTCAGTTGACAGAGAGGCTACAGAACAGATCACTCTTGTCTCTATTTGTAGCTCTTCATTTTGAAACCTGGAGTATAAACTAAACATTCCTGTTGTAAAACTGGGATCAAGCGTCCAGCGATCAGACTCCTACGCTGTGGAGGGAATCTCACCATCAGGCTCCATCCTGACAGATTTCCATGTGTGACGGGGTTTCAGCGTTCTTCCAGACGGCCTGATTTACCAGATACAACTCTTTCCTTTAGTTTGGATTCATGGACTGATTTTCTCACAGAATCTCTGAAAACAGGATGAAAAAATGAGTGACACAGATTCCTAAAAGTATTTTTCCCATTGTTTGCAGAGGCTCCTCCCACTGCGTGTTTGTTTGACCACAGTAATGAGGACAGTCCGCTGGACCGAGTCCCTGAGTTAGATAACGTATTGACCAATCAGCTCGATGTTTTATCCCAGCCAAACAAGCACTCTGTTCAGAAAATCCAGCCTCCTTTTCTCTGCCATCATGAAAGAATGAGACGATAATGAAATGACTGGGAGGATCTCTGAGCCTGCAGTCTGAATGTCTTCATTACAGAGGCTTCAGGATCAGTCCTGGTCCAGGTCTTCCAGCCTGGGTCTGCATTCGGAGGGTGAGCGGGAGGAGGAGTCAGCTGGAGTGATGAAAGACGCGGGGGAGGACGAGGACGCCGCTGCTCACGGCCAATTTTGGGAAAGTTTACAGGAGTGAGTCAGATGGCGGCTGAGAGATGAAGCAGGTCTGGAATCTGCTGGAACGCTGCAGGGTCACGATCCTCCACCGCACCGTGCAGTCAGTCCTCCACCGCACCGTGCAGTCAGTCCTCCACCGCTCAGTGCAGTCAGTCCTCCACCGCTCTCTGCAGTCAGTCCTCCACCGCTCAGTGCAGTCAGTCCTCCACCGCTCAGTGCAGTCAGTCCTCCACCGCTCAGTGCAGTCAGTCCTCCACCGCTCAGTGCAGTCAGTCCTCCACCGCTCTCTGCAGTCAGTCCTCCACCGCTCAGTGCAGTCAGTCCTCCACCGCTCAGTGCAGTCAGTCCTCCACCGCTCAGTGCAGTCAGTCCTCCACCGCTCTCTGCAGTCAGTCCTCCACCGCTCAGTGCAGTCAGTCCTCCACCGCACCGTGCAGTCAGTCCTCCACCGCTCTCTGCAGTCAGTCCTCCACCGCTCTCTGCAGTCAGTCCTCCACCGCTCAGTGCAGTCAGTCCTCCACCGCTCAGTGCAGTCAGTCCTCCACCGCTCAGTGCAGTCAGTCCTCCACCGCTCAGTGCAGTCAGTCCTCCACCGCTCTCTGCAGTCAGTCCTCCACCGCTCTCTGCAGTCAGTCCTCCACCGCTCAGTGCAGTCAGTCCTCCACCGCTCTCTGCAGTCAGTCCTCCACCGCTCTCTGCAGTCAGTCCTCCACCGCTCTCTGCAGTCAGTCCTCCACCGCACCGTGCAGTCAGTCCTCCACCGCTCTCTGCAGTCAGTCCTCCACCGCTCTCTGCAGTCAGTCCTCCACCGCTCTCTGCAGTCAGTCCTCCACCGCTCTCTGCAGTCAGTCCTCCACCGCTCAGTGCAGTCAGTCCTCCACCGCTCTCTGCAGTCAGTCCTCCACCGCTCTCTGCAGTCAGTCCTCCACCGCTCAGTGCAGTCAGTCCTCCACCGCTCAGTGCAGTCAGTCCTCCACCGCTCAGTGCAGTCAGTCCTCCATCGCTCAGTGCAGTCAGTCCTCCACCGCACCGTGCAGTCAGTCCTCCACCGCTCTCTGCAGTCAGTCCTCCAGCGCTCTCTGCAGTCAGTCCTCCAGCGCTCTCTGCAGTCAGTCCTCCAGCGCTCTCTGCAGTCAGTCCTCCACCGCTCTCTGCAGTCAGTCCTCCACCGCTCTCTGCAGTCAGTCCTCCACCGCTCTCTGCAGTCAGTCCTCCAGCGCTCAGTGCAGTCAGTCCTCCAGCGCTCTCTGCAGTCAGTCCTCCACCGCTCAGTCCTCCAGCGCTCTCTGCAGTCAGTCCTCCAGCGCTCTGTTCTCCTTCAGCTCAGTTTATGACAGAGCTGCTTTAAAGTCAGTGTTTTCATAGTTCACAGTTTCCATTTGTCTGCATTATAGAAATGTGTTCGGGTTCATTTCCATTCTAAGCATTTTGTTCTCGTCAGGGAGACTCAGGCTGTTTCCACATATGTGGGCGGAGCCAAAAGCAGCTGCACCAGTAAAAAAGAAACAATGTTTCAATATTTAACTAACAAGGTCCCTTTACACACCGCGGAACAGCCGCTCTAAACAAGGGAAGTGTGGGGTTTCCATGACAACCAGGCGGAAGTTAGCGTAAAACCAAAACAGCAGGCTTGCTAATGGTAAACACGATCACGTGAACGATGGAGTTAGCAGCAACGCCGTTTGCTGCTAAAGGCATTCCGTTACTGTTATATATTGTTTTTCTCTGTCAATGGCAGCGAATGTCACGGTTTCAAAAGGAGTCGTTGAGAGTGGAGAACAATGTTTTGATGCTCTGGAGGAGGAGACTGTTTATTCTTCAAGACAGGTGTGAAACACATTCATGACACCTGCATTTGTAAATTCCACGTTATTTAAAGTGGTGTATTGAATGATACAATTACCATAAATGTTATGATAAAAACTGTAAATATTAACCCTGGGTGACCCGCTCTAGGAGAATACGGATCTCTCCACGCAGTCAGGACTGGTGGCAGCACATCAGCACTACTTGGAATGACGGAGAATGGCAGAAACACTTCAGACTGAAAAGAGCCTCCTTCAGTCAGCTGTGTGAAACTCTCCGACCCTGGAGTACCAGGAAGAACACAGAACACAGAGCAGAGGTTCTGCTGGGGCTGTGTGGCTGTTTGTCTTTGGAGAATCGTAACTAGCCTTGATCCAGATCCAGCACAGCTGCTGGTGTTCGGTTATCGACGCGCTGCCGGATCAGCAGGAGGTCAGAACAGCTCTCAGCCTCCCTCTGCAGCCCCGTTCAGAGAGATCCTGCAAGGTTTTTGAGACAGGTGGAGGTTCCCCAGGTGGAGCAGCGCTCAAGAGGGCGTTCATGTCTTCACTGCTCCAGGTTTCCCCACGAGTCGCCTTTCTTCGTTCTGCCATTTTGACATGTGATCACTGTTCGGGGCTGACTACGGGAGCCTGAGTAGTTCATAAAGGCGCAGTGTCTGGACTTTGAGCCGAGCTAAAGACGGTGTGCTTTCACACATCTGCCGCACCGCATCCCAGGTCCACCCAGGCCGCTCCGAGACCAGGTCCACCCAGACTGCTCCGAGACCAGGTCCACCCAGGCCGCTCTGAGACCAGGTCCACCCAGGCCGCTCCGAGACCAGGTCCACCCAGGCCGCTCTGAGACCAGGTCCACCCAGGCCGCTCCGAGACCAGGTCCACCCAGACTGCTCCGAGACCAGGTCCACCCAGGCCGCTCCGAGACCAGGTCCACCCAGGCCGCTCCGAGACCAGGTCCACCCAGGCCGCTCCGAGACCAGGTCCACCCAGGCCGCTCCGAGACCCCCCCCATTCAGCCGCTCTCAGAGCGGGCGAGTTAGAGTGACAACTGGAGTGAGCGGCCCTTTCACACCAACCCAGTCCGCCGTGCTCGGTCCAAAGACTCTGTTAGGTCGAGCTGAAGCTGGTAGGAGTGAAAACACCCTCAGTCTTCCTGGAGGTTTGTAAAGTGTGTGTTTGTCACCAGCTGGGAGAATCCAGATGTGTGTCAGCTTCTCTTGAACTCTCAGAATACCTGCAGTGGTGCAAAGAGGAAGCAGTGACAGCAACACCACGGGTACTCAGAGGTCAAGAGGTCACAGCACTCTGCTGGGAAATTCTCAACTTCGTCCTGACGTCACGTCCGGCGGCGACTGGAGGAGCAGCGTGAGGAGGAGGAGCTTCCCTCTTCAAACACACACCTCCTCCCAAACACCTCAGACGCAATATACAGAAAGAGAGAGAGAGAGAGAGAAACAGAGAATGTGTGTGTGTGTGTGTGTGTGTGTGTGTGTGTGTGTGTGTGTGTGTGTGTGTGTGTGTGTGTGTCTGTGTGTGTGTGTCTGTGTGTGTGTGTGGGATGTTGAATGTAAACATCACGGGTTCTCCCTGCGTCATCACACTGAGCGCAGACAGGAAGTGAGGATGAAACAGAGGAGAGAAGAGGACTGAAGGTAAACAGCGCCCTCTGCTGTTCACACAGAACCCCTCACTGCCTGTTCCTGAACCTGCATTTACATCTGTGTTCTGAACAGGGCCATACACACACACACACGCACACACACACACACACACACACACACACACACACACACACACACACACACACACACACACACAGAGCATCAGCATGTCACATGACAGTAAACAGTATGAATGAATGAGTGAGCGTGAAAGCAGCCAGTTGAAGCTCTTCTGCCCCCTGCTGGGTGGATCACGCACACACACCGTGAAGCCGTGAATGGATGTGCTGAGGCGGGTCAGGGGTCAGGGGTCAGGGGGTTTGTGGTTACTGGTGAAGACACTAAAGACAATCTGATGAATGAGATAATCTAAGGCCAGCTTCTGCTCCGACCCATCTCCACTCACTGACCACCCGCCGCTCAGAAATCCTGCAGAAGAGAAAACATTCAGAAGAAAGAGGAGCAGACAGCAGCTCTCACAATGGACGAATTAACACTCATTCGTTCATCGTTTAAAACCTGTGATGCTTTCAATTTTAATTTCCAGGACGGATATTCAGAATATTTGTCTGTGGATGAAAACATGTTATGAGGTTTCTTTGACACAGTCTGATTGTCTACACTGCAGCGTCCAGCAGGGGGCAGCAGAACAGAGGGTCTGCTGCTGGAAGGTTCCAGACTGGCTGACTCTTCAGGAGGAGCTTCAGGATATCAAGAGGCAGAGAGAGAGAGAGAGAGAGAGAGAGAGAGAGAGAGAGAGAGAGAGAGAGAGAGAGAGAGAGGTTCCACCATCCTTCAGGCAGAACCGACCCTTCAGAACCTGAACAGAGAGAGAACCTCCAACAGGCTGCAGTTAGAGAACACAGCTGGTAGTGAAGCTGAGGATCCACGAGCTGCCCCCCCGGGCACCAGGAACCGGCCCCCCAGGCACCAGGAGCCGACCCCCCAGGCACCAGGAACCGGCCCCCCGGGCACCAGGAGCCGACCCCCCGGGCACCAGGAGCCGACCCCCCAGGCACCAGGAGCTGCCCCCCCGGGCACCAGGAGCCGACCCCCCAGGCACCAGGAGCCGACCCCCCAGGCACCAGGAGCTGCCCCCCCGGGCACCAGGAGCCGACCCCCCAGGCACCAGGAGCTGCCCCCCCGGGCACCAGGAGCCGACCCCCCCAGGCACCAGGAGCCGCCCCCCCAGGCACCAGGAACCGGCCCCCCAGGCACCAGGAGCCGACCCCCCAGGCACCAGGAGCCGACCCCCCGGGCACCAGGAGCCGGCCCCCCGGGCACCAGGAGCCGACCCCCCAGGCACCAGGAGCCGGCCCCCCAGGCACCAGGAACCGGCCCCCCGGGCACCAGGAGCCGACTCCCCAGGCACCAGGAACCGGCCCCCCAGGCACCAGGAACCGGCCCCCCAGGCACCAGATGCCCAGAGCAGGCAGAGCAAGACCCCAGGACCCAAGAGCCCAAGAGCCGACCCCCCACTGAGGAAGAGGGCCAAGACCATACCCAGGACAACCGGCCCACACGGGAGGCTACCGGTCCCAGACCCAGAGCTGGTCGTCCTGGTCCTTCAGTCTCTGAACGCCACACATTTCAACTCCTCCTTTGAGTCTGTACAGTGAGAAGAGTGAGAACAGTCGCTGTCCAGTGTTGTCCCTAACGCGCTACTAATTAACTCATTATTTTAATCTGATTACTTTCTTTCAGTAACGAGCAATCTAACGCGTTCATTTTTCCAAACCAGTAATCTGATTAAAGTTAGTTTCCTAAGTGACTGTGCGTTACTATTTTGTTATTGCCTCATAATATATTGTAACGTTCTGCGATCCACGAAGCACCAGACGTCCCGGGTCGTCCCAAACGGATTTTTTATTTTACTGAGGCCAAGCAGACCATCAACAACACAGGGCTGCTGCTGCGGCTGTAACCCACGCCAAAACTCTCCTCTCAACTCTCTCCAACAGTCCTGAACATAACACCACCAGGCTGGCTTCAGCCACCTCTCTAATCTTAGAGCGCCACCTTCAGGAACTAGGGATGTTGCGAGTACCGATACCAGGTATCAGTATCGGGCCGATACTGGCCTTATTTCAAAGTACCGGGTACTCGTGAAGGCTACCGATACCAGCCGCCGATACTCATGACATGAAAACCCCACACGTAGTGAGCCCTCCTCTCCAGCAGGTGGCGGTAGTGCAGCCGAATGGGATGCAAGCTGCGACAAACATGAAAGAGGAAGAAGCTCCTCTCCAGGAGGGGGCGCTGACAGGCGCTGAGCTACACTGCAGCGGGTTGACTCTCCATGAGTCTCATCCAGAGCAGAGACAACAGGATGAATCCAGAACGGCTGCTCGTCTCACCAGAACCGCCGGTGTGGAAATTCTGTTATATAAGTGAAAACGAGCCGAGCTTTGCAGAATGCTAACTCTGCTATGCTAAAATTGCTAAAGGAGGTGCGCGATGTTGTTCATTTACCACTAGTAATATGTTGAAACACCTCAGAGTGAAGCTTGTGGACGAGAGTCTGACGCTGTTGTGCTGGAAAAAAGAAAACTCCGGCAGCAACTCGACGGCAAACTCTGCAGAAGACCGAGAAACTGAAGAGCAGAGATCCGAGAGCAGCACAGAGAACACCAGCTACTCTTTAAACTCAGGGGTTGTTCTGTCGTTGACTTTAGTTCATAAAAAAAATCTTTAAAATTAGTACATTTAAAAACCTTAGTTTATGTAAAGTGTAAAACTCAGAGAAAACTGTTTTATCTTGCACTTAATTTCATTTAAAAACCATTAAAATAAGTTCATTTTAAAAAGTGTATAACTTAGAGTTGTTTGTTTACGTC
Source organism: Salarias fasciatus (assembly GCF_902148845.1). Classification (NCBI taxonomy): domain Eukaryota; kingdom Metazoa; phylum Chordata; class Actinopteri; order Blenniiformes; family Blenniidae; genus Salarias; species Salarias fasciatus. The sequence continues at coordinate 948,097 of NC_043756.1, read as the reverse complement.
TTGTAATTCAGTTCATTTAAAAAAAAAAAACTTAAAATTCAGAGAATTTTTTTTTTATCTTGCACTTAATTTCATTTAAATAAGTGTAAACTCAGAGTTGCTTGTTTTATTTTTCAGACTATTATTTTGGACTTAAAGGTGCCTTAAGGAGTTTGCACGTTTTATGCGAAACAGCGCCCCCTGCAGGCCTTGGGCGTAATGCAGCTTAGTGAAAAACTTGTCCCTGTGGCTCGCGTGCACGGAAGAGGAGGACTCCGTCTTCGCTCGTTTAGAAGCGCTCCAGTAAGATGTCAGTGTCTTCTCCCTGGTGGAGTCTGTGTGGAGCTGTGGCAGTGCTAGAAGCCAGTCTGTTCTGACTTTCTGGAAGATCCTGCTCAGTTGTTGCTCACTAAGCATCTGGCGGAGTAATGGCGGACAAAACGAAACTCAAGGAGCCTGAGCGAGCATTACATTATTCCTTTCAAATTCTCCCCAAAAAACTCTGGAGCCGCACCGGCACTGTGACTTTCTAGTGAAAATTTAGCGCTGTTAGAGGTACTGGTAATGAATATGTCAGGGCACATTGTACACAGCATTAAAAATGTGGAACATATTTATGGTGGAAAATAAGTATTTTTAAGGTTGTAAAACTCCTTAATGCACCTTTAAACATCGTGGCTGGGCTGCCTTTTTATTAGAAATAAAATTCATTTTCAAAAATAATCTGTCATTACATTATTTTAAATTTTATGTATATAAAGTATCGGTATGCAAGTATTGGTATCGGTGAGTACTGAAGATGAAGTACTCGTACTCGGTATTGGTCTGAAAAAAAGTGGTATCGCACATCCCTATCAGGAACAATGGTGCAACAGCACATTTGTTCCACTATTATTCCACTATTCCACTTATTATGACTATTATTACTTATTATTACTATTCCAATATTCCACTAACACTACTGTTGACTCAAGAGTCATTACAACATGTGGATTTCTAAGAGAAAATGTTTCTCTGGCATCTGGGGTGACGTCGCATGTCACGTTTTCCCAGGGGAGGACAAAACGCCGGGTCACGTATGTTAAAGGTGTAATACAGGATTTTCTCGAAAAGACGAAGCCAAACGTCTGTTACTCACTTTTTGAAAAACGTGCATGTGCCAGACCATCCTGCCTGCTGGACGGCTTCTCCAGAGGAGACGCCTCAATGGCTCCTCTTCTCCGGGCGTGCACGGCTCTGTTTACAGTTCCTGCGCTCGGCCTCGCTCATAAAGCTGATTTTCCTAAACAGTTAGTTTCATGGTGTCAGACCAGCCTGCAGGTGGAGCGTGTTCTACACCAGGTTCTGTACCGTACAGCCGATGAAACAGAAACAAACAACAAAAAACATGTTCATGTTTCAGGTTCTGCACTTTCAATAAAGTGTTATTTAAACAACCAGTTGTCATTCTTATGTTGAGGCAGCAAAGGCAGGAAATCGGTAAAAAGTACCTAAGTTACTTTTAAAGTAACTTAGTTACTTTGATATTGAATTAATCAGTAAAGTAACTAGATTCCCTTTTTGATGAGTAATCAGTAATTGGATTACCTTTTCACGTAATCTGTGACAACACTGCTCCTCTCTGTCCCGTCTGTCGTCTCTGTCCCCTCTGTCCTCTCTGTCCTGTCTGTCCCGTCTGTCCTCTCTGTCCTGTCTGTCCTTTCTGTCCCCTCTGTCCCCTCTGTCCTCTCTGTCCTGTCTGTTCTTTCTGTCCCCTCTGTCCTCTCTGTCCTGTCTGTCCCGTCTGTCCTGTCTGTCCTCACTGAGCAGTGGTTCCACTCGGTCCTCCAGCCTCTGGAGCAGAGCTGAACCTCCTCCTCCTCCTCCTCTTCCTCCTCCTCCTCCTCCTCCTCTTCCTCCTCCTCTTCCTCCTCCTCCTCCTCCTCCTCCTCCTCTTCCTCCTCCTCCTCCTCCTCCTCCTCCTCCTCTTCCTCCTCCTCCTCTTCCTCCTCCTCCTCCTCCTCCTCCTCCTCCTCCTCTTCCTCCTCCTCTTCCTCCTCCTCCTCCTCCTCTTCCTCCTCCTCCTCTTCCTCCTCCTCCTCCTCCTCCTCCTCTTCCTCCTCCTCCTCCTCCCTTCCAGGCTCCAGCTCCAGAACTCCTGCCCAAACCTGGTTCCAGACCAGAGCTGTTCAACCTGCGGCTCTGGACCCACATGTGGCCCTTCAGTCCCTCTTTAGCGGCTCCATGAAGCCTTCACCACGTGATACATGAATAAACGTTTAACTTATTTTTCAATTATTATGATTCTTCACTCTTGGTTCAAAAGGGATTCAAAGAAGGTTCAAGTAAAAGTGGGGAAAATAGCAAAAACTACAAGAAATGAGAAATGAAAAAAAAAAGATAGAACAGCTTCAAAACCTGAAATGTCTCCAATTCCTAACAAGAAAATTAAATACAGAAGAAATAAACAGAAAACTTTTTGAAAACATTTAAAATTGCTAAAATTCTAAAACATCAAAGCTCAGAAACAGGAACAAAAGCTGGTCCAGTGTAATAAAACGTTCTCTGTTCTGAACTGTAGTTAAACTTCATGAAAGCATCTGAAGATCTAGTTCTTGTTTGTGAACCTTCCTGAGCTGCACTCGCCTCGTTTTAACGGTTAAATATTCTTTATGCTCCAGAACCGGACCTGGTCCTGGAGCTGGTCCGCTAAAAGCCTGCAGAACCCTGGTCTAGAAGAGTTCTCAGAAAACTGTCAGAATTCTGAATCAAATGTAAGTTATAAGTCAGAGGTCTAGGAACTTTCATGTTTGATAAACCTCAAGCCCTCCTTCTGTGTAGCAGTCCAGACTGTTCTGAGCCACAGTGAGGACGAACCGAGGACAGAACAGGAGAACGTTCTGCTTCACCACGGCTGACGGGAGAACAGTCCTCCCTGGTCCCCCCTGGTCCTCCCTGGTCCCCCCTGGTCCCCCCTGGTCCTCCCTGGTCCCCCCTGGTCCTCCCTGGTCCTCCCTGGTCCCCCCTGGTCCCCCCTGGTCCTCCCTGGTCCTCCCTGGTCCCCCCGGTCCTCCCTGGTCCTCCCTGGTCCTCTCTCAAACAGGATTCAGTTTAGTTCTCAGAACTCAACAGGGTCCTCAGCCTTCCTCTTCTGTGTGAGGAGGAGGAGGAAGAGGAGGGCCTCCTCCTCCTCCTCCTCCTCCTCCTCCTCCTCCTCCTCCTCAGGATGTGATGTAAATAGAAACTTTTTGTCTCGGAGGACAGTCCAGTCCAGATCCCGCAGCTCTCTCACTCTTTTCGGGGCCTGACAGAAAGAAAGAGAGAAAAAAGGAGTTTATTTTCTCCGGAGTGATCCTGTGAAACTCCTCCGTCCCGCTGCGACGCGCACGGAGCGGGAACGCTGACGGAGAGACGGAGAGACGGAGACAGGGGGACACGGGGACACGGGGACACGGGGACAGGGACGAAGCTGAGCCGAGCCGAGCCGAGCCGAGCCGCGGTGGAGGACCAGGAGGAAACCTGCGGACAGGTAAAACCTTCATGGCACAGCCGGGCGGGTTAGGGGTTCGAGCCCTGGAGACCGAGACCCGGAGCCCGGAGCCCGGTCCTCGGTCCTCGGTCCTCGGTCCTCGGTCAGGCCGGGCCTGCTGCTCAGCCAACATCTGGAGGACCCTGCAGGGCCGCGGGCCACCGGTTGAGCAGCCTGACGGTCAGGCTGGACTGCTCTTTAAAGCCAGCGGAGCCTTTATTTCCAGCAGAGCAGAGGAACAGTGTGCGCGCTCTGTGCTCTGTGCACGCGCTCTGCCCGGCCTGTTTTTCAGATCCACTTACTGCGTTGTGTTTTGGCGCGTGCGGCTCAGGAGGTTGAGACCTGCACCAGCTCCACGGTCTGACTGAGACCAGGTCTCTGTCCTGATGCCGTGTGGGTCCGTTAGACCAGGAGGTGAAACATATGGCCTGCGGGTCCAAACCGGCCCCAAACACGGTCCAGTCCAGCCCATGACCTGGGTTCACCTGGACTCTGGTCTAATCCATGAATAGATGACAGTGTGCGGTCAGATCCTGATGGATCACTGACGGATCACTGACAGATCATAACAGATCACAGATAACTGACAGATCACTGATAGATCAATGGCAGAGCAGAGATGGATCACTGACTGGTCACTGATCACTGACAGATCTCTGCTGGATCCCTGATCATCAATAGATCTCTGCTGGATCCCTGACAGATCACTGATCACTGACAGCAGCGTAGCATTGAGAATGAGGCCAGCTGTTTGTCAACATGTGGCGCCGTGTCTTTAAGAACGTCGTCCAGAAGACGAGGATTCTGACCGGGAGGATTCCCCAGGTTTCGCCCGATCCCCCAAAACCCACTCAGAGGAGCCTTTGGTTGTTTTTCACTGGCCCGTTGAGTCTGGAGGGATCTGTAAAGATCTGGAATCCCCTGAAGAGAGCATGTGGAGCTGGCTTCATCAGATCACACAGAAATAAAGACCTCTGGTAGAACACTGCAGATGGACGCTCGCCGTGCGTCCAGAGGCCCACGCTGCTCCTCAGGGGGAAGAAGTTCTTTTGTCCCACAGAGGGAGCTTCACATGAAGACAGCAGCACGGACAGTAACAGCCTGCATGTGTCCCACACAGCTCAGTGAAGGACGTCTGTCTGTGTCCTCTTGGTCTTTGCTGTGAAGCCTTTTCCAGTCAGATGGAAGCAGGGAGCTCAGATCAGTCTGTCAGAGACCTGGCTCCACCTGGACCCAGCTCTCATCAGAGCCGTCTCAGGGCTGTCCCTCACCGTCCTCTGCAGGCCTGTCCCACTGCAGACCTGTCCCACTCAGACCTGTCCCACTCAGACCTGTCCCACTGTAGACCTGTCCCACTCAGACCTGTCCCACTGCAGACCTGTCCCACTGCAGACCTGTCCCACTGCAGACCTGTCCCACTCAGACCTGTCCCACTCAGACCTGTCCCACTGCAGACCTGTCCCACTGCAGGCCTGTCCCACTCAGACCTGTCCCACTGCAGACCTGTCCCACTGCAGGCCTGTCCCACTCAGACCTGTCCCACTCAGACCTGTCCCACTCAGACCTGTCCCACTGCAGACCTGTCCCACTGCAGACCTGTCCCGCTGCAGACCTGTCCCACTCAGACCTGTCCCACTCAGACCTGTCCCGCTGCAGACCTGTCCCACTCAGACCTGTCCCACTCAGACCTGTCCCACTGACCTGAGTCTCGCCACGTTGAACCGTGTTTTCAAGTGAAAGCAGCAAACCTTCCTTGTGTTTTGTGTCTGCATGACATTGTGTGGAAGCGACTCCCACGGTGGGACTTTTTAAAGCTCTCAGACTCTGTTGAAAGGAGGAAAGCTGAACGTCTCTGAACGGCTGACGCTCCTGTGTGAACAGTTCTGTTCAGGCAGGAGGAGGACTGACCCAGAGAGCACGGCGCCTCAGCTCAGTGCATGAAAACATCATCGTGAAAATACCGTTTTCTACATGTTGCTGTATAAACACAAAACTTTTCTCGAATGAAAACACAAACGATGCCTTTCCACTTGAATCTCTGTTGTGTAAACCGGCCCTGAAACTTAAAAAGCAGAGGCAGAGAGTGAAGAGATGCTGTATTGATCCTGGATCAGGTGAAGAACTGTGGCTGCTCCCCTCTGGGCTGATTCCTGTCAGGAACAACAGAGGATGTCGACTGCTGTCAGAGTTGTTCTGTTTGCAGCTCAGACTGTCTTTAATCTGGCCGTGCTTCGCTGTGGTTTCTGTAAACTGTGGCAGCTCACCTGCAACAGCAGCGTGTTGATAGAAAACAGGGACTTTTCAGCCGGAGCCTCGGTGTAAAGAGAGACTTTCAGGGCCGAGAGCGAAGGAGCAACGCTTCTGCCTTCAGGAGTCCACCGAGCTGCCCCACAGAAGATCTGGGATCCATCCTGATGCTTGGCTCTGAGTCCAGACCTTCTCTCAGATCTCTCCAGCTCAACCTGGAGCCAATAAGACGATGATGGCCAGGCCTCGGCCGCAAAGATGGATCTATTTAGAGGATTCTACGCTGCATGTTAAAAGCAGACAGGAAGACCTGCACGTTCCCTCTGCTCCCAGCTAAACCCTCAGAAGGTTAGAGAAGCAGACTCTGAGACGTGGGTGAAGAAGTGACGGTACAGTCCTTCACCCGTTCATCAGTCTGAGGGACGATGTGACCGTGACTCCACGCTCCTCGCTGCTCCTGAAGCACTGTGTGCAGAATGGAGCTGTGGCTGCAGAGGCCAGCAGCCAACCAGGAGCCAGGGTCCCGACGTGTCGGGTTTCCGTCAGCTGAGCTGGAGCCACCGGCTCATTAACCCGTCATGAAGGCACACCGAGGAACCGGTCCGTCCCAGGCACTGGGGACCGGAGGAAGACTGCTGCAAGTCCAGTCGTTGTGGAAGCCGTCAGCGACGTGGAGTTTATTGTGGAATCCCGTTTGCCCTGACAGAGTTGATGGACAGTTGTCTCTGCTGCTCCGTGCACGGTTCCATGATGTGTCTGAGAGTGACGTCTGATCTGGACAGCCTCTTCCCGGGTCGTTGTTTCCTCTGTGTTCGGTGTGCGTCTGCCTGAACCAGTCCATCTGAGATGTAAACGTTCCGATTCCTCAGCTCTGCTGTCTCATATATAGGTCTCATGTCCAAAACCTAATTCTGGTCTTGGTTTATGGTTCCAGACTTATGTCAGCGACTTCTTTTTGGCTTTCACCCAGTCATTCATATAAATATACTATTTCCTTCTAGGCCATCACACCCAGGATTCCTTAGTTGCTTCCATAGGAAGAGTTTTTTTTTTTTTTTTTTCTGTGGAGCAGGACTGTTAGTTCTGTGTCCAACCCCCAACCTGGAGGGCCAGTGGAGTCCGCTTCGTCAGGCCTCTGCCCTCTGACCTCTGACCTTTCTGGCATGGGTGACCCTACCAGGAGACAGACCTGACGGCATGCAAGCAAACCAAAAATGCACGGCGCCAATCCTTTGGTGGAAAATGAATTTCAAAGGCCGAGCTTTATCGACACCGAGATTGAGAGAAACGAATGTGTGTGTGTGTGTGTGTGTGTGTGTGTGTGTGTGTGTGTGTGTGTGTGTGTGTGTGTGTGTGTGTGTGTGTGTGTGTGTGTGTGTGTGTGTGTGTCAGTCAGTGCATTTAGTGCATGAAGAGGAGAACCTGAAGCCACCTGACAGACAGAAAACACAGAGCAGCCTCAGCTTCCCGCCCAGTCTGCTTCACAACAGCTGATTCAGGTTTTAGCAGAGACGCTGGCACTAGATGTCCCTCACTGGACAAACTTTAACCTTTTAAGATGAATTGGTTAATAGTAAATACACTAATATCACACACTTTGGCCCTTGAGCAGTTCCATGGGCTTCTGCTTCATTGGGAACAAGCTGGGGTTTGTTGTGGTTCTCAAGGACAGAGCTGCAAACCTCCGGCAGACCGAAGGCTTTCGTATCGAAAACATGTTCAGCCGAGCAGCGGTTCACAACTCCCAGCAGTCCCTGGGGCAAAGCCTGCACACACTGCAGCTACAGACCCACCTGACCTCTGAGTCTCCAGAACATCAGTGAAGCCAGACCCCGGCAGAAACAGCCACTCCCATCAGCCCTGCACAGGCAACGGACAGGGCCCGGAGTCCGCTCTCCACTCAGCTGAGGTTCAGATGTTTTTTCTTCATTTTAAATGTTATCAAGTAAACGTCTGTTGGGTTTAGGCTGTTTACACTCCTGTCTCCATGGAAACAGTAAAAATGCAAGTTTTCTGTAACGGAGTACTAACCTGCATGCTACCGAATGGTTGTTCTGCCTGTGGGTTCTACAAGTGTGTGTAGTTGAACTGCGACAAAGTGTACATTTACCACACCATCATCTGCATAAATGAAGACATTTCTGACGCACTTCTACGAGGTCCTATATGGTGGACCTTAAATACTTTGCATCAGACAGTTGCATTACAGAAAACTCACCTCTGACTGGTACCACAGAGTTTTACTGTCACTGATCAGCGCTTCTGACATACAAACCTGTTTTCACTTTCTGGGCTCGTTTAAATGTTTCACATCTGCTCAGCTCACGTTTTAGGGCTTGTGGCTCGTTTCAGGTCTTCGGCGGGGCTCAGACCCCCGTCACAGTCTCAGGTGTGTTGGCATGCTGGTATTTGTCTTGGCTCCAGTGACTCCCATCACTTCAAAGTTGTACATGTTAAATCAAGCGCCCCTCAAATTCTTTACATGCCAGAAATTCTTTTTTCTCTTTGCTTGGGTCCAGTGACTGCTTCACTGTTGCATGAGCATGTTTTGCATTCTGCTGATGCACGTGTGGAGTTTTAAACGGGGCTCAAACTCGCCGCCTCAGTGAAAACATTAGTCTGAAAGCTTCAAGCGAAGCTCCAGTCACAAAACTGTTCTCCTCTTTCTGTCTGACTGGACAGACACAGCACAGCCATGGAGTTGATTGACTTTCTCTGATGAGGTGACGTAACTCCTTTTCATTCACTTGGTTGTGGAGTTTTTGGCCTCTCGTCGTTGAAGTTAGCGTCACCTTTTAAAGCCGACAGCTTTAAAACTTATTTTCAGAAACATGAACTCAACATTGAAACTTCGAGAGATGGAATTGAGCTCCCATTTTCAAATCTGAGTGTATTTCCAAGAAATGGTTTAGCGTATGGTTTTAGCATTGCTAACACAGCTAGCATCTTTTGTCCAAACGCTTGTTTTTTTCTGTTTTTTTTTTTTAACAAATGCTATTTAAAAATCATTCATTAAGTAATGTTTGTCTAAAAAGAGCTCTTCTCCAGTGAGAGATTTACAACGCTCATTATCAGAAGTGGGAAAATCAAGCTTTTAATAAATAGCCTGGTTCAGGTGGGATCAGTTCGACTCGATGAAAACCTTCTTCTCATGTGAACATGTCTGTCCTATGGTGCTGCTCTCGTTTTGTGAGGCGGACCCTGACAGCCGACTCTCGTCACGTGGTTGTGGACATGTCTGAAAAGCTGTAAAGCTATTTTAATCGGAAACGCTGTAAAAACTAAGATTTCCACAGTGAGCAGCTGCCTGAGCTCCAGCCTCTCAGGACGGTCGCTTCCCGGCGCTGGTGCTCGCCTGTCTCTTTCAGAACTTCTGGGAAGTATTTACGATTTGACGTGTGTGTGTGTGTGTGTGTGTGTGTGTGTGTGTGTGTGTGTGTGTGTGTGTGTGTGTGTGTGTGTGTGTGTGTGTGTGTGTGTGTGGCCTCATTTGGTGTGTTGCATAATCAGACTGAGCTGCTCAAGACTTCACAACATCAGGTATACACAGATCCAGCTCATCAGGTCCACCGTACTGGAAAAACCTGGACCCTCTTTTGAGTTCAGGTCTTCTTTAGATTCTGTGAACGCTCCTCAGGAATTTGGGTCTGCTTTGACCACCTAACAATAGAGTTATAATATCCCTCTGGTCCAGATCCCAGAGGAGCTCTGCGGGACTGAGAGCTCACGCTGAGGAGGTGGAGGTCTTTGGAGTCCAGAGAACTCTTCAAGAAACCAACCTGAGATGAGCAGCAATCCTCAGGTAGCAGTGGCGGACCGTGCATTTCACACTAAGGCCTTCAGAACAGATCCGCCTCAACCAATCCACCCCTCAATAACTATTTTATGTCTATAAAAAAATATCTTATTAAACAGATATGCATATAAAGGGTTGTTGCACAGCAGATAGATACTTGTGCAGCCAGAATAAATGCCTTTGCTGAAGTGCACAAGTCTCCTACTACATCTGTGCACATACAATAACCATCAACAACTAAAAGTTAGGGTAGACGATGTTGTCCAAAAGCACTTCTTGCCATACTGAGTGAAATGCTCCCTGCCCCCTGGGAGAAGTCGATACATCATGTGAACAAAAAAAGTGCGGAAAAAATCTGACCACTGTAGCAGCCAAAGGACAGTAAAAACTCCGACCAATCGTATCGCGCGGACTGCTCTTAAGGAACCAATCAAATCCCTTCTCCGTTCTACCAGCCCCCTGCGTGTACATTTCAATGGCGTGCACTGGCCCTGGTTCAGAGCGTGCGCGTTGCCTCGGCTCGCGTGAAAAATAGAAGGAAGGGAGCGGTGCGCTGCGCTCCTATGCGCGTTGTGTGCGGCAGTCAGAAATGTTAATAACATTGGAGGCGATCGCAAACTCCGTGTGCGTTCGCTCGCAACGGGAGCTCCTCCAATGGGGTGGGAGCTGGGCGGAGCCTTGGGGAGATGCTACATTCGTGCTACATACTAGTTTTCCAAGATCGTCGACCCGAGCTTTAATAAAACAGCAATATTATTTAGGAAAAGAGGAACATTTTACTCACCAAAATTCCGATTATTTGTAAACAAAACTCATCCTCATTTCCTTCCTCAAAAAGAGTTCATTTGCTCTGTCGTATAGATTATCCGTGAGTTTCAGTTCCATCAGCAGATCCTTCTCCATTGCCATCAAAGCCAGGGCTGAAAGTCCAGCTGCCCTGTGGGATTTCTGGCGTAAGTTTTAATTCTCTTCAGGTCTTCTTCTACTTCTTCTTCTTCTTCTTTAGAATAATTGCGGTGGCAACCAACAACTTAGGTGCATAGCGCCCCCTACTGTATCTCTTGGTGAATGTAAATCAGAAGGCCTGGATCTGCTGTTGTTAGTGTAGCTAGCTGGAAGGTGCTGAGTCGCCAACTCGAAATCTGATTGGTTGAAGCAACTGTCTGATTGACGCTTTACTGGGCTATCAGAACGGACAGTGAAGGCCTCGGACAGATTTGTTTTTACCCTAGCAACAGATGATGCCTGAAATCTGATTGGTTAAATGGTTTAATATGAAAAAAAACATGTCTGGAAGCAGCGCGACCACGGGAAAACTATGAAAGGAACCAGATCATACCGTTTGGAATCATTTAGTAAGTATTCATGGACAAAATATAATTTACATCAGTCTGTAATTCAGATACCTTTTAGGCCAGCAGAGAAGGCCTTGCAGGCCCTGACGGCCCACCACTGTCAGGTAGACTGTGTAGCTTCCACCTGATCAGTTGATCCCCAGAAGAAGAACATGGCCTCCAGATCATCACAGCAGCTGGTTTTTCACTCAACTTTTTCACTCTTTTCACTCTCCTAAAGTGACTCCATTTTTTATGCTTTTAGGCTAGTCGACAAGTTCTCAATCCAAACTTTCATTTAGTCGACAGAGGAGTTAGTTACCAGATAACTTGGACATTTGTGGAGGTCAGTGCTGGTTTTTGTAGTTGAACCACTGGATGGGAGCTGCTGCAGTTTGGTAGTTCCTGTAAGCTTCTCTTGGTTCAGTTTGGTTCTCAGTGAACTCTGTGTCGTTCACCCAATGGGGGGGAGCTGGGGGAAGGCATGTGGATTCCTGTGTGTTTGTGCGAGCGAGAGACATGGAAACAGACAGGGAGAGCGAGGTGCAGGGATTGAGAGAGGCAGCGAGGTCTGGGTTGCGTTGAATGTTTGGAATGTTGAGGCTTTTGGCTTCAGTTTGCTCTGACGGAGGAGGGAGGAGGGGAGAGCAGGGACGGAACCAGGAGAAAGGAAAACAGAAGGAGAGGAAACAAAGAAGCAGCATGGCGGCTCGCTCTGCTTCAAACAGCTCACTCTAGTCTGAAAGCGTCAGGAAGGTTAAATGTGACTAATTTCACTGAAGTTGAATTTTCTAAAACTCTGTGGAAACGTTAAAGTTCATCATTTGTGACTGTTGGATGTGTCAGATTTTTACCCAGTGTGCATGAAGAGCCATTTGTCGTCTCTAATACCAGCATTCAACACCTCCGTCACAAAGTCTGCTGAAGTTGGAGGCTTGTTGCTACCTGCAGCACTCTGGAGGTTAGCATTTAGCATTTAGCATCATCTCTGCACCGTGTTGTCACACTCCACATCTTCTAGAAACCTCCTGAAGCTTTTGTATCTTCAATCGAGCTACTGGCAGTGGCCTAATAGCAGCTAGCAGCGGCTAGCAGCAGCTAGCCGGGGCCAGATAGTAGCTAGCAGATAGCAGTTAGCTGTGGTTATTTGGTGCAGGTTAAATGCTTGAGTTGATGTAGCTTTCCGTTGCGGCGGTGGAGGGCCATATGTTAATCTTTTCCCATGCCGTCTTATATTGTTTTTGTAGAACCTGTGCTGTGTTGAGTGACAGTATGTCAGTGGTCACACGTCGGCTCATCTTGGACAATTAAAAGAAGGTACCATTCTACTGATTTTCCACTTCTCTTCTGGCATCAGCTCCGCTTATCTGATTTTGATGAATGAAGTTATGCTTCAAGCGTAGCAGATGGTCTGCTCTTATACCAGTCAGTTGAAGAAATCTTTTTCTGGACGCAGAAGCTACAGGAAAGACCTGAGATGTATAATCTCACCTGGGATGCTACATTAAATTAAATCCTGCAAAGTTCATCTGTTTGGAACCTTAAAGCGACACTAAGGAACTTTCAGTTTTCCTTGATTTTGGCGGCGCCAGTGGACATAAGCGGTAGTGTTTTGCCTGAAGGAATACTACAGTTCCCATGAGGCCTAGCGCGTGGCGTGGTGAAATGCTGCTCCCGGCGGCGTGCTGTCGGACTGAACTCGCCTTCATTTGTTTCCAGTGGCTGTGTGAAGGACGGATAGCGACGAGGTCATGAATCTAATGGTGGCTAAACAATGTTCTATCATGACGTGACGCATGCCGTAAAGCAGTCCGCACATTTGGAGTGTTTTAGTGAGCAGGGTTCCTACCACCCTCCTCACAGCTGCTCAGTCCAGGTGAAGCAACACTGACGCCCTCAGACTGACAGAGGGTCAATCAGCTGCTGGAAGTCGATGTATCATCACAAAAGATATTAAAATGTTTTATTAAGGTTGAAAAGTTCCTTAGTGTCGGTTTAAAGCAAAACTTCAAATAACCCAGCACGTTGTCAGCTAAACTTGCGGTGGTGTAAAATACTGCAGCGTGTCTGAACTACATAGTTCTGATGTGTTCATTCTTTGGTTTTTGCACTTCCAAATAACAAGGCCCTTCTTTTTCTGAACTAATTTGATGGACTTTCCTGTTTTCTTGGCTCTTTGTGCATCGGTTGCCGTTCTAGTTCCCAGGAAATGTTGATGTGAATTACGATCTGCAGTCCTGATTTACAGTTCAGCTTACACGAAGAACATCAGTGGTGGAAATCTGTCCAGACGTTTACAGAAGGCAAAGAGATGCTAATACGTCGTCTGTTAACGTCTGCAGCAAATCTCCAGCTGGACGCTAACAGGCGTTAACTGGAGCTGAACTGGCTGCCATAACGGTCTTCTTCAGACTCTGTCATGATGCTCTTCCTCGCAGATGGTTCCTGAAGAGACATTGGTTCCTCTGGTTCGGTCGCAGTTCTACTTCTTCTTCCTTTGTTTCTTGGAAACAGTGGGAGAGAGATAAAGAGCGAGGGAGAGCGAGCTTTATGTAATGTGCTGGCTGCAGCTCAGATTCCTGCTCTGTTGCTCATCCTTACGGCCCGATCACATGACCAGAGACAGCAGAGACCAGGAGACACAAAGGATCCAGTGAGAGCGTGACCTACTCAGCGTCTGCACCAGACAAAAAGCCCCGTTTGCATTGCTGTCCATTATTTCCTGTTGCACTTCTTCAAACTCTTAGAAAGGGTTTTTTTTAATGCCTCATGGCGATTAATGACACAGATTTCTGGGAATCCAAGCTGTAAAATGAGACACGCCTTAACCAAGTGTGTCCGTTATGTAACCAGCTTCTGATGTCCAAACAACAAGATGTGGTCTCGGTTAGCGGTTAGTCATCATCCACCTCTGCGGCCGCAGCCTTAACGACTCGCTCGAGCTAACGAACGGCGGTGGGAGTGTGAGGATGTGTGTGTGTGTGAGGATGTGTGTGTGAGAGACTTGTTTGCGTGGAAGCAGGAATGCTGGATTTAAACTCGTTGACCTGCTGGATTTTGCGCCGGGTCAGTTCCACGCAGCAGCGCCGCCACTCGCCCTGCTTTCATTCAGTCATGACCTGCTCTGGAAAGACGACTCGACGACCGGAGGATCAGAAGCTACACCTCTGTTGTTACTTCCCAGAAGTCTCTGCTGCTCCAGCGCTGCTGAGCAGTGTTTGCTTGTGCAGGTTCTCACCAAATCTTTATTGAAAACGTATGAAATGTAAGTTGGAAATGGTGAAACGTGTGATGTAGACTCGTGTGATGCTTCCTGACGTATTTCGTCATGCGTTCATACATGTGGCCACACACACTGTAGAGCTGGGACAGTGTGCTTCTGTCCCCGTTCTTCAATCCTGAGGATTTTTGTGTTTCTTTTGTTCACAGTTTAATATCCACAAACTACACCAGGAGCCATATTTCCCCCCAAAATGCAGATTGCATCACAGTCTCATTTTTTTTAACCTTTGAACTTTCTTGTCCTTAAAGTTTTTGGGGTGGAGAAAAATGGGTGTTTGGTTTTCCAGAGACCCATCATGCAGCGTGGTGGTGCGGACGGGGCTGGGACTGCGGGCCTCCTCCTGTACAGACGTTTTGGGGGGTTTGGAGTTTGGGAGTTTGGGAGCGGAGTGGCGGAGCCGGATCCGGAGCGAGAGCTTCGGGTTTCAGTGCGGCGCTCTGCCTCGGCCCTGCCTTCCGCCCATTGTTCTGCGCTCTCCTCTTCCCCTGCTCTCCTCCTCTCCCAGCTCCCTCCTTCTCTCTGGGTTTTCTTATCGGCGCTCGGCCGGGCCCCTTCCTCTCTTTGTCTTCGTCCCGGTTCCCTCCTCCTCCTCTGGTGTCTGCCCAGCTGTTCTCTCAGGAGGCGCCATGTTGGTTCCCAGTAAAAACATCGGCGGCAGACAAACAGCGACCGGCCTGAAGGTCCAGGACCGGAGCGCAGCGGCGAGGCGAGGCGAGGCGAGGCGAGGCGAGGCGAGGCGGTATTTTTAGACTTAAAGTATAGATGTGTGTGAGGGCAGCGGCGGCCGGCGCTCCTCCACACTCAGGACTGGAACTGACCGTCAGAGAGGAGCTGTGACGGGGCGGCGTGTTCCTGAGGACAAGTGAACAGCCAGTCTGAATTATGACTGAGCACACAGGAAGTCCCCCCTGTGTGTGTGTGTGTGTGTGTGTGTGTGTGTGTGTGTGTGTGTGTGTGTCATTGCGTAACCGCTATGAGTGGGCTGCTGTTGCTGTTTGTGTCCAGTGTTTATAAACTGCTCCGCTCCAATAGCACACACACACACACACACACACACACACACACACACACACACACACACACGTGTGCGCGCACGCTGTGCAGCCTACCCTGAGTGGGCCTGGTGCCGTGTTTTCACGTCTTGTTCTGAGTGTTGTCTGTTTCTCCTCGTCGGAGCTTCACTCTCAGAGGTCAGAGGTCAGAGGTCAGAGGTCGCCTCGTCCTCAGTGACGCCCTGCTCTTCACCTTGTACCAGCCTCAGCTCTGGTGTTCATCTCAGACCTGGACTGAGCCGGGCTCAGGATGAGGATGAGCGGCGCTGGCCGGCGCGGCAGCTCGGTGGTTCAGCACGTGGCTGGCGGGCGCCGGGGCGGGCGCCGGGGCGGGCGCCGGGGCGGGCGCCGGGGCGGGCGCCTCCCCTGGGTTCGGCACGTTTCACCTCCGGGGCCTCACAGCTCTCAGGTTCTCAGGTTCTCGCTCGGTGCTGGACGAGCCGCCGCGCTCGCCTCGAGCTGCTGATCAGCTGTAAATAAACACTCTGGGAGGGGCGAGCGCCGCCGGATCTGCAAACGGCCAGCTGGAGCGTCAGACGGCGCAGATTGTTCTATATTCCAGCAGAAATCTGCTTTCTGAGGGAGCTGTAGCCGTCAGTGACAGGAGTGGGGAGATATAACCTCCTCTCCTGCTTCCTGGTGACTGACTGCTTTCTTTTGCGCCGCTTCTTCATTCGATAGCTGGAATCCTTTTCCTGGTCAACAGGAACTTGAGTATTTGCTCAGTATCATGTGAAGTCGCTCTACTCCACACTCTGGAGAAACCCCTGTCGCATCTGGATTATGGCCGCGTCGTCTTCCTCTTTCGGTCATGGTTGGGAAGCCGTGCGGCTGCAGCGGCTGCAGCGACCGTCGTCCCCGTCTTCCATTCCAGATTTGTTTTTCTAGGGATGTGACGAGGTCTCACGACATTAAATCCTGACAAGATTTCTCGTTTGGTGAAAAGCCGCCTCTTCACGGGCGCAGAGTGAAATATCCCAGCGTCTGTTTGTGACCTGTAGAGACCGAGTGAGAGAAAGACCACCGCGCTAACCGGAGCTCTGAGCTCTCTGGACCCACAGAGGACCGCTCTGGTTCAGGTTTCACACCTCAAAACTCCAGCTTCATCACGTTTCCTGTGGCTGAAGTGTTTCCTGAGAGTCTTCTCACAGGGGAAGCTGCGTGGAGGCTGGGTGGAGGGCAATCACATCCCGAGAGAGAGAGGCCGCCAGCCTGGAGACTCTCTCACCTCTTATTCTGCTTTTCCAGAGATGTAGCGTGTGTGTTGGACTGACTGTTGGACCATCATGCACCTCTTCCTGCTGCTGATCCTTCACGCTACAGCAGCTGTGGGACAGATTGACCCTGGTATACACACACACACACACACACACACACACACACACACACACACAGACCACTGGTTGACCGCCATCATGGTGTGTGTGTCCAGCGCACTGCCGCTATGCCCTGGGCATGGAGGACGGGCGGATCAGAGACGAGGACATCACGGCGTCCAGCCAGTGGTACGAGACCACGGGTCCGCAGTACGCCAGGTGAGTCCTGAACAGCATCCTGGGAACAAGCTCGGCGGGAGAGAGACAGCAGCTCTGCAGCTCTCCGACCTGCATGTTCCACAGTGAGAACGTGAAGTCTCCCACATGCTGGGTGACTGTCCCACATTTCTAACGCCAACACCTGTGTGTGTGTGTGTGTGTGTGTGTGTGTGTGTGTGTGTGTGTGTGTGTGTGTGTGTGTGTCTCTCTCTCTTTGTGTGTCTCTGTGTGCAGGTTGAACCGTGAGGAGGGAGAAGGAGCGTGGTGTCCTCAAGGACAGCTGGAGCCGTCAGACACTCAGTACCTCCAGGTGTGTGTCAGTCCCTCCAGGTGTGTGTCAGTGCCTCCAGGTGTGTGTCAGTACCTCCAGGTGTGTGTCAGTGCCTCCAGGTGTGTGTCAGTACCTCCAGGTGTGTGTCAGTCCCTCCAGGTGTGTGTCAGTCCCTCCAGGTGTGTGTCAGTACCTCCAGGTGTGTGTTAGTCCCTCCAGGTGTGTGTGTGTCAGTCCCTCCAGGTGTGTGTCAGTGCCTCCAGGTGTGTGTCAGTCCCTCCAGGTGTGTGTCAGTCCCTCTAGGTGTGTGTGTGTGTCAGTACCTCCAGGTGTGTGTGTGTCAGTCCCTCCAGGTGTGTGTCAGTCCCTCCAGGTGTGTGTGTGTCCGTCCCTCCAGGTGTGTGTCAGTCCCTCCAGGTGTGTGTCAGTACCTCCAGGTGTGTGTCAGTCCCTCCAGGTGTGTGTGTGTCCGTCCCTCCAGGTGTGTGTCAGTCCCTCCAGGTGTGTGTCAGTGCCTCCAGGTGTGTGTCAGTCCCTCCAGGTGTGTGTCAGTCCCTCCAGGTGTGTGTCAGTCCCTCCAGGTGTGTGTCAGTGCCTCCAGGTGTGTGTTAGTCCCTCCAGGTGTGTGTGTGTCAGTCCCTCCAGGTGTGTGTGTGTCAGTCCCTCCAGGTGTGTGTGTGTCAGTACCTCCAGGTGTGTGTGTGTCACTCCCTCCAGGTGTGTGTCAGTCCCTCCAGGTGTGTGTCAGTGCCTCCAGGTGTGTGTCACTCCCTCCAGGTGTGTGTCAGTCCCTCCAGGTGTGTGTCAGTGCCTCCAGGTGTGTGTCAGTCCCTCCAGGTGTGTGTCAGTCCCTCTAGGTGTGTGTGTGTGTCAGTCCCTCCAGGTGTGTGTGTGTCAGTACCTCCAGGTGTGTGTGTGTCAGTCCATCCAGGTGTGTGTCAGTCCCTCCAGGTGTGTGTGTGTCAGTACCTCCAGGTGTGTGTGTGTCAGTCCCTCCAGGTGTGTGTCAGTCCCTCCAGGTGTGTGTGTGTCAGTGCCTCCAGGTGTGTGTGTGTCAGTCCCTCCAGGTGTGTGTCAGTCCCTCCAGGTGTGTGTCAGTACCTCCAGGTGTGTGTCAGTCCCTCCAGGTGTGTGTCAGGACCTCCAGGTGTGTGTCAGTCCCTCCAGGTGTGTGTGTGTCAGTACCTCCAGGTGTGTGTGTGTCAGTCCCTCCAGGTGTGTGTGTGTCAGTCCCTCCAGGTGTGTGTGTGTCAGTACCTCCAGGTGTGTGTCAGTGCCTTCAAGTGTGTGTGTGTCAGTACCTCCAGGTGTGTGTCAGTCCCTCCAGGTGTGTGTCAGTCCCTCCAGGTGTGTGTCAGTCCCTCCAGGTGTGTGTGTGTCAGTCCCTCCAGGTGTGTGTCAGTGCCTCCAGGTGTGTGTGTCAGTGCCTCCAGGTGTGTGTCAGTGCCTCCAGGTGTGTGTCAGTCCCTCCAGATGTGTGTGTGTCAGTCCCTCCAGGTGTGTGTCGGTCCCTCCAGGTGTGTGTGTGTCAGTACCTCCAGGTGTGTGTCAGTCCCTCCAGGTGTGTGTCAGTCCCTCCAGGTGTGTGTGTGTCAGTCCCTCCAGGTGTGTGTCGGTCCCTCCAGGTGTGTGTGTGTCAGTACCTCCAGGTGTGTGTCAGTCCCTCCAGGTGTGTGTCAGTCCCTCCAGGTGTGTGTCAGTCCCTCCAGGTGTGTGTGTGTCAGTCCCTCCAGGTGTGTGTCGGTCCCTCCAGGTGTGTGTGTGTCAGTACCTCCAGGTGTGTGTGTGTCAGTCCCTCCAGGTGTGTGTCAGTCCCTCCAGGTGTGTGTCAGTCCCTCCAGGTGTGTGTGTGTCAGTCCCTCCAGGTGTGTGTGTGTCAGTCCCTCCAGGTGTGTGTCAGTGCCTCCAGGTGTGTGTGTGTCAGTGCCTCCAGGTGTGTGTCAGTGCCTCCAGGTGTGTGTCAGTCCCTCCAGGTGTGTGTCAGTCTCTCCAGGTGTGTGTCAGTCCCTCCAGGTGTGTGTCAGTCCCTCCAGGTGTGTGTCAGTGCCTCTAGGTGTGTGTCAGTCCCTCCAGGTGTGTGTCAGTCCCTCCAGGTGTGTGTCAGTCCCTCCAGGTGTGTGTCAGTGCCTCCAGGTGTGTGTGTGTCAGTCCTTCCAGGTGTGTGTCAGTCCCTCCAGGTGTGTGTGTGTCAGTCCCTCCAGGTGTGTGTCAGTCCCTCCAGGTGTGTGTGTGTCAGTCCCTCCAGGTGTGTGTCAGTGCCTCCAGGTGTGTGTGTGTCAGTCCTTCCAGGTGTGTGTCAGTCCCTCCAGGTGTGTGTCAGTCCCTCCAGGTGTGTGTCAGTGCCTCCAGGTGTGTGTCAGTCCCTCCAGGTGTGTGTCAGTGCCTCCAGGTGTGTGTGTGTCAGTCCCTCCAGGTGTGTGTCAGTGCCTCCAGGTGTGTGTGTGTCAGTCCCTCCAGGTGTGTGTCAGTGCCTCCAGGTGTGTGTGTGTCAGTCCCTCCAGGTGTGTGTCAGTGCCTCCAGGTGTGTGTGTGTCAGTCCTTCCAGGTGTGTGTCAGTCCCTCCAGGTGTGTGTCAGTCCCTCCAGGTGTGTGTCAGTGCCTCCAGGTGTGTGTCAGTCCCTCCAGGTGTGTGTCAGTGCCTCCAGGTGTGTGTGTGTCAGTCCCTCCAGGTGTGTGTCAGTGCCTCCAGGTGTGTGTGTGTCAGTCCCTCCAGGTGTGTGTCAGTGCCTCCAGGTGTGTGTGTGTCAGTCCTTCCAGGTGTGTGTCAGTCCCTCCAGGTGTGTGTCAGTCCCTCCAGGTGTGTGTCAGTCCCTCCAGGTGTGTGTGTGTCAGTCCTTCCAGGTGTGTGTCAGTCCCTCCAGGTGTGTGTCAGTCCCTCCAGGTGTGTGTCAGTGCCTCCAGGTGTGTGTGTGTCAGTCCCTCCAGGTGTGTGTCAGTGCCTCCAGGTGTGTGTGTGTCAGTCCCTCCAGGTGTGTGTCAGTCCCTCCAGGTGTGTGTCAGTCCCTCCAGGTGTGTGTGTGTCAGTCCCTCCAGGTGTGTGTCAGTCCCTCCAGGTGTGTGTCAGTGCCTCCAGGTGTGTGTGTGTCAGTCCCTCCAGGTGTGTGTCAGTGCCTCCAGGTGTGTGTGTGTCAGTCCCTCCAGGTGTGTGTCAGTCCCTCCAGGTGTGTGTCAGTCCCTCCAGGTGTGTGTCAGTCCCTCCAGGTGTGTGTCAGTACCTCCAGGTGTGTGTCAGTCCCTCCAGGTGTGTGCAGGGTTAAGACTGGTGTCAGTCTCTCTCTCTGAGACTTCCTGCAGACCTCGTACATTCAAGCCGCCGGTTCCAGCCGGCTCTGACTGTGAGCTTAAATTAGAGTGTGTGTGTGTGTGTGTCTCTGGAAGTGTGTGTGTGTGTGTGTGTGTGTGTGTGTGTGTGTGTGTGCGCGTTCTTGTATTTCTTTCCTTGTCGGGGCCAAATGTCCCCACAAGGATAGCAAAACGTGGAACGACGTGCCTTGTGGGGACCTTTTTCCGGTCCTAAGTAGGAGAAACAGTGTTTTCTTGACCATGTTGTTGTTACTGAAAAAAGTAAAAGTGCAAAAACATTTCTTTAGGGTTAGGCTTTGTTGTGGTGTGGGTTAGGGTTAGGGTAAGGGTCAGGGTTAGGGGCTAGACATGAATGGGAGTCAATGGAAGGTCCCCACAAGGATAGAAATACGAGACTGTGTGTGTGTGTGTGTGTGTGTGTGTGTGTGTGTGTGTGTGTGTGTGTGTGTGTGTGTTGGGTCTGCAGGTGGAAAACGATGCTGCACAGTCAGTGTAACAGGAGAAAGTGTTGGGAGTTCACTGTGCACTGCACGAAGGTCACAGGTTCGAGTCCCACCACCCAGACAGTGTTTCTGCTGAGCAGTGTTTGACATGTTGAAGAGC
The DNA here is from genome assembly GCF_902148845.1 of Salarias fasciatus. Taxonomy (NCBI): domain Eukaryota; kingdom Metazoa; phylum Chordata; class Actinopteri; order Blenniiformes; family Blenniidae; genus Salarias; species Salarias fasciatus. The sequence continues at coordinate 927,186 of NC_043756.1, read as the reverse complement.
TTCATGCCTCCTGGAAGTGCCCGGCCTCAAGTCCCACTGCTGTCCCCTGCTGTCCCCTGCTGTCCCCTGCTGTCCCCTGCTGTCCCCTGCTGTCCCCTGCTGTCCCCTGCTGTCCCCTGCTGTCGCTGTTTCTCAACCTTCTCAGGAGGTTTAAACTGTGATGAGGACGTTTTCCAGGACTGTGTGTCTGCAGAGCTCCGCAGCTCATTAGCTGTTCTCCTCTGGGCTGTGGGCGGAGTCAGCGTGGCTCCGCCCCCTCCCCCATCCTAGATCTAGGATTCAGTGACGGTATCGTTCCTCCTCTGGCGTTGCAGGTGGACCTGGGCAGGCTCACCTTCCTCACCGTGGTCGGGACTCAGGGACGGTACGCCAGGAACTCTGGGAACGAGTTTGCCAGAGCGTACCGCCTCAACTACAGCAGGGACAGCGTGCTGTGGAAGTCCTGGAAGAGCCGGCTGGGAAAGGAGGTGAGGTGGAGGAGGGGAGGGTGGAGGAAGAGGGACATCCTTTCTGTGATGTCCCCGGCTTCTTGTGGCCACACAAGCACTCAAACACCCGAGCTTCGTTTTCTGACCAAAACAGCAGAAGCTCCGCCCATTCACAGCTGATTTTTCAAGAGCGAGGTCTCTGACGGTTCCTTCACCAGACGGTTCTGTTGGTGAGAACGTGTGCACACATTAAATCTGATGAACACATGAATATCACGAGACTTCAGGAAAACGAACTGCCTCTGCAGTAGGGTTGTAGTCAAGGCCAACTCACTCAAGACCCAGTCAAGACCAAGACCAGTTCATCTGAAGACCCAGTCAAGACCAAGACCAGTTCATCTGAAGACCCAGTCAAGACCAAGACCAGATCAACCCAAGACCAGGACAAATCCAAGACCAGTTCATCTCATGATCAACACAAGACCAAGACCCTGACCTTCCAAGACCAACAGGAAAAGAGACCAAGTCAAGACCAGGACCAGATTAGCCGTGGCTCTCGACAGGGGTGCTACTGATAGCACTGCGACTCACGTCTTCAGGGATCAGGTTCTAGTTGTGACTTGAACTTTCTGGGATCTTCTTTGAAATGAGAAGAGTTGTGGAGCTGCAGAGCCGCTGTCTCTCTGCCCTGCTGAGTGGATTGTTAGCATTAACGTTCAGGGCTGAATACTAACTGATTCATTCATCCTCGTGAGCCAGCCGACAGGGCCTCCTTCAGTCACATGGTCTAGTGTGCGACAGACACTTTATGCTAATGAGCGACGGGACGACTTTCCTCGCTTCATGGCTTCACTTTCACAGACTGCACCTTTAAAGTAGCAGGTGGTGAAGCTGTGTTCAGGACCTCCGGCCGCTCTGCTGCCTGCAGGTGATCCAGGGAAACAAGAACGCCTACGAGTCCGTCATCAACGACCTCCACCCGCCCGTCATCGCACGCCACGTCCGCCTGATCCCCGTCACCAAGCCGTCCACCGCCGTGTGCATGAGGGTGGAGCTGTACGGCTGTCCGTGGGACGGTACGGCACACACACACACACACACACACACACACACACACACACACACAGCTCAACGTCTCAGCTGAACTCCCCCCCCCGCAGACGGCCTCATCTCCTACAGCGCCCCCGAGGGTCAGCTCCTGATGGCGCCCGGCTACCCCGTCGCCAGCCTCAACGACTCCACGTACGACGGCGCGCACGAAAGGAGGCGAGCGTCCCGCGCACTCTCCACAGGTCAGACCTCTCCCCGCGCCCCGACCGACGACCCCTGACCTGTGCGTCCCGCCGCAGGAGGCTGCTGGGCGGGCTGGGCCAGCTGACGGACGGCGTGGTGGGCCTGGACGACTTCCTGGTGACGCGGCAGCTGCAGGTCTGGCTGGGCTACGACTACCTGGGCTGGAGGAACGACTCGCTGGGCGCCCCGGGCCACGTGGAGATGGACTTCCTGTTCGACAAGCAGAGGAACTTCACCTCCATGAAGGTGGGTCTTCCTTCGCTCGTCGGATCCTGCATCAGGCTCTTCGGAGAAGGACGAGCGCCGCTGTTCTGAGTTTCAGATTTCCATCTTTCTTGTCGTTTGTTGTGTTTTTGTTGGGTGTTTTCCTGCCGGTGTTCACTGGCTCCGGCCGTCTCGCCCCGTCCTCGCTGCAGGTGCACAGCAACAACATGTTCTCGCGCGGCGTGAAGATCTTCTCCTCCGTCACCTGCTGGTTTAAGCCCCGCCTCATCGCCAGCTGGGAGGCGGAGCCCGTGACCTTCAAGACGGTGCTGGACGACCGGAACCCGAGCGCCCGCTACGTGACGGTGCCGCTGAGGCGCCGCGCCGCCAGAGCCCTGCGCTGCCGCTTCTTCTTCGCCGACGTGTGGATGATGTTTAGCGAGATCTCCTTCCAGTCCGGTGGGAAGCCCCTCCCCTCCTCTTCCTGTTTCTCTTTACTGAGTGTAGGGTGTGTTTTTGCACGTTTGTATTTTCTTCGCACTGCTGTTTCACCACATTTGGTTTTTTCTGTATTGTGCAGCCGTAATGACCATTTTCTGAAACATCCAGGCTGAAACAAAGTGCTTGACACTGACCTTTGACCTCTGCTTACAGGAGACAGTCAGAGTCTGATTGGTTTGTGTTTTTCTTCAGAGGACACCATCCTTCCAACTCTCATGACGCTGTCGGTGACGCCCTCTCCAGCCAGTGAAGGCAGCACCGCCACCCCAGCGCCAACGACAGGTCTGACTTCATCCTGACCTCAAGGCGTCGGCCCCCCGGCCACGGTCTCAGGGTGTCAGGGTCTCAGGGTGTCAGGGTGTCAGGGTCTCAGGGTGTCAGGGTGTCAGGGTCTCAGGGTCTCAGGGTGTCAGGGTCTCAGGGTCTCAGGGTGTCAGGGTCTCAGGGTCTCAGGGTGTCAGGGTCTCAGGGTCTCAGGGTGTCAGGGTCTCAGGGTGTCAGGGTGTCAGGGTGTCAGGGTATCAGGGTCTCAGGGTCTCAGGGTGTCAGGGTCTCAGGGTGTCAGGGTCTCAGGGTGTCAGGGTGTCAGGGTCTCAGGGTGTCAGGGTCTCAGGGTCTCAGGGTGTCAGGGTCTCAGGGTCTCAGGGTGTCAGGGTCTCAGGGTCTCAGGGTGTCAGGGTCTCAGGGTCTCAGGGTGTCAGGGTGTCAGGGTCTCAGGGTCTCAGGGTGTCAGGGTCTCAGGGTCTCAGGGTCTCAGGGTGTCAGGGTCTCAGGGTCTCAGGGTCTCAGGGTGTCAGGGTCTCAGGGTCTCAGGGTCTCAGGGTGTCAGGGTCTCAGGGTCTCAGGGTCTCAGGGTCTCAGGGTGTCAGGGTGTCAGGGTCTCAGGGTCTCGGGGTTTCAGGGTCTCAGGGTCTCAGGTTGTCCCTCCTGGTCGTACCGGCTGCCTGTGGACCTCTGCGGCTGATTTGATAGAGCTTGCATGAAGAAGTGCCGTTTCCAGGTGTGTCAGAGTCTGGTCCAGAAACTAGAGACAGAGACCAGAACCTGTTCTGGAACCCGGAATTATTGTGTTTATTTTTTACACTCTGAAATTCAGCATTTTTGAAGGGGTTCTAACGGACTTGAGCTTTATTTGAAACCAACATCATCGCCCCCTGCTGGAAGTTCTTTGGAATTACAGTTTTTTTGCCCTTCAGCACTGACTCCTTTTTTCACCCATGGGGGTTGGTGCCCGGTTCGAATCCCTGAATGTGAAGGTGTTGTTTTTAAAGCGGGGTGGGGGGGTGGTTGGTGGGCGGGTGGGGTGGGGGGGGGCAGGGGGGTATCAGGTGTTTTTTTAGCCCTTTAGTATCCATCTACGGCACTCAAGCAACAGCTTTGAACAAAGCTGGATGGTGAAAGCTGCATGTGTCACAATCAACTTCAATCCGTGTTCCTCTGCGTCAGGCTGAAGTCAGATGAGCTTCAGTCCCACTGAGTCCCCGTTTCTCCCAGCAGCCGACCCGTCGGCCAGCGGCCGGCCCGACGACGGGAACACGCCCATCCTCATCGGCTGCCTGGTGACCATCATCCTGCTGCTGGTCATCATCATCTTCCTCATCCTGTGGTGCCAGTATGTGTGTAAGGTGCTGGAGAAGGTGAGCTCGCCTCAGTGTGGGGTGTTTCAGTGCAGCCTGACCCCCAGGTAGACCGGGTGATGGACTCTGTCCTCTGCTTGTGGTCGTCCAGGCGCCTCGCCGGATCCTGGACGAGGAGGTGACGGTGCGGCTGTCGTCCTGCAGCGACACCATCGTCCTGCAGACGCCCCCCGTGCCGCCTCGCTCTGGACACACTGCCACAGGTACACACCCGGCGGCACCCCGTCGGCCCGGGCAGGACCGGGAGCTTCAGGTCCTACTCTCACCCTGCAGCCGCTTTCACCACGCTGGGACTCTTCTGGTCTTTAATAGCCCAGCAGGGTGTCTGGCCTGGCTGCTGCAGAGCCTCACACTGCTCTGTCCTCAGGCCTCTAGCTCCTCCAGCTTCCTGTTTCCACCGGCTTTTCTGACTGTTCACTTCCTTTCAACAAAACAAATTCCCAGACCAGACCAGGCCAGACCAGACCAGGCCAGACCAGACCAGACCAGACCAGACCAGACCAGGCCAGACCAGACCAGGCCAGACCAGACCAGGCCAGACCAGACCAGGCCAGGCCAGACCAGACCAGACCAGACCAGACCAGACCAGACCAGACCAGGCCAGGCCAGACCAGACCAGACCAGACCAGACCAGACCAGACCAGACCAGACCAGACCAGGCCAGGCCAGACCAGACCAGGCCAGACCAGGCCAGACCAGACCAGACCAGACCAGGCCAGACCAGACCAGGCCAGACCAGGCCAGACCAGGCCAGACCAGACCAGGCCAGGCCAGGCCAGACCAAACCAGACTTGTGGACTAACTGACTCCTGTCTGTCTTTAGGCCCCACCAGCACCGACCCGCACTACGAGAGGGTTTTCCTGTTGGACCCGCAGTACCAGAACCCGGCGGTGCTGAGGAACAAGCTCCCCGAGCTGTCCCAGAGCGCCGAGGCCTCCGGTAAGAGCACTCCCAGACACTCCCAGACACTCCCAGACACTCCCAGACTCTCTCGGACTCTCCCAGACTCTCCCAGAAACTCCCAGACAGCCTCGGACACTCCCAGACACTCCCAGACACTCCTAGACAGCCCCGAACACTCCTAGACACTCCCAGACACTCCCAGACTCTCCCAGACTCTCCTGGACAGCCCCGGACACTCCCAGACACTCTCAGACACTCCCAGACACTCCCGGACACCCCCGAACACTCCCAGACACCCCCAGACACTCCCAGACACTCTCAGACACTCCCAGACACTCCCAGAAACTCCCAGACAGCCCCGGACACTCCCAGACAGCCTCGGACACTCCCAGACAGCCTCGGACACTCCCAGACAGCCTCGGACACTCCCAGACACTCCCAGACAGCCCCGGACACTCCCAGACAGCCTCGGACACTCCCAGACACTCCCAGACAGCCCCGGACACTCCCAGACACCCCCGGACACAAACCAGAGAAGGTCGAGAGCTGGAAACCACCGACTGTGTTACCGACCAACACTGTGAAGTGTGAGACGTTTGAAAATACCGGACTTACAATAGAATTCAATTCAGCTTTATTTATAAAGTTCCAATTACAACGTTTTGTTTGTTTCTTTTTATTTCACTCAGTTGTAAAATAAAAAGGTTCCATGTAAATACAGTCACCAACCAAGAATGAAAGGGAGCAGAATGAAGACAAGTCTTACTATATCTGCCCCTTATCCCCAGAAATCAATTACAAAAAAGTAAAATTAAGATAGTCATTTGTAGACACCTTAAAGCTGCGTTCACACCGCCAAATGCTTTTGATTTTGCGTCAAAATACAATTGAAAACGCGTTCCAGCCGCGAAGAGACACGTCGCGTTGTTGCGGCGTCCGACGCTGATGTTCGGAAATCTGAACTTTGACGCGTCGCGATTTTGCGGCAAACCAATCAGAGAGCGTGTCTATGGTGGCGTAGGTCAGGGGGCGGGGACCGGTGAAAGCGACACTCATCCTGGAGCTCCTGGAGCGAACGGTGACACTCGCCAAACTCTGACCGTCTGTGGATCATGTCGTGGACCAGGCACGGCGTCCTGTCCGCCGACAGCGTCGTTGTCTGGCTTTATGAAGCAAATAAAGCCAAGCCACCTGCTCAACAGGGTTAGCCATGATGCTAAGCTAACACAGGAAATACGGCCGGAAGCCCCGCCTTCCCACCAGACGCGTTTGACGCGTTCGTGTGAAGGTGGCTTTTGGCCCCGCGTTGTTCAGCGTCGGACCTCAGAATTGACTCCCGTTCTGCTTCTCGCGTTGACGCGATTTTTGATGCAAAATCTCGTTCGGTGTGAACGCAGCATTACAGAGCAAACCCAACAGATCCCCATGAGCAAGGAGAGACTGAGGGAAGGAAAAACTCCCTTTAAACACGAAGAGCCCTGCAGAACCAGGCTCAGAGGAGAACCCTGCAGAACCAGGCTCAGAGGAGGAGAACCCTGCAGAACCAGGCTCAGAGGAGGAGAACCCTGCAGAACCAGGCTCAGAGCAGGAGAACCCTGCAGGGGAAACAGCCACTGTCCTCCCACTTCATGTCATCCAGGCTTGTTTGGATCTTGTAGCTGAAAGTAGAACCACTGAATGTGGAGAAGCTGCTCCAGTCTGCCCTCTGCTGTTCATCTGAATGCAGCACAGGCGCGCTTTACATGGGTGTTTTTTAATTCGGTTGAGAACAATCGTTCTAAAAGGATCTGGGAGCCATCACGGCCCCGGCTGGAGCGGGTTGTTCGGTGATCTGATCTTCAGCTCTGCAGCAGCAGTGCTCAGCTGGTAGTCTACCCCCCAGCTCTTCCAACAACAATCCGCTTCACCGACAGTCCCGTTAGAAGGAGGATGTTTTGGCCCATGTGAACGTGGCCATGGTGGGTCAGCTCCTCTGCAGTCCGCTTTCTTCTTCCTGTCCTGGGTTCTCCTTCATGGTTTCTCCTTCATGGTTCCTCCTTCATGGTTCCTCCTCACGGTTCCTCCTTCATGGTTCCTCCTCATGGTTCCTCCTCATGGTTCCTCCTTCATGGTTCCTCCTCATGGTTCCTCCTCATGGTTCCTCCTCATGGTTCCTCCTGATGGTTCCTCCTTCATGCTGCCGGGGTCTCGGTGTGTCTCTGCTCTTCCTCAGCCCTGCTCCTCAGTAACCCTCTCTATGACCTCCTGCTGCTGACCTCCTGTCACGGCCGGTCCGGCCGGCTGCGTGGTAAGACCTCTGATGTTAAACAGCCTCGTGTCGCCATTGGCACGGGATCAGTCACCTCAGGACCTCTGCTCATTTCTATCGTCTCTGGCTGCAGTCAAGGCGAGCGCACCATGTCTGTAATCTGTAAAGTAAAAGCCTCCACCTCCAGTTACCCTCCAAACCCCGGCGTCCTGCGGCTGGACTCATCCCGTCCCAACCTGCCTGCAGCCGCATGTCTTTTCTCCGGTTTCCTGGCTGGGTCGCGGAGGCTGCGGTGGGGATGATGGCGAGGACGTGGAGCTGATGGGGGAAGCAGCAGGAAGCCTGTCTCAGCAGGGCTGGTCTGGCTGGCCTCCTGACGGCACTGCTCGCTGCTCTCTGCATGGCCGGGGTCTTCTCTGTGCACGTAGCAGCACCGGGGGTCCAAACAGCAGGGTCTAAGTCCTGGACCTTCTCAGGACCTCTGAGTCAGCCTGTTGACCTTTGACCTCGTCTGTGTCTCTATGAGTCTCTTAAAGGATAAGTTCGGTTTAACCAGTTTTCACGTTGTTTATAGAATGAAGTAGAACAATATCCTCACCCAGAAGGGTTTTCTGATCTGATAAGTGGTCCGGGAGAAAGTTAGATCCAAAGTCGAGCTGCAGACATCATAGACTGTTAGCCAAAGGGGCATGTGTGGCGCCGGCTCCCAAAACGACTTTAATCGTCCAAAAACTCATTAGTTTCACCAATATTTCCTCCTGGTCCCTCAGCCTCTCCTCCTCCACAACCCGGTGTTGCAAAATACCTGCTGTTGGTTTTACAGATCTCTGAAGTGAATACGGTGATCAGGAAGTAAAGTGCAGTACATTCACCAAGAGACACAGTAGGGGGCGCTGTGCACCTAAGTTGTTGGTCGCCTCCCACTCCAAAGAAGAAGAAGATGTTTGCAGTTCAGAGATCTTCGTCTGCATCTCCTTTGGTTTTGGGAGCCGGCGCCACACATGCCCCATTGGCTAACAGTATCCGGAGGTCCGCAGCTCGACTTTGGATCTAACTTTCTCCCGACGCACTTATCAGATCAGAAAAGCCTTCTGGGTGAGGATATTGTTCTACTTCGTTCTATAAACAACATGAAAACTGTTTAAACCGAACTTATCCTTTAACTGGTTCAGTAGAGGACATCAGAGTCCACATTTCACAACAAACTTTTAGTTCTCAGAAAACCAACCAAGGCCTCAACTCTCCAGACTAAACCCAGAAGCCATTGCTGCTTTGGTCAGTTTCACTGTTTTAGCTACTATTTGGTGCTGTGTGGTCGCCCTGACCTGGTCCAGGTTCTTCCAGCTCCCTGACCTGGTCCAGGTCTCTCCAGCTCCCTGACCTGGTCCAGGTCTGTCCAGCTCCCTGACCTGGTCCAGGTTCTTCCAGCTCCCTGACCTGGTCCACGTTCTTCCAGCTCCCTGACCTGGTCCAGGTTCTTCCAGCCCCCTGACCTGGTCCAGGTCCGTCCAGCTCCCTGACCTGGTCCAGGTTCTTCCAGCCCCCTGACGTGGTCCAGGTACCTGGTCCAGATCCGTCCAGCCCCCTGACCCGGTCCAGGTCCGTCCAGCCCCCTGACCTGGTCCAGGTCCGTCCAGCCCCCTGACCCGGTCCAGGTCTGTCCAGCTCCCTGGCCCGGTCCAGGTCCGTCCAGCCCCCTGACCTGGTCCAGGGGCTGCAGCCAGTCCCAGCTGCTTTGGGTGGGGGCGGGGTCACCCTGGACAGGTTGCCAGTCTGTCACCATTCACTCTCACATTCACACCTGGGGCAATTTAGAGGTAGTCTGTGAACGGACTGGTCCCAGATTATTGATCAGACCCTGTGAAGGTCCATCAGCCCTCCAGAGCCCTGAGGTCAGCTGACCAGACGGTCCAGGACGTTCCTCCATCCCTCTGGAGTGGCTTGACTGTAGGGGTCTGTGGAGGCTCGCTAGGGGTCTGTGTGGGTTTCTGGCATTCTGTGGATCTGTGGGGCTTCTTGGGTTCTGTGGGGTCTGTTAGGTCTGTGGGGGTCTGTGGGGTCTGTGGCATCTGTGGGTGATATGTGGAGCCTCTCTAGGTGTCTGTGGGGGTTTGTGGGGTTCTGTGGGGTTCCGTGGGGGGTCTGTGGGGTCTGGGTGGGGGGTTCTTTGGGGTCTGGGTGGGGGGGTCTGTGGGGTCTGGGTGGGGGGTTCTGTGGGGTCTGGGTGGGGGGTTCTGTGGGGTCTGGGTTGGGGGGGTCTGTGGGGTCTGTGGGGGCTCCGCGGGGTTAAAGAGCGGTTGGTCTGGTCGTTGTGGGCTGAGGGGGTTTCTTTGGGTTTTTGATGGTTTTCTTGGAGGTGGATTTCCTGTCTCATCCAGATGTGGGTCAGGTGTGGGTTTCTTCAGGGGGTCTTTTAATAAGTTCACTACGGTCACCTCCAGTCGCTTCACAGCGAGCCGTTCAGGACGGTGTCCTGGCTCGCCCGTCCCTGGTGTCCATCTGGATGACACAGCCGTCCTTGTCTCCGCCCACAGCGTGCGGGGGGGGCTACGCCGAGCCGGACGTCACCCAGTGCACCCCCCACCAGGGCTTCCACGGCCCGGCGCCGCACTACGCCGAGACCGACATCGTGCGGCTGCAGGGCGTCACCGGCAGCAACATGTACGCAGTCCCCGCCCTGACCGTGGACTCCCTGACCAGGAAGGACATCTCGGCCGCCGAGTTCCCGCGGCAGCAGCTGGTCTTCAGGGAGAAGCTGGGGGAGGGGCAGTTCGGAGAGGTGAGCCGGGGGGCGTCCGGGGCCGTTCGGCGGCGGGGCTCGTTGGCTGAGGGTTTCCGTCTGGCAGGTCCACCTGTGTGAAGCCGAGGGCCTCCCAGAGTTCCTGGGCGAGGGCTCCCCCCTCCCCGATGGCGACGGCTGCTCCGTTCTGGTGGCGGTGAAGCAGCTGAGGCCCGACGCCACCAGCCAGGCCAGGTACCTCCCCCCGGTCCACATGGAGACCCGCACGGCTCCAGAAGGATCCAGCCTGATCCTCATCTGTCCGCCACCAGGAACGACTTCCTGAAGGAGATCAAGATCATGTCCCGTCTGAACGACCCCAACATCATCCGCCTGCTGTGCGTGTGTGTGACCTCCGACCCCCTGTGCATGGTGACCGAGTACATGGAGAACGGGGACCTCAACATGTTCCTGTCCCAGCGGGAGATGGAGAGCACCCTGACCCACGCCAACAGCATCCCTTCAGTCAGGTGGGTCCTCAGCCCAGCAGGGGGCCGGGTCGGTCCCTCAGCCCAGCAGGGGGGCCGGGTCGGTCCCTCAGCCCAGCAGGGGGGCCGGGTCGGTCCCTCAGCCCAGCAGGGGGGCCGGGTCGGTCCCTCAGCCCAGCAGGGGCCGGGTCGGTCCCTCAGCCCAGCAGGGGGTCCGCTGTCGTCCCTAACCTGTCCTCCTGGTCCTCCTCCAGCCTGTCCGACCTCCTCCACATGTCGGTGCAGATCTCGTCGGGGATGAAGTACCTGGCCTCCCTGAACTTCGTGCACCGTGACCTGGCCACCAGGAACTGCCTGCTGGACCGACGCCTCACCATCAAGATCGCCGACTTTGGCATGAGCCGAAACCTTTACAGCAGCGACTACTACCGCATCCAGGGCCGGGCGGTGCTGCCCATCCGCTGGATGGCCTGGGAGAGCATCCTGCTGGTGAGCAGCGGCACCAGCAGTCAGCCTCTGTCTTTGTTTGGTCACATGACAGCGATTCAGACTCTGGAGTGGCTGTGAAGGCTGAATCAGGGCCTGATGGGAACGTGCCAGCACAGCTGGGTTCTGCGGTTCTGACCTTGGTGTTCCGGTTCCAGGGGAAGTTCACCACGGCCAGCGACGTGTGGGCCTTCGGAGTCACGCTGTGGGAAATCTTCACCCTGTGCAAAGAGCAGCCCTACAGCCTGCTGTCCGACGAGCAGGTCATCGAGAACACTGGAGAGTTCTTCAGGAACCAGGGCCGACAGGTGGGCTCCCCAGAACCAGGACAGGCACAAACACCCATCCACCCATCCGTCCATCCATCCATCCACCCCCCCATCGATCCACTCACACATCCAAACATTCACACATCCATCCATCCACCAACCCATTCATCCATTCATCCATCCCTCCACTCATCCATCCCTCCATCCACCCATTCATCCATCCATCCTTCTACACAGCCATCCATCCATCCATCCATCCACCCACCCACCCATTCATCCATCCATCCATCTGTCCATCCACCCATCCATCGATCCACTCACACATCCAAACATTCACACATCCATCCATCCACCCACCCATTCATCATTCCATCTATCCCTCCATCCACCCATTCATCCATCCATTCCTTCTACACAGCCATCCAACCATCCATCCATCCACCTATCTACACATCCATCCATCCATTCATCCATCCATCCATCCATCCATCCATCCATCCATCCACCCATTCATCCATCCATCCATCCATCCATCCACCCATTCATCCATCCATCCATCCTTCTACAAACCCATCCCTCCACCCATCCATCCATCCATCCATCCATCCATCCATGCACCCATTCATCCATCCCTCCACCCATCCATCCCTCCATCCACCCATTCATCCATCCATCCTTCTACACAGCCATCCATCCATCCATGCATCCATCCATCCATCCATCCATCCACCCATTCATCCATCCATCCCTCCACCCATCATCCATCCATCCTTCTACACAGCCATCCACCCACCCATTCATCCATCCATCCATCCCTCCACCCATCCATCCATCCATCCATCCATCCATCCATCTACACAGCCATCCATCCGTCCATCCATCCATCCATCCACCCATCTACACAGCCATCCATCCATCCACCCACCCATTCATCCATCCATCCCTCCACCCATCCATCCATCCATCCATCCACCCACCCACCCATCCATCCATCCATCCATCCATCCATCCATCCATCCCTCCATGACTCCATCCACCCATCCATTGCTCACACATCTTCCTAGTTTCCCAGCATTCCTTTGCTTGCAGTAGACCTTGTCGGATGGACCACTGAGGCTCTAATTCTGGAGCTGTTACCCGGTTCATCCATCCATCCACTGGTTCATCCTGTCATAGCCATCAGCGTTGGCCATCACTGAACAGTCACGTCAGTGTTTGCTGAGTCGTTTCCTCTGACTGGGACTGCCTGTGTTTTCTTCCAATCCATGGATGTCCTCTATATCTGTGGATATTCAGTCCCCATGTGAACCTGACCCAGACTGTCTGAAGCTTTGGGATCTGGTTCCTCAGTGGATCCCCAGTGGATCCGGCCCGTGTTCTGCTGGTTTAGGTACCAAAATGGGCTGATTTGAAGGAAACAGTCAGCGACATGTGGAGCTCAGGACGGTCTTTACTGGGTCAGCACTGGATTCTCAGCATCTCCCTGAATGTTCCTGACTGTGAGTGACCTATGACCTCTCCCTCCAGATCTTCCTCTACGCCCCCCCACTGTGTCCACCGTCTCTCTTCGAGCTGATGATGCGCTGCTGGAGTCGGGACATCCCGGACCGGCCCACCTTCGAGGGACTTTACCAAGCCCTGCGGCCCCACGTCGGCCCCTGAGACCGGCCGGGACCCGGGTCAGCGGCGGGACCCGGGTCAGCAGCGGGACCCGGGTCAGCGGCGGGACTCGGGTCAGCGGCGGGACTCATGCCAGGCGACAGACTGAGACCAGAACAGCGAGGCCTGGAGCGAGAGGCGGGAGGCTGGGAGACTGGATTAATCTGAGACGACGTGGAGACGCGGGGACAAAGACTACTCAGAGGAGACACGTCTTCAGCCTTTCACCCAGCCGCTGGTGGAAGCGTCGAGGTTCTGAAAGACTCCTGCCTCAGTCGTCTCCTCATCGACCAAAACGTCTCATGAACCATTTGACAAGTTTTCTTTTGCCCGAAGTTGCCTTCATATTTTACTCTGGTTGGTTTAGAGATGCCAGAACCTGGACGGCAGTCCGTGTCTCCAGTCCCTGTGGTTTTTAACTGTTATGAAGCACTGTGTCCGCGTCTCAGTATCTCCTGTTCTTATATTAACCCACACTGGAGCTAGGGCTGGGGTCAGAGGGTAGTGTAGGACTTTATCGCTAGATTTTTATGCTATTTGAATTTTTGTTGTTTTATTTGATTTTGCTTCTGTCTATGTGTGTGTGTGTGTGTGTGTGTGTGTGTGTGTGTGTGGGTGTGTGGCTGAGGTGAACGTGACAGTGCCAGAGGCTGCGTTGAAACCTGTGGTGGATGGACTGCCGGTCAGGAAACAGGCTCAGTGGAGGGAAAACAAAACCAAAAGGTTTCCAAAGCTCTAAAGAGCTGCTGTCTCTCAGAGCGGAGCAGAGGCCAGGACAGCAGCCTGGACACGGCGGTATGGACATGGCAGTCCGGCGGCGGTCTGGACATGGCGGTCTGGACACGGCAGTCCGGCGGCGGTCCGGACACGGCGGTCTGCCACACCGCTCCTGACTGTCCAGTACCTGGGTTCTTTTTATTTTGTTCATAGCAGACAGTCTTTCAGCAGCACTCCGGGTTTTCAGACTGACAGCAGAGTCTGAACGCTTTGACTTCATCTCTGTGGAAATGGAAAACCCCAACTTTTATGATCCTGGTCCTGGTCCTGGTCCTGGTCCTGGTCCTGATCCTGGTCCTGGTCCTGTGCTTCACGACTGTTGTAAACAGAAGTTCTGCACATGCTCAGTTGAGACAGAACAGTTTCTTCCTCCAGAGTGTCCTGACCTCCAGTCCAGATTCTCCTGGTCCCTGTTCTCACTGTTCATGTCCAGAGTGTGTCGTTCTCCGTGTTCTCTGCAGCGTGTGTCTGGTTCCATTATAACGAGCAGCAGTGCCCACTAGTGGCCATCATGGGGGTGAGGGTGACTGAGGATGGAGTGAGGACGGAGTGAGGACGGAGTGAGGATGGAGTGAGGACGGAGTGAGGATGGAGTGAGGACGGAGTGAGGACGGAGTGAGGATGGAGTGAGGGCAGAGTGTTTGTCCCTCGGCTCCTTCAGGTGGACGGTGGCAGTGTGAGTGATTCGGAGTGTGAGTGCAGATTGGTGATGTTATTGATGACCTCTCAGCTGTTGGTGGTTCTTCCTGTTGGGGGAAGCAGTTCGGGCGTCTCGCCAGTCTGCTGCTCACAGTCAGGTTTCCAGAGAGAGCTGAGCTGCAGTCAGCAGCTTCCACAGTGATCAGGCCAGAGAAACTTTAAAAATACAAATCAATGGACAGAAATAAAGAGAAGAATCATCAGAAAATAAAGATTAAACATTTACCTTGCCATCATTTCAGCAGTTCTGGGTAATCTTGTCTCGAGCAGCGGGTGCTACAGTGGTATTTAATGTCACGGCGTTTCCCCGTCCCTGACTCCTCAGGAGGAATCCAGACTCCAGAGCCTGAGGAGCGTCTCTCGCTGGGTGATGTTTCCACGCCTGGCTGACGCCCTGCGGCTCTCAGGGGAAGCTCTCTTTACCTCCAGCGGATTGGAGGTGTGGACGTCCTGCTGGTCCACACTGTCCTCCGATCCGGGGTTTGGCTCCGTTCAGGACTGCCGTCACTCTGTCCTCTCACCTCCTCTCTCTCCTGTAATAACCTCCAGAACTCACAGAACGCAGCAGTCGGAGGCGTTTCTTCAGCTTCTTTATGTTCCAGCCTGTTCCTGGGCCAAAGTCCCAGGCCCAGTCCCAGTCCCAGGCCCAGGCCCAGGCCCAGGCCCAGGCCCAGGCCAAGTCCCAGGCCCAGGCCCAGGTCCAGGCCCAGGCCCAGGCCCAGTCCCAGTCCCAGGCCGAGTCCCAGGCCCAGGCCCAGGCCCAGTCCCAGTCCCAGGCCGAGTCCCAGGCCGAGTCCCAGGCCCAGGCCCAGGCCCAGGCCCAGGCCCAGGTCCAGGCCCAGGCCCAGGCCCAGTCCCAGTCCCAGGCCGAGTCCCAGGCCCAGGCCCAGGCCCAGGTCCAGGCCCAGGCCCAGGCCCAGGTCCAGGCCCAGGCCCAGCCCTGGTCCGACACACAGAGTCAAAGTACAAAAAGTAAAAAAAAAAAAAAAAAAAAAAAAAGTTTCAAAGAGACTCAGTGAAATATGCTGACCCTTCACCTTTGGATGTTGTCATTAACTTTTCTTCTGGCAGTTTTTTTCAGAATAATATGACTTTTAGAAATAATGTTATAATAAAAGAGAAGAAACCGACCAAATCAACCTCGCAAGCTGCACTTAAACGTTAAAAAGAGAAGTCCTTTCAAATCTGTCTCTGTTCCCGAAGTGGCTCAAAATCTGTTCTACTGTGTGGAAGACCTGCTCCCAGTCCGTCCCAGAGGTCCATCCTGTCTCCCAGTCCGTCCCAGAGGTCCATCCTGTCTCCCAGTCCGTCCCAGAGGTCCATCCTGTCTCCCAGTCCGTCCCGGAGGTCCATCCTGTCTCCCAGTCCGTCCCGGAGGTCCATCCTGTCTCCCAGTCCGTCCCAGAGGTCCATCCTGTCTCCCAGTCCGTCCCAGAGGTCCATCCGGAGGTCCATCCTGTCTCCCAGTCCGTCCCGGAGGTCCTGTCTCCCAGTCCGTCCTGGAGGTCCATCCTGTCTCCCAGTCCGTCCCGGAGGTCCATCCTGTCTCCCAGTCCGTCCCGGAGGTCCATCCTGTCTCCCAGTCTGTCCTGGAGGTCCATCCTGTCTCCCAGTCCTCCATCATGTCCTGCCCTAAAACTAGTAATATGAGGTTTAGAGCAGGATTACTATTGCAACAACACATCATCAGCAGGGTAAAACTAACCTGTCTCACGACGGTCTAAACCCAGCTCACGTTCCCTGTTAGTGGGTGAACAATCCAACGCTTGGTGAATTCTGCTTCACAATGACAGGAAGAGCCGACATTGGCATAATTCAAACCTACACTAAGGAACTTTTCCAACCTTAATAAAACATTTTAATATCTTTTGTGATGATACTTTGACTTACAACTAGTTGAATGACCCTCTGTCACGGGCTGAGGGCGTCAGTATTGCTTTCACTTGGACTAAGCAGCTGTGAGGAGGGTAGTAGGAACCCTGCACACTAAAAAACTCCAAATGTGCGGACTGCTTTATGGCATGCGTCACATCATGATATGACATTGTTTAGCTATAGATTCATTTAGATTCATTACCTCGTCGCTATCCATCCTTCACACAGCCACTGGAAACAATGACGGCGAGTTCAGTCCGACAGCATGGCCACCGGGAGCAGCATTTTACGACGCCACGTGCTAGTCCTCATGGGAACTGTAGTATTCCTTCAGGCAAAACACTACCGCTTTTGTCCACTGGTGCTGCCAAAATCAATGAAAACTGAAAGTTCCTTAGTGTTGCTTTAACAGAAACAGGAATTAGAAGCAAAGCAGGTTCTGTTCTTTTGGTTTTGTATAAAACATTTCTATCTTCACATCACATATGGTTGTATAGATGTTATTAATACATGAGCTATATATCATTTTACATGATGCACCAAATATTGTACACCTGACATACAATCACACATGAATCAATTAGCTTATAGAACACGCACACCATTTACATTCTTGCACAAACACAAACACGGAAAGTAGTTCATCTTGCAGTAAATACAGTTTCCGAGCAGCCCTGAACGCATCTCGAAGCTGTTGAAACTGCAGTGTGTACTTCTGTCCAGCAGAGGGCAGTGACGGTCCGCACCACGCTGTGGAACACGCGCGCAGACACTGCCTGCAATAATGTAATCCCGAGACTGTATTAGGAAATAAAGATTATTATTATTATTATTATTATTATTATTATTATTATTATTATTATTATTATTATTATTATTATTATTATTATTATTATTACTATTCCGTAATTGGAGCATAAAGTTTTCAACAACCTGCTGTCACAGTACATTTTTAATCATAATAGAGTGAATTTAAATGGTGAAAACAAAACACAAAAAGAAATAACAGTCAGCAAAAACAAATTCCTGTTAAAAACAGTCCAGAATATTCTCTTTTTTCAATTATATTTCTCCCTTTTTATCTGATATAATTTAAAAACTCGTGAAAGCTTGATTTTAACCTCTAGATTTTTTTTTTTTAATTCGTTGAATGAACCTGAGCGGCTGACAAACAGGAAATGAAATACACAACATGGATTAACAGAATAGATGAACTGCACTAAAAGCAAGCGCTGGAATCGATAGGGTGAATTTAAAAATCAGAATTAACAAAGAGAACAAAACAATAATAGAACGGAACGCACCCATACTGAGGGAGGAACCAGCAAGACGATAATGAGGAGAATTCAATTAAATTCAAAAAGCAAAAACACAAATTTGCAGAAAAAAACATGCACATTCATAAAAAAAATAAATAAATTAATAAAAAAAAAATATTACTTTAGGGGAACTGAAATGTGCAACAACAAAATGGCACATATTTGAATGATAAAAAAATTGACCAAATTAGAATAAAATAAAACAAACAATGAATGTTAAATGTAAATTCAATATTCTTAAAAACAAATCTAATAAGACCAAAGAAATATGATAATAAAGATTGTAAATATAAATATTTAATGGAGGGACTAAATTAGTGTAAAAGCAAAAACATTAATTAACAAAATGTCCAAGAAATATTAAAAACAAGAAAAACAAAAACAAACCAACAGAAATGAGGATTGACTTGATTTTAATAAAAGAGAAAAAAAGAGAGTAAAAATGTTATTTTAATAACATGAGATTGTAATTAAAGTCTTATTGAAAATTAGTAGAAAACGTCGATTAAAATGAACCAAAACAGTTTTCAGCCAAACGTGATCAAATGTGCTGAAAATAAATGTGTTCATCAATATTAGTGAGATGTGAGGAGAGATGGAGAGATGGAGTGATGGAGGAGAGAAGGAGAGATGGAGGAGAGAAGGAGTGATGGAGGAGAGAAGGAGTGATGGAGCGATGGAGGAGAGATGGAGTGATGGAGGAGAGAAGGAGTGATGGAGGAGAGAAGGAGAGATGGAGCGATGGAGGAGAGATGGAGTGATGGAGGAGAGAAGGAGTGATGGAGGAGAGAAGGAGAGATGGAGTGATGGAGGAGAGAAGGAGTGATGGAAGAGAGATGGAGTGATGGAGGAGAGAAGGAGTGATGGAGGAGAGAAGGAGTGATGGAGCGATGGAGGAGAGATGGAGTGATGGAGGAGAGAAGGAGAGATGGAGGAGAGAAGGAGTGATGGAGGAGAGAAGGAGTGATGGAGCGATGGAGGAGAGATGGAGTGATGGAGGAGAGAAGGAGTGATGGAGGAGAGAAGGAGTGATGGAGCGATGGAGGAGAGATGGAGTGATGGAGGAGAGAAGGAGTGATGGAGGAGAGAAGGAGTGATGGAGCGATGGAGGAGAGATGGAGTGATGGAGGAGAGAAGGAGTGATGGAGGAGAGAAGGAGAGATGGAGTGATGGAGGAGAGATGGAGTGATGGAGGAGAGATGGAGTGATGGAGGAGAGAAGGAGTGATGGAGGACAGATGGAGGTGATGTAGTGATGGAGGAGAGAAGGAGAGATGGAGTGATGGAGGAGAGAAGGAGTGATGGAAGAGAGATGGAGTGATGGAAGAGAGATGGAGTGATGGAGGAGAGAAGGAGTGATGGAGGACAGATGGAGGTGATGTAGTGATGGAGGAGAGAAGGAGAGATGGAGTGATGGAGGAGAGAAGGAGTGATGGAAGAGAGATGGAGTGATGGAAGAGAGATGGAGTGATGGAGGAGAGAAGGAGTGATGGAGGAGAGAAGGAGTGATGGAGCGATGGAGGAGAGATGGAGTGATGGAGGAGAGAAGGAGTGATGGAGCGATGGAGGAGAGATGGAGTGATGGAGGAGAGAAGGAGTGATGGAGCGATGGAGGAGAGATGGAGTGATGGAGGAGAGAAGGAGTGATGGAGCGATGGAGGAGAGATGGAGTGATGGAGGAGAGAAGGAGCGATGGAGGAGAGAAGGAGTGATGGAGGACAGATGGAGGTGATGTAGTGATGGAGGGTGCAGCCTCCAGCCTGGACGGACTGAGTCCTCCACGTGGCTCCAGGACTCGTTTCGTCCCTCATGTCAGCCAGAAGTCCTCCACTGGAGACCAGAGGTTCTGGTTCCTCATGTTCCTCCAGGAGAACTTCCTGTTCCGGAGGACAGAAGGACTCCACTCTGGTTGTCATGGCGACACTGTGGTTTCGTGATGGTGGAGGTCTGCTTCAGGAATCGTGTCCAAGCTCTGATCCAGGATCAGTTTCACCTGCTTAATGAATCCATGTGTTCTCATCCTCACCTGGCCTTTAACCAGCGAATCCTGAAGCCCCTGGTTCTGGGCTGGATGAGCCTGGATCAGTTGATCCTGAGACCTGTGGTTGTGGATTGGATGAGTCTGGATCAGTCACTGGTCCTGGATCAGCAGGCCGTCGCACTGCAGGAGCCTCCACCTCTCTCCTCAGCTCCAGCTTCATGACTGAGTCCAGACCGTCAGAGAACCTTCATGCTTTCATAAATCTAAGAAGAACCCTGAGGAGCAGGCGTCATGCAGGCTGTGAGAGGACATCCCATAATGACTGTTGGGAACCAATAAGGCTGTCAATACTAATGATGATCAAAGATAGGAGTGATTATTAAAAGAACTGGGACCGGACCAACATCAGACCACCTGTTCCACGGCGTCAGTCTCAGAACACACAGCGGACTAGGAGCCTGGAGCTGGATCAACCACTGCAAGAGGGACAGTCAGCGAGGTTCTGGGGTTCTGAGGTTCTGGGGTTCTGAGGTTCTGGGGTTCTGGGGTTCTGGGGTTCTGGGGTTCTGGGGTTCTGAGGTTCTGGGGTTCTGGGGTTCTGGGGTTCTGAGGTTCTGAGGTTCTGAGGTTCTGGGGTTCTGGGGTTCTGATGTTCTGAGGTTCTGAGGTTCTGGGGTTCTGGGGTTCTGAGGTTCTGGGGTTCTGGGGTTCTGGGGTTCTGAGGTTCTGAGGTTCTGAGGTTCTGGGGTTCTGAGGTTCTGAGGTTCTGAGGTTCTGAGGTTCTGGGGTTCTGGGGTTCTGAGGTTCTGAGGTTCTGAGGTTCTGGGGTTCTGAGGTTCTGGGGTTCTGAGGTTCTGATGTTCTGAGGTTCTGAGGTTCTGGGGTTCTGGGGTTCTGAGGTTCTGGGGTTCTGGGGTTCTGAGGTTCTGGGGTTCTGGGGTTCTGGGGTTCTGGGGTTCTGAGGTTCTGAGGTTCTGGGGTTCTGGGGTTCTGGGGTTCTGAGGTTCTGAGGTTCTGGGGTTCTGGGGTTCTGAGGTTCTGAGGTTCTGAGGTTCTGGGGTTCTGGGGTTCTGAGGTTCTGAGGTTCTGAGGTTCTGGGGTTCTGAGGTTCTGGGGTTCTGAGGTTCTGATGTTCTGAGGTTCTGAGGTTCTGGGGTTCTGGGGTTCTGAGGTTCTGGGGTTCTGGGGTTCTGAGGTTCTGGGGTTCTGGGGTTCTGGGGTTCTGGGGTTCTGAGGTTCTGAGGTTCTGGGGTTCTGGGGTTCTGGGGTTCTGAGGTTCTGAGGTTCTGGGGTTCTGGGGTTCTGAGGTTCTGAGGTTCTGAGGTTCTGGGGTTCTGGGGTTCTGGGGTTCTGAGGTTCTGAGGTTCTGGGGTTCTGGGGTTCTGAGGTTCTGAGGTTCTGAGGTTCTGGGGTTCTGGGGTTCTGAGGTTCTGAGGTTCTGAGCAGCGCCTGAAGAACGTCACCGTTCTCCACACAGAAGAGGAGGAAACATTCGATCCGAATCAGGTCTGATTCCAAAAATAGCCTTTATTCACAAAGACAGCAAAACAGGTCAGTGTGTGTGTGTGTGTGTGTGTGTGTGTGTGTGTGTGTGTGTGTGTGTGTGTGTGTGTGTGTGTTCTTGTATTTCTATCCTTGTCGGGGCCAAATGTCCCCACAAGGATAGCAAAACGTGGAACGACGTGCCTTGTGGGACCTTTTTCCGGTCCTAAGTAGGAGAAACAGTGTTTTCTTGACCATGTTGTTGTTACTGAAAAAAGTAAAAGGTCAAAAACATTTCTTTAGGGTTAGGCTTTGTTGTGGTGTGGGTTAGGGTTAGGGTAAGGGTCAGGGTTAGGGGCTAGACATGAATGGGTGCCAATGGACGGTCCCCACAAGGATAGAAATACAAGACTGTGTGTGTGTGTGTGTGTGTGAGACTGCAGGACAAAGGGAGAAAAGAACACCTGCCTCTCAGAGTGGAGTGTGTGAGGGATCGGTTGGGTGGAGTGTGTGAGGATCGGTTGGGTGGAGTGTGTGAGGATCGGTGGGGTGGAGTGTGTGAGGATCGGTTGGGTGGAGTGTGTGAGGATCGGTTGGGTGGAGTGTGTGAGGATCGGTGGGGTGGAGTGTGTGAGGATCGGTTGGGTGGAGTGTGTGAGGATCGGTGGGGTGGAGTGTGTGAGGATCGGTGGGGTGGAGTGTGTGAGGATCGGTTGGGTGGAGTGTGTGAGGATCGGTTGGGTGGAGTGTGTGAGGATCGGTTGGGTGGAGTGTGTGAGGATCGGTGGGGTGGAGTGTGTGAGGATCGGTTGGGTGGAGTGTGTGAGGATCGGTGGGGTGGAGTGTGTGAGGATCGGTGGGGTGGAGTGTGTGAGGATCGGTTGGGTGGAGTGTGTGAGGATCGGTGGGGTGGAGTGTGTGAGGATCGATCGGTGGGGTGGAGTGTGTGAGGATCGGTGGGGTGGAGTGTGTGAGGATCGGTGGGGTGGAGTGTGTGAGGATCGGTGGGGTGGAGTGTGTGAGGATCGATCGGTGGGGTGGAGTGTGTGAGGATCGGTTGGGTGGAGTGTGTGAGGATCGGTGGGGTGGAGTGTGTGAGGATCGGTGGGGTGGAGTGTGTGAGGATCGATCGGTGGGGTGGAGTGTGTGAGGATCGGTGGGGTGGAGTGTGTGAGGATCGGTTGGGTGGAGTGTGTGAGGGATGTGAACCTGACTCTTGTGTGGAGGACAGATGTTTATTGATCTTCCTGCTTCAACAGTTAAAAAACAAAAAACAAAAAAACTCCTAAATATAATTTTTTTATTTAAAATTTGATTTAATTCACTAAACAGATCCAAAGTGTAAAAATAACATTTTGACTGTTCTGAGATCAGCCTGTTTCCCTTTGGAACCCAGTTTGTGTCAAACCCGATCGAGTAATCACACTGATCCATCAGAGGTGATCACACTGATCCATCAGCAGTGATCAGTAGTGATCACACTGATTCATCAGAGGTGATCACACTGATCCATCAGCAGTGATCAGTAGTGATCACACTGATTCATCAGAGGTGATCACACTGATCCATCAGCAGTGATCAGTAGTGATCACACTGATTCATCAGAGGTGATCGCAGTGATCCATCAGCAGTGATCAGTACTGATCGCAGTGATCCATCAGCAGTGATCAGTAGTGATCACACTGATTCATCAGAGGTGATCGCAGTGATCCATCAGCAGTGATCAGTACTGATCGCAGTGATCCATCAGCAGTGATCAGCGGTGATCAAGCTGATCCATCAGCGGTGGAGCTGGAGTGGAGGTTCGGAGGAGAACCCAGGCCTGGATCCGCTCCTCAGCATTGATCTGCTGAGATTCCCTCATTTCAGTTAAACCCTTTCACTGTAAAAATCTGCCAGCAGCGTTTCCCCAGTGCTGGTCTGAGGTCAGTTTGTCTTGAATCACAGTGAGGCGAGACGTGAAGAAGCGAGACCTTCAGGTGCGCGCTGCTCAGTTTGAACTTTTTCTTTTTCTTTTTTTGAAGACTTTCTGTTCCTCAATATTTAGTGTCTTCGTCATAATTCCTCCAGACTCTGAGGCATGGTTGGAATTTTCTCTGAGCGGATTCTGACTGTAGTTTAAAGAAGACTGAATTTAATTCCTGCACTATCACCCAACAAGGTCTGCGTTCTTCAAACAACTGTCTTTTAAACTAAAACTAATTTTAAAAAGATTTCCTGCAGTTTTCCACATGACAGCCTTTTAATAGTAACTTATAACTTCATGATCCAAACGGTCTCAGTATCACAGCGTCAGGCCGGTGTTTGTGCGTGTGTGTGTGCGTGTGTGTGTGTGTGTGTGCACTGCCGTTCTCCAGAGGTTCTCCATGAGCAGGTTGTTCAGAACCAGGCAGCCCAGAGACGCTCTGCTCGGTTCTGCAGCCTCTTTCTTCTTCACTAACAGTGGTCAAAAGATTTACACTGAACTGTTTCTGCTGTGCAAACAGTTATGGAGCACACTGTGTGTGTGTGTGTGTGTGTGTGTGTGTGTGTGTGTGTGTGTGTGTGTGTGTGTGTGTGTTCTCGTATTTCTATCCTTGTCGGGGCCAAATGTCCCCACAAGGATATCAAAACGTGGAACAACGTGCCTTGTGGGACCTTTTTCCGGTCCTAAGTAGGAGAAACAGTGTTTTCTTGACCATGTTGTTGTTACTGAAAAAAGTAAAAGTGCAAAAACATTTCTTTAGGGTTAGGCTTTGTTGTGGTGTGGGTTAGGGTTAGGGTAAGGGTCAGGGTTAGGGGCTAGACATGAATGGGAGTCAATGGAAGGTCCCCACAAGGATAGAAATACGAGACTGTGTGTGTGTGTGTGTGTGTGTGTGTGTGTGTGTGCGCTGCTCCCTGTCACTCAGCCACTCATTAACTCCTCTTCATTGAGCGCTAATTGATGTTGTGTCGCTGTTTGTTTGCAGTGTGGGCCACATGAGTGCCTGTGTGTGTTTGTGTGTGTTTGTGTGTTTGTGTGTGGTACTTGGTGGCCTCCCTCCGAACCACACGGTCGAGCCAGACTCACACAGCTGCAGGCTGCAGCTCTGGAACACAGTGACTGCTGCTGGAGGGACGGAGCACATCCAGACTGTAGAGCATCTTCCTCTACCAGGACAGGCGAGGACAGGCGAGGACAGGTGAGGACAGGCGAGGACAGGCGAGGACAGGTGAGGACAGGCGAGGACAGGCGAGGACAGGCGAGGACAGGTGAGGACAGGTGAGGACAGGTGAGGACAGGCGAGGACAGGCGAGGACAGGCGAGGACAGGTGAGGACAGGTGAGGACAGGTCCTCTGGCCCCGTCCTGTTCTGTAGCTTCAGGAATTGAATAACGGGAGTGGACAGTTCCAGCAGAAGCTGGACGTCGTCTCAACACTTCCTGGACAGAGTCTCAGTACATCTCAGATGAAATCAGGACCGAAGACGAAGCAGGACACTCCTGGGTCTCCAGGGACGCTGCTGTCACCCCGCTCCGCACAGGATGGACGAATAAAATCTGCCAGTTTGTCTCTGTGCTTCCTGTCCTCCACGTCCATGTTCCTTGTCTGTTGCGTTGCTTGTCTGAGAGTTTTGCTGGACTAGAGTTTCTTTAGTGTCCACTCTGTCCAGACGCCCAGCTGTGTCTCGGGGTCCCTCTCAGCCTGGAGACGCTGGTCTTCACCAGGATCCTGAAGGACGAGGCAGGACCCTGTTTACACCGTCCGTCTTTCAGCAGAGACACTCATGCATTTCAGTCCATACACTACTAATGGGCCTGTCAGCTGACTGCCTCAGTAAAGACCAAGGAGATAGTTGCTATGGCAACTGGCATAAATTAAGCCCTAAATGAGCCGGAGGACGTCCTCGTCCTCCACGCTGTACCTGCTTCGCCTCTGAAGGGGACAGAATTTATGTGGGTCCCTCAGAGGAAGCAACTTCTCAGGCGGCGCCGGCTGCTGTGTGAAGACGCCAGGGTGACGGATGGGGACGGCGGCGGCGGAGACATGAGGACGGCCCGGGACACGGCAGCCTCCGGCCATCTTTCACCTCAGCAAACACTGCGGGCTCAAGAGCACTTCAGAAAACCCGCCGCAGGCAAACGGGAAGTCCGAGGAGTGGAGGCAGTCCCGCTCTCTGCCAGAGGGAGGCGGTAATGGACCCACGGCAGGCGGCTGGAGTGAACCAGTGAATGTTCCACAGCAGCAGAGGGTGAGAGGGTGAAGGAACCTTCTGACAGAGGAACCACTGCAGACCCGGACCCTGCAGGAACCACAGAGCCTCAGCCAGGCAGGACAGCCAGGGACGACTGAGGGAAGAACCAGGCACCATCCAACCAGCATCCAACCAGCATCCAACCAGCATCCAACCACCATCCAGGCACCATCCAACCAGCATCCAACCAGCATCCAACCAGCATCCAGGCACCATCCAACCAGCATCCAACCACCATCCAACCAGCATCCAACCACCATCCACCCAGCATCCAACCAGCATCCAACCACCATCCACCCAGCATCCAACCACCATCCAACCACCATCCACCCAGCATCCAACCAGCATCCAACCACCATCCAACCACCATCCAACCAGCATCCAACCAGCATCCAGGCACCATCCAACCAGCATCCAACGCCAATCCAACCAGCATCCAGGCACCATCCAACCAGCATCCAACCAGCATTCAACCGACATTCAGGCACCATCCAACCAGCATCCAGGCACCATCCAACCAGCATCCAACCACCATCCAACCACCATCCAACCAGCATCCAACCGGCATCCAACCACCATCCAACCACCATCCAACCATCATCCAACCAGCATCCAACCACCATCCAACCGGCATCCAACCACCATCCAACCATCATCCACCCAGCATCCAACCACCATCCAACCGGCATCCAACCACCATCCAACCATCATCCACCCAGCATCCAACCATCATCCAACCAGCATCCAACCACCATCCAACCGGCATCCAACCACCATCCAACCATCATCCACCCAGCATCCAACCACCATCCAACCACCATCCAACCATCATCCACCCAGCATCCAACCACCATCCAACCGGCATCCAGGCACCATCCAACCAGCATCCAACCAGCATCCAACCAGCATCCAACCACCATCCAGGCACCATCCAACCAGCATCCAACCAGCATCCAACCAGCATCCAGGCACCATCCAACCAGCATCCAACCAGCATCCAACCACCATCCACCCAGCATCCAACCAGCATCCAACCACCATCCACCCAGCATCCAACCACCATCCAACCACCATCCACCCAGCATCCAACCAGCATCCAACCACCATCCAACCACCATCCAACCAGCATCCAACCAGCATCCAGGCACCATCCAACCAGCATCCAACGCCAATCCAACCAGCATCCAGGCACCATCCAACCAGCATCCAGGCACCATCCAACCAGCATCCAACCAGCATTCAACCGACATTCAGGCACCATCCAACCAGCATCCAGGCACCATCCAACCAGCATCCAACCACCATCCAACCACCATCCAACCACCATCCAACCAGCATCCAACCGGCATCCAACCACCATCCAACCACCATCCAACCATCATCCAACCAGCATCCAACCACCATCCAACCGGCATCCAACCACCATCCAACCATCATCCACCCAGCATCCAACCACCATCCAACCGGCATCCAACCACCATCCAACCATCATCCACCCAGCATCCAACCATCATCCAACCAGCATCCAACCAGCATCCAACCGGCATCCAACCACCATCCAACCATCATCCACCCAGCATCCAACCACCATCCAACCACCATCCAACCATCATCCACCCAGCATCCAACCACCATCCAACCGGCATCCAGGCACCATCCAACCAGCATCCAACCAGCATCCAACCACCATCCAACCGGCATCCAACCACCATCCAACCATCATCCACCCAGCATCCAACCATCATCCAACCAGCATCCAACCACCATCCAACCGGCATCCAACCACCATCCAACCATCATCCACCCAGCATCCAACCACCATCCAACCGGCATCCAACCACCATCCAACCATCATCCACCCAGCATCCAACCATCATCCAACCAGCATCCAACCACCATCCAACCGGCATCCAACCACCATCCAACCATCATCCACCCAGCATCCAACCACCATCCAACCACCATCCAACCATCATCCACCCAGCATCCAACCACCATCCAACCGGCATCCAGGCACCATCCAACCAGCATCCAACCACCCAGAGCATCAGGGTCTTGTACTGTAGGTGGTGACAGACAGAGTCAGAGGGTTCCGGTTCAGATTCCAGGGTTCTTACCCATAAAGCTCGCTGTACAAAACGAGCCCCAAACTCTGCGCAGCGGCTCCTCGGCGCCAAAGCTGGGACCTATGCAAACTTTTGCTTAGGGAAAAAATGCGTGGGACTTTGCGGTCCTCATCGACAACAAAACAGCTGCCGTACAGGACCGCACAATTCAGAAACACTACGCGGAGTTTAAAAAGCAGAAGGAAACAGAATGAAAGTCCTTCATTTGTCCCGCATGGGGAAACTGCAGGGTCGCAGCAGCAAGAAACGGAGAAAGAAAAGTAGGAAAATACAAAGCCCAACCAGACAAGGAAAAGTTAAATATCATTTGTATGTAAACATAACAGAAATATACTGACGACACAACTAATTATTAAATATAAATGAAATATAATGGAAATACAATCGAAGACACATATAATTAAAGGTGCCTTAAGGAGTTTGCACGTTTTATGCGAAACAGCGCCCCCTGCAGGCCTTGGGCGTAACGCAGCTTAGTGAAAAACTCGTCCCTGTGGCTCCCGTGCACGGAAGAGGAGAACTCCATCTTCACTCGTTTAGAAGCGCTCAAGTAAAATATAAGTTTCTTTTACCTGGTGGAGTCTGTGTGGAGCTGCAGTGCTAGAAGCCAGTCTGTTCTGACTTTCTGGAAGATCCTGCTCAGTTGTTGCTCACAAAGCATCTGGTGGAGTAATGGCGGACAAAATGAAACCTAACCAGCCGGAGCGCGTATTACGTCATTCCTCTCAAATTCTCCCCAAATAAATGCTGGAGCCGGACCGGCACTGTGACTTTCAAGTGACAATTTAGCCTGTTAGAGGTTCTGGTAATGAATATGTCAGGGCACATTGTACACATCATTAAAAATGTGTAACATATTTATGGTGGAAAATAAGTATTTTTAAGGTTGTAAAACTCCTTAATGCACCTTTAAGTAATATATATAAGCTGACAGATACAAATGAAATACAATTTACATAAAGATCCAAGACAGATATAATGAAATAAATAACAGATATAAAGATATACATTAGCAGATACAAAGAGATAATTACGATATACGTTCAGGACGGACAGATATGAACACTACACTGATAACAGACATAAGCTCCATATAATTTAAATCTACATTAAGACATTAAGACAGACAGTGAGTGGTGATGAGCACATGAGGGGAGACACTGAGGAAGTCAGGTTCAGAGGCTTTGGAGTGTTTCCATCCTGAACCCTCACCTTTCTACATCTTCCACAATAAACACTAAATCAATAGTTCAAAGGAGCAATCAAACATCACGGAATAAAAACTCTACAATGTCTTTGTCTCTGCTCTACAAACACCCACTGTCACTAATGACATAATAATTCTTCTCATGATACACACTTCAAATTGTTCTCAATTAAACGGCAAATTGACACAAAAAATGTTTGCTATGTAGCCACGGCCATGTCTGACGTCTGAACCCGAATCCTGCGGGTCCACAGCCTCTCTGTGCTGCTCAGCATCAGCTCAGACCTCCACAGCAGCAGGTCCTCCTGCGGCGGCGTCTCGCCTGCCGGAGACTCTGGTTCTGCAGCGAGACGCTGATCGGCTGGAGAGGAAAAGCTGCGTGACTCTGAATGTGATTAAACAGTAAACACCATGATTCTGCTCACTGTTGCTCGTTTGGCTGATCAAAAAGTGTTTTTCTATTGTTTTCCTTTGTTTCTTTACGTTTGGAATAACATTTAAAATGTTTTTTTTTTTTATTTGAGTGCTTCAACCGCAACCCGCCGAATGTCATTAAAATCTTAATTTTTCGACACCTCATCCGCCCGGTCCGCGGTTCTCTGCAGGCTCCGCGCCGCGCCCTCTAATGTACCCAGATTTTATTCATGAGTTCATTTCATACCCATACATGGTGCCAGGGGGCGGAGTTGGGGGGATTGTGGGCGGGGTCGGCCACCGTCACGTTCTCCGCAGGATTTGAAACCATGACTTGGAAATTGCGAACAGCTGTGCTGCGGACTTTTTTTGGCTCCTAAATTTTTTTTGCAGACAGAAGTTTGCGTTGCGTTCCCACGTTCGATTATTGTCAGATTTTCCCGCAGAGTTTTACAGGTGAGGCCGCTGGTACTGAGCCACCTCGCGTTCCAGACTGTCAGTGACGTGTCCTCATGGTTCTGCCCCTCGGTGATCTTCCCCCGAGCACCTGAACACTTCGCCCCTAGCAACAACCGCAGGATGCTGATCCAGAGAAAGAGGAGTTCTGCTGTTTAACATCAGCTGAAAGAGATTTCCATGTTTCCGCAGCAGCTGATGTCAAAGTGAGGACAGTCAGAAAAGTGTGGAGATGATCCCGTCGTAACCTGGCAGAAGACATCTTCACATGAGCAGCAACGAACTGCTTCACACGTCCATCTGGGATTTCACTGGGTGAATCCGTTCGGGGAAGGAGGGACTTGCTGCAGAACTCTTTGCGTTCATTGGACAGAAGGACACAGTGCGCCGCCTGACCATGTTTAGTTTCAGCCAATCACTGCTAAGAAAAGAACTCTTGCTGATCGTTTTTCAAAGAGGATTCATCCAAAACAGATTTAATCGCTGTCGGGACATCCGCTGTTTTCGCTAGCCATGCTAAAATTATTAGCAGTCCTTCGCTTCCTGCCTCCATCAAAGCTTCATGTCCCGCCCTAAACGACGCGTGATTGGTCTGCGAAACTAGTTACGCGCCAAAGTTTGCGTATAAGTTGATTAATAATAAAAATAAAATTAAACCCGGGGCCCTGGGTAGAGGCAGGCACAAAGACAAAACCTACCAGTACATTAATGAAAGAAGCAGGCAGAATAAAGGCCAGCTGGGGAAACATCTGCTGAGGGCAGAGCTGGCTTACACCACGCTCACACAGTCAAACCACACACAGTCAATACCAACACACACATTATCAGAGGCAGGAAGTAACACTCAGAAGGTCCCGTGCTGGATCAGAGCAGGAAACCAGCTTAAAAACCCAGACCTGAGCCCTGGTTTAGCCTGTGTGGACAGTTTTCAGTCCACAACATAAAGTGTCCATCAGTCCAGACCATCAGTTCAGAGACTGGAATAAAGTCAGCGTGGACACGTCCTGTGAAGGACGTCCTCCCTGCAGACACTGACTGCTGACCACAGCGTCTTCATCCAGAAGCAAACAGAGAAAGAATGGGATTTTCTTTCAAAATAAAGCGCCATGTAGACCAGCTTAATACAATGTCAGTGTTAAAAATACAGTTTCCAAACTGTAAAAAGCCTTCAGCCTGATGAATCACCATCAATGCGATGAACTCTGACAGATATATAACGTGGCTGCCTGTTTCCCAGCCTGTCAGTATCTGGAGATGTGCGGATGCTGAGGAGGGTCATTCTGTGGTCAAACACTGGCCTCTAGTGGCCCCTCACTGCCCTGCATGTAGCACAGATCAGTATTTATCTCTGGTCTTAAACCAGATGAGCAGTGAGAGAACAGCAGGACTGAGTTCTGGGCTGGAACTCCTGTTAACAGAACGCATCTTCTGGTTTAATGAAGGAACGACGCCTCCGCACTCACACTCTGTACACACACACACACACACACACACACACACACACACACACACACACACACACACACGGTCCAGAACTCCTCACTTTCAGTGTTTTCTACAGTAAGGAGGATGTCTGCAGCAGCTGGGCCCGTCGCTGAGCAGAGCAGCCTGGAAGCCTCCAGAGAGATTCCTGCGGAGGAAGTCAGGCCTGTGGTTTTGTCCTCACTCAGTGAGAGACAGGACGGCCGCCTGAAGAATGTCTTGCTGCTGGTTTTGTCGGCGGCTCTGACATGTCCCAGCCCGTGAATAAGCTTGCCCCCGGCGGCGGCGGCGGCGGCCTCGGAGGGGAAGACGGCCGCCCTCCGCCTTTCACACGGCCGTGTTGCTGTGATCCCCAACCCGAGGCGGCGGAGGAAGACACTGCCAGCCATTCAGCGGGGAGCCGGGCTTTTGATTCGGTTCATGGGGATCACTTCTAACTGCAGACAAGCATTAACACTGAGTGGGTCGTCATCTTTGACTTGATCAACCAATGATAGGGGAGCGGCGCTGCGGCGGCTTTCAAATGAGCCGGAGTAAAAAGGGTCTCTGTGCCACCAGCGCCCGGCTGAATCAAAATGTTGTCTTTTATTCCAAACCCATTAGCAACCTCCCGACACACGCTATAATAAAAATACACATTTATTTTGGTCGAAATGGGATGAAAACAGCACTTCAAAGCTCTTGGAGATTGAAGTAGCAATTTGGATGTTTCATTTTTTCCCTCTTTCACTGCATTGATGTGGTTTTGGTCATGAGGAGACCTGCTCACAAAGCCCAGGATCGTCCATTCAGCAGGATGATTCTTTAATGAAGAGATATCATTTCTTCTATTAATGTACAGCCCGGTGTGTGTGTGTGTGTGTGTGTGTGTGTGTGTGTGTGTGTGTGTGTGTGTGTGCAGGATTCAGCCAGATGCCAGTCAAAAGGAGACAGAAAGTAGGCTAATGGAGGTTTGTGCTGCCAGACTCATTATAGACTCATTTCAGCTCAACTCAGGGAGAAAGAGGAGCCGCTCTGCTGCAGATACCGTCCTGGTCCTGGTCCTGGTCCTGGTCCTGGTCCTGTTCCTGGTCCTGTTCCTGGTCCTGGTCCTGGTCCTGTTCCTGGTCCTGGTCCTGTTCCTGGTCCTGGTCCTGTTCCTGGTCCTGGTCCTGGTCCTGTTCCTGGTCCTGGTCCTGTTCCTGGTCCTGGTCCTGGTCCTGTTCCTGTTCCTGGTCCTGGTCCTGGTCCTGGTCCTGGTCCTGGTCCTGGTCCTGTTCCTGGCCCTGGTCCTGGTCCTGTTCCTGGTCCTGGTCCTGCTGCTGGTAAAGAATCAAAACTGAAACAGTCAAATCAGAACAAAACTGTAAAATAATCAGAAAAAATGCAAAATGCTTTTGGGATGAACTCGTTGGTCCAGTGGATTTCATGGTCACAGGCTGGAACCGGGGTCTTAACGCGTCCATGTCTCTGATGTCTCTGATGTCTCTGATGTCTCATGGTCTCGCTGAGAGGCGTCCCAGGCCCCGCCCCCGCTCGCCCCGGAGTCTGGATGTACGACAGTGGTTTTCACAGCGCCGGGCCGATGTTAGCGTATGTAGCGGCGGCTCCCAGCGGGGCTCATCCGACACTTGTTTGTGGCGCGGCGGCGCCCGGAGAGCGGCGGCCCGGTGTCTGACATGCTGTCGCCCGTGGCAGCGCTCCAGCTCGGCGTGTAAACCGGGCCCACGCCACCTGAAACTTTAATGGCGACACACAGGCGCGCGGGGTCCCGCTGGTTCCACGCCCACGCCCCGATGCGCTCTGGGACTTCCTCGCGTCGGCGGCAGGACTCCATCCGAGCCCGTGGAACCCGGGGTTCATCAGCGGCACGGCGTAGTGAACACGAGGGACGCGTCTTTTAAAAGAGGCACATGACAGGAGGGCTGTCGCCATGTTTCTGCCTCCCACACACACACACACACACACACACACTCTGCTCCGGTTATGCCTGGCTCCCTCCGCCGCCGCCGCCGCCGCTCCGCCGGCAGCAGGCAGTTAATTATTGAGCACCTGAAGAGCGGCGCAGCTCTCAGCTCAGCCTGTTTAAAATAGCTCTGCACACAGAACGCACTGTTTACACGGCGATGCGCCGCCTCTCCCCGCCAGGCCGCCGTGTCGCCGCCGGAGACGCTGCTTCATTCAGCCGCCGTCCTCCTAATAACAGCAATTATCAGTTATCAGCCTCAGTTTGTTGCTCTGCTTTTGTTTGTTTTTTTCCTTCTTGTTCCGGGACTGAGAGGCCGCGCTGGAATTCAGATGAAATGTGAGATTACAAATCCCTCCTCATTACTTCTGAGAGTAAAGGGAACATAACGAGAGAGCAGCTCAGCCCTGCGACGATCCGTGATGAGCCGAGGACAAAAGACGCTCCAGACCTCGCCGGGGACACTTTCCTGAGACGTCCAAGATGGCGGATGCGTCTGATGGCAGGAGAGGAGGGACGGGGCCCCGTGGGACTGATCCTCCCATGTTCTGCCCAGACACCGATCTGAACCCATTCACATCTGAAAACATGAATATGAGTTTAAAGACCCTGACTGTTGATTTTCACTGGAAGACAGGAGGAAGGACCACCTGCCACTCCTTCTCCTTTAAGGGTCATTTTAATGGACTTTCTGAGGCAGATACCTGCAGAACCTAACAAGCAGCAGAATATAAAGATCTAGAGTCTGGTCAGGAAGAGCCGGGGGAAAGTCCAGGAGCCAGCAGAGACTCATCTGGAACCACGACAGGATCTTACTGTGTTATTGTGTGTCTGTAAAATGTTTTCAAACCAGCTTCACTATAAGAACACTGAGATCAACAGGCTGTTTTCTGTCACGTTAGCTTTTCTTTTGCCTGACAGGAAGACGGAGATGAGGATCTGACTCGCAGCAGCTGCAGGACCAAGCGTCTGAAGCTTGAGTCACTCAGTACTTCCACTTCTTTCCGCGCGGCGGCGGTCAGGTTCTCACGGAACTTCCTCTTTCTGGGGATGCGTGGCGTTGGACTGAGTCACAGCGCCATCTTCAGGTGTGAAGTGGAGCTGCAGCGGCCAGGCGTCCCTCTCAGCTGCAGGGCTCGCTGGGCTTCTGCTGGGCGCTGATGGAAACGTCACATGACCCGCGCCACGCCGTTTGGAGGGTGTAATTCCAGCTCCGACCCCCCTCGGCCTGGGCAGCCCACCCGGCGAGCGGCGGACCGGCCCAGCAGAGTGCAGCGCTCGGCGCCGCGGCGCCGGATCGTCATTTTAAGCTCATCATAAATATCACAGCTCTCTGATGTTTACAATCCGCACTCCTCTCTTCCTGCTGTCTGCTCCTTTCTGTTGGCTTGTTTGTTTGTGCAGGTGTGTGTGTGTGTGTGTGTGTGTGTGTGTGTGTGTGTGTGTCTCTGAGGGCCGGTGTTGTCTGTCTTGTGCTTTAACCAGATATGACACCGAGTCCGTTCCAATCAGCGTCCGGAGCAGCTGCTCAGCAGGTCTGAGCCTCCAGCACGGCCATGAGTCGGCGTTCACACACACACACACACACACACACCTGGGTGTGTTTGGAGTGTATACGTGTCTCTATAAGAGACAGAACGCCACGCACGCAGCCTCCACCAGAACGCGGAGGCTTCTTAATGCTGCATTTAGAGTAAATCAGGCAGGCAGACGCTCCCCTGCGACCTGGAGGGGAGTCACCGGAGAGAAGCGCTCGCCGCTAAATGCACTCTCATATTAATATTTTAAAACCACCCATAATGCTGCAGCGGAGCGCGGGGGGCGAAGCGAGGAGAGATCCGGCAGGAGGAGGGGGGAGGGGACCGGGGGGGAGGAGACATACATCAATTTGCCCAAGGTCCTCACTGCAGGAAGCTCATGGAGGATATTTCAGCATTAGATGGAGCAGTTCACTGTGGCGAGGATCAGTCTCACTTAGCTGGACCTGTCTCCATGGCAGAGGAGGACGGGGGGCCTGCCCGTCCATCATTCAGCTGGGGGGGGGGAACGGGGATTCTGGAAGCTTGGTTGTGTTTTTTATGAGGAATCACAGTGTTGTGTGTGTGTGTGTGTTTTTTTTAATATATGAATGCTGTGGTGTCTGTGGAGGAAGAGGAGGAGGAAGAGGAGGAAGAGGAGGAGGAGGAAGAGGAGGAGGAGGAGGAGGAGGAGGAGGAGGAGGTGGAGGAGGTGGAGGAGGAGGAGGAGGAAGAGGAGGAGGAGGAGCTGGGAGGAGGAAGAAGAGGAGGAGGAGGAGGTGGGAGGTTGGCTCAGTTCCCCGGTGGCCTTCGTCCGGGAACGACCCCAGCGGTGAGTCGGGGTGAGACCCCAGGAGACTGGTCCTCTGGACAGGATGGGGAGACACAACAGCCCTCTGAGCCCCTCGCTGGCCCCGCCCCCAGCTGCTGGCCCCGCCCACTGCCGGGCAGCGTGGCGCAGAGTGGGCGGGGCCAGATACAGACGGTCTCCATGATGGACGGCAGAATGATGAGCGGGAACATTTGGTGAACCGTCTTCTGGAAGCCGTGTCGCTACCCTGGCGGTGTCGGTCAGGGTGGAGGACGACGGCGTTCTGCCACCCCGCGGAGGCTGTGAGCAACAGAGAGCAGGACACAAGACAGAAAATATCTGAGGAAGGTCCACAAAGGAAAGGTGTGGGGGGCCAGCTGAGGAGGCTCCGCCCACCACGTCCCAGGGTTCTCCAGACACACGTCCAACATCCAGGTGTGTGGCTGCAAAGCATTATGGTACTTTACAGCTTTTAGCTCAACATGGCTAACAAGCCAGGGGTGAGCTCGCTAGCCTGCTAGCATCGGCGTCACGTCGGAGGTGAAGATGAAGCGGTGGTCTGCAGCCATGTTGAACTGAACACTGTAACTTTCAGAGGATTTTCTCATTTTTTGACACGAGGCAAAATATTCAAATATCAAGATGAAGCTGTCAGCAGCACTCAGACCGGCGCCGTGGCAGAAGTGTTTACTCGCCGTGATGACACACACTCTGTGTTGCTGGAGATGTGAAACAGCCTGATGTTCCCCGTTACACACTTGAAGTGATGGTTTGAGCTGCTGCTGCAGGTAAACACACCAACAAGGCTTAACCAGGTCCAGACGGAGCCCCGGCGGGGCCCTGGACCCCCGGCGGGCCCCCGGCGGACCCCCGGAGGGCCGCGTGCCGCGCCCAGACTCGGCCCTCCGCCCGGCGCCTCACCGCACACGGTTCATGTGAAATTCATTAGCATATCGTTGACGGTGACCGTAATTGTTTAATGAGTCGTTAATAGCTAACGGGGTAATTAGCATCAGTAGCATAATTATGTGTAGAGGCGCCGCTTCTGTTTGGAGTAATTATCACCACCGACAGACTTTTCCACAAACAAGCAGAGGCTGAGAGGCGGCGCTGCAAAACAAACAGGCTCTCCACCTGAGAGCCGCACACACACACACACACACACACACACACACTGCAGACCCGTGACCTGAGTTCGGGGCTGCAGCCTGGATTCACAGCAGCAGAATAATATTCTGTCGAATATTATTTTTCCAAATCGGGATTAATGGCAGATTTTCTGCAGTTCATCACAATTCATCACATTTTGAATTTCAGTTTAAAACTCACATAAGTATTTTGCATTTCAAGCCCAAACTGAACAGCATCTCCTACCAGAGTGTCTATTTCCTTTTTGACCTTTTATTCTGTCTTTCAAAATAAAGTTCCAAATAGACCAGTTTACCCTAATACGATGTCTCTGTCAGGAACTTTTTTCAAATCGAAATACAATTCCATGCAGTACCAGCAGGAAGTGATCTGAAACACTGGCTGTATGATGGAACAGAACAATCCAGAACCAACAACAGTCCAGAGCAGAAGACAGACCAGTCCAGAACACAGACCAGTCCAGGACACAGACCAGTCCAGACACAGACCAGTCCAGACACAGACCAGTCCAGACACAGACCAGTCCAGGACAGAGACCAGTCCAGACACAGACCAGTCCAGGACACAGACCAGTCCAGGACACAGACCAGTCCAGACACAGACCAGTCCAGACACAGACCAGTCCAGGACACAGACCAGTCCAGGACAGAGACCAGTCCAGACACAGACCAGTCCAGGACACAGACCAGTCCAGACACAGACCAGTCCAGACACAGACCAGTCCAGACACAGACCAGTCCAGACACAGACCAGTCCAGGACACAGACCAGTCCAGGACACAGACCAGTCCAGACACAGACCAGTCCAGGACACAGACCAGTCCAGGACAGAGACCATAGGGGTGCATGTGGAGTGTGCACAGTCAGCTGTTACTCATAGTTCCAGATGGGCTCCCATGATGCCCTGCGCTCCCTGGTGGGAACAGGGAGGATATACCAATACCAACAGTCTACTCTTTCTATATCTGTAGTGTCACCCTTGAAATGAAAATAGTCCCATAATGCACCTGAACTGAAAAAACCAGTGTCTCATAAAGAGACATGAAACTTTGTTTTCATGTCATTCAGTTGTGTTGTTAATCTCTGATTGGTGGACTATTCCTGAGTCCCGCCTTGTAGAAGCCCATAACGTAATAACTGACCAATAACGTAATCAAAGTCCTGAACCTATGAGGTAATAACTTTTGACCAATAACGCAATAACTTATTACGTTATTGGCCGGTTTTTACATTATGGACCTGATGCAAAAAAAAACCTTTGAAAATGTAATAACTGAGCCGATAACGTAATAACCAGGTAAGAGTGTAACACAGTTGCCCTTTTTGACAATGTTATAGGCAAATAACATAATAACTGACCGTTATAGCATATAGCATATCGGTCAGTGCCTCAAAACAGTACTCATTTTTGTAATGAAAAATGAAATCTTTATTAAAACTCCTTTACAGTTGTTCCTTAAATCTACTATATTTGTTATGGCTTGTGTTCTTCAAGATAAAATGAAACAATAAATCACAAAATTGAGTTCTGGTCTCAACAACTTTAGATCCTGAACTGAACAATAGAACTGAACATATTTAAGCTGAGCACAAAAATATTGAGGATTGCTGTTCCCTTTTCTTACATTTAAACATTCCAAAAAAAAAAAAAAAATCCAATTCAAATTATTGTCTACATTGAAAAACACTCCAACTTGTCTTTGGCAAACGGCTCTTAAAGACCGCTGCTGCGTCCAGCAGCCCTTTGCAGTAAAAAAACAAAAACAAAAACACACACACACCAACTTAGGACTTAATTCGATGGGTGAGTGTTATCTAATCTGATCCTAGAGCAGCAGTTTCAACGAACGGACTGGTGTCACCAGTTTTTAGCCTGAAGCGGGACAAAGCAGGGCGATCCATGAAGCCCCCTTATTCATATTATTCCTTGAGTCTTTAGCAGCCACAATCAGAATTAGCAGGAGTATTGGGGGTGTTCTACACAGTTCAGAGAGCGTAAGATGTTTCTGTATGCTGATGGTATTTTGCTTCTTATTAGAGATCCTTCCTCTTCAGTTCCTAGGGTTTTATCCACGTCTGAACATTTTCCAAAACTATCAGGCTACAAAATTAACTGGCAAAAGTCACAAGCTAGGCCTATATCACAGGGATGTTTCCAACCTCTTCTTTCTCTGTTCCAGTTCAGACGGGTACCCCTGGAAATGAAACATCTTGGTGTGAAGTTGTGTTCAGAGTTGACTGATATAAACTCGATAAATATGGAACCATTGCTAAAAAATTTGAAAACAAAATTGGATAAATGGAAATGATTAAATCTTAGTCTGTGGGGTAAAATTAGTACCACTAAAATGCTTGTAGCGCCACAGTTTAATTGCATATCTATGGCGACACCAGTAACAATAAGTAATGCCTTTTTTCAACAATACAGCTCACTAATTAAGGAATTTCTGTGGAATGGCAAGAAGGCGAGAATTGGAGTGAGAAAACTTCAGCTGTGAAGGCTTGTGGAGGCCGGGCTCTCCCAGACCTGGAACTCTATAATCTTGCATTTGAAATGACCAAATTGTCGAGGCATTGGAAAGGGGGCTCGAATTTAGGGTGGATTAATATTGAAAGGAAAATTGCAGATCCATTTAATATCATCCAAGTACTCTCACAAAAATCAATAAATTTAATACAACAGAACCCAATTTTACAACATTCACAGCGGGCTTGGGCAAAAGCCCATAAAATGTTAGGAATCTCTCCATAGAAACAAATTGACTCTTCGGTCTGGAAAGTCTCCTTTTTAGTGGCGTAAATGGCTTGAACAAGGGGTGCATAAAGTAGGTCATCTGTATGGAGATAATAACTTTATGTCATTTAGTCTGTTAAAAGAAACATTTAATTTGGCGGACAAGGGAGACTTTTGGAAATACTTGCAGGTTAGAAGTCCTGTGGGCTCGGCTGTTAGCCTCAATCGGTTCCAGACAGACAACATATTGCAGTAATGGTTGAATAAGCCAGGTCATTTGCAGTCGGCATCAATGTTTCATAAAAATCCGTTGAGTAAAAAAGGCACAATATGTGATGGTCTAAGAATTACCTGGCAAAAAGATTTACATATTGAAATTAGAGAAGAGGCGTGGAGCAACATAATTTCAAATTTTGGCTGAGCAACTAGAGATGCTAGGAGCAAATGTATTCATTATAAAACTATTGATCGCTATTATTTTACGCCGTCAGAGCTATTTAAAATGGGCTGGTACAGAGCGATACATGTTGGAAATGTGGAACAGATTCTGGAACATACCGTCACTGTTTTGGGGAATGCCCTGTGGTTTTTTCCATTTTGATTAGAGGTTATCAGAAACTTGGAAAAATGGACTGGCTCACCAATCCCAGCAGCGCCGCAGCAGTGCCTGCTGGGAGATAAGACTGTCATGCCACCTGCATTTACGAAGGAAATGTTTGGTTTTGTGGTGGCTTCACTTGTCGTGGCACTCAGATTAATTCTGCGGATCAGGAAGAGCCTCACAGGCCAAAAGCTGAGGACTGGATAACACTGATGACTGAGGCTGCTTCCTTTCTAAAGTCCATAACAGGACAAAGCCAACAAAATATGAACTTTTTTCATGTCATTTCTTAAAAAACAAGACTCAGCTGTAATTAAATTGTCTTGACTGCACCATTTAATCATTTTTTTCTTTTTTTCTTTTTTTTTTTCTTTTATTTCTATTATTTTTTTCCTTGGGTTTGTTTATTGAAAAATTGAAAATGTTAATTAAAAACTTGAATGACAAAAACACACACCGACTAATATTGGTCCTTACTTCTTCCAAAACATGTCCTTGATTTTGTCAAAAAGGGCAAATGTGTTACACTCTTGGCTGGTTATTACGTTATCGGCTCAGTTATTACATTTTCAGAGGGTTTTTTTTTTTTTTTTTGCCTCAGGCTCATAACGTAATAACCGGCCAATAACGTAATAAGTTATTGCATTATTGGTCAAAAGTTATTACGTTACAGGTTCAGGACTTCGATTACGTTATTGGTCAGTTATTATGTTATGGGCCTGTTACACTCTAAAAAGGCCAAAATGATGACGTTGTGGGTCGTTACTGCGTTGTGCGCTTCTACACGCCTCCTCGAAGTGATGATCATTAATGTTTAAGCTGCTTGTCTGCTCTTTCATTGCAGTTTCTTTATAGAAGTTTCTACTAAAGTCCAGAATATGTATATTCAGCATGAATACATACAGAGAAACACAAGAGTCCCAGAGGAGGAACCCCAGGATGTAATATTTACTCTACTGATCCTCAGTATTCAGTGTTTGGCTTTGGACCAAACTGGTGAAGCAGCTAAAGAACATACAGCAGGAAGAATGAATGAAATGAGTCACACTGTCCAAACACTGGAGTTATTAGAGTGGATACATTACTGAAATGATTAAAATAGATTAAAAAATCAAAATAAAGAAAAAAAATTAAGAGAATGATTGACCTGTTTCAGTGAAGACACGGCCAGCTGCTCCAGCAGTGTGCTTCAGTGTGTTTCAGTGTGTTTTACAGTGTGTGTGTGGCCGGCCTGCAGCGCCCCCTGCTGGGTGGAGGTGAGGGCCTAGTGGGACGGCAGGAAGCGGTCTGAGCAGACAAAGCCCTGAAACATCCTCTCCAAACTCCATTATGTGAGCGTTGGCAAACAGCGCTGCCAAACACCGCCATTTTTGCTGCTTGCCACCAGATGGTTCCATTGAGGGCGGCGGCGGCGGCGGTGGCGGCGGCCGCCGCCGCTGTTTGTCCTCCACTCGGAGCCGCGGCCGCTAATGATTATAAAACACCTGCTCTCTGCAAACACGGTCGGCCAAATACCTATGTGATCAGGCTGAAGCCCGCAGATGTCCCACCTATAGAGGTGAGAGGCCTCGGCCCGGCCACACACACACACACACACACACACACACACACACACACACACACACACACACACACACACACACCCACACACACACACACACACACACACCCACACCCACACACACACACACACACACACACACACACACACACACACACACACGCTGGCTGCCAGCCTCCATAATAGCTAATTGGCTGTTTGCTCAGAGCGGAGAAAGGCTGCTTCCCACAAAGGAGGCGGGCCGCTGGCGGGCGGCGGCCCTGCCTGGCCCGGTTAGAGCGTCCTGCGGTTTGCGGGCGGCGGCGGCTCCAGCCGCCGTACAATGGCGCTGTTTGTTCAGCGGGACGAGCAGCACGGACCGGCGGCGGGCCCGGCTCTCCGGTCGGGCCTGGCGCTCCATTCAGCGTCTGCTTTCTGTCTGGGAGCGTCGCGAGCGGAGCCGGGACCGGCAGACCACATCCTCCGACACCAGCCCGCCCAAACCAGCAGCTGGAACTCCTCTGGAACGAGTGGAACATGTGGAACGTGTGTGGAACGAGTGTGGAACGTGTGTGGAACTCCTCTGGAACATGTGGAACATGTGGAACATGTGGGGCGTTCAGGCACAGGGCAGCTGCTGTGACTCCGGTCTGTCCCGGACCGGAGTCACAGCAGCTCCAGAGGATCACAGGATCCACTGATCAAAACTGATCAAACAGTTTGATCATATCAGCTGCTTTCACTAGAAAATTAGCATCAGCATCATCTTCATTATTATTATCATTATTATCATTATTAATAACAGTCAGGTTAATGTCCCTCCTGGACATGACTTGTCTGTCTAGACGTGTCCCCCTGCTACAGACCAGGGACCTGTCCAGGCTGGCCCCGCCCCCCGGCTCCAGACCCCCACAAACAGCTCGGAAAATGAATGAATGAATGAATGAATGAATGAATGAATGGTACAGTTGAAGTTATCTGAGCTGTTTTTTTCTACTCTTCACATTAGTGTTTTTGACGGTTAGTAAACATTGATGTTTAGGAGATTTTAACTGTTCTCATGATAATCCTTTTTTTTTTTTTTTTTTTTTTTTTTTTAGCAAGTGATCAGTTTGACGTTTCTTGTTTTTGCTTCTTGCCTTTTGAGTTGTTTTTTGAGTGGAGTTCTGTTTCTATTTTGACCATTTTCGCTCACTCATTTCATTATTTTAATCACCTTTTCTGGTGGTTTTAGCTAAATCAGCTGTTTTACTCATTTTAGCCTTTTCCGCTTGC
The DNA here is from genome assembly GCF_902148845.1 of Salarias fasciatus. Classification (NCBI taxonomy): domain Eukaryota; kingdom Metazoa; phylum Chordata; class Actinopteri; order Blenniiformes; family Blenniidae; genus Salarias; species Salarias fasciatus. The sequence goes on along the minus strand of NC_043756.1, from coordinate 884,745 downwards.
TGTTTGGAATTTTACTCTTCTTTGTCATTTTAAAAATTTTGTTGTTTTTACTGATTGTAACTGGATTTATCATGTTTCAGTTTTATTGTTTCATTTATTTCTTTTTTGACCATTTCGCTGATTTTTCCGTCTTTTTGACGTTTTGCTGTTCCACCTGTTCCGGTGGTTTTGAACGTTATTTGAGTTTTACAGCGGTTCATTTTCTCACTACTTTAACAGCTTTGAAGGATTTAAAACTTTGACTCATTCGGGCTTCTCGTCTGTCACATCCGTTCTTTCTGTTTGGTTCTTCCAGCAGCTCCACCTGTTTCCTGGTTTCTTCTTCTTCTTTTCATGGGTTCCTCGCTGTTTTTGCGACCTGAGCAGTTTTTAACCGTTTATGGTTTTTCTCCGTCTGTTAATTCGTTCTGTTTCACCTTTTGAAGACCTTGTCAGCCATTTGTTTTGCTTTAATTTTTATCTTTCTGCAGATATTCCTGGTACTTTTACAGCTTTTGTCGTAACGTTTAGCATTTTCTGTGAACCAAGGTGAAGTTAAAGCTCTGGATTCCAGGCTTTTCCTCAGACGGTTTGTTCCCCGGCTGATTTTCCCGTTCAGGTAAAATAAATAAATAAATAAAAAAAAGAATGGTTGATCTACTTTCTCAATCTGAAGTTAATTCAGAGGAAATAATTAAAGCCTTTGTCTGCATGTTTGTTGATATAACAGAGTTAACGTCATTTTTAGTTTGATTATTTTATATTTCACAGATCTTTTTGGTCAGTTTCACTGTTATGCTCCACCTGCACTCTGTGGCTTCCCCAATGCTGTTTCACATCTTTTAGCTTTATTAGAAATTAAATCAGACTGAAAATTTGCTCATCACAAAAATGATTTAAATTTCAGTGAACATCATTCGTACAGTGTCTCTAAATCTTTAATTTGAAGTCTTCAGCTGGTGAAATTAGGTCACATTTAATCGTAACGGAACGTTAGTTTGTTTTTGATTTAATTAACAGGTTGATCATTTATCTGAAGTGTGAAAACAGCTTGAAACAGCATGTCAGCCTGTGAAAGAGACGAGTGATGAAGACGACTCCATCAGAACAAAAGCCTTCGTTTAGCCCTGTGAGAACGAGCTGGGCTCACTGTGCTCTCAGGTTTTTCAGTTGCTTCGGTGAGAGTTTTCAGCAAATTAGCAGCAAAATGAAAACCAGCATGTTGAGCTAGAAGATGTTGGATGATGGGTGGATGTTGGATGTTGGTTGTACGGATGTTCTTTGGATGCTGGTTGGATGTTGGAAGCGGCCTCCTCCTCCTCGCTCTTTGTTTCTCCACTGTGTTTCTCTGGAGTCTCTGCTGTCAAACACTGAAGCAGGAGATCTGCATGCTGGACCCCCCCCCCCCCCCCCCCCCCCCTCCTTCCCGTAGCCCCCCGCCCCCCCCGCCTCCCCGCCTCCCCTCCCCGGTCTTCAACGTCTCAATCACAGTCCCGGGGACCCCGCCTCTTTGTATTGGTCCCCAGAAAGTGATGGACATCCTTTCAGCGGCGGCCTGACCTCCAGTAATCCTGTTTCACAGCCCAGCTCCCCGCCGGAGCGGCACAAAGCCTCGGCCCCGCCTCCTCCCAGTCGATATCCCCACAGACTTGATCCAGCAAATTAGTATCCTTTGGTAAGGGCATGACCAAAGACCTTTTCAACACCCTCGGCGAATCAATAAAGAGCAGCGAACAGCATGTTTCTCTTTCCTTTTCTGTCCTTTCACTTCCCTCGGCCGCCGCCGTGTGACTTCCACCAGGGCCGGGTGGCGGAGGGGGTTCAGAGGTTAAAACGCCTGATGGTCAGCGTGTAATCACGGCTTCACCCCGTCTCCTGACGTTCCTTACACCGGCCGAGGCGTGTGAAGCACCAAGGGAGAACAGAACGTCTGAACTCAGCAGGAAGGGAACGAAGATGTCCCGTCACGTGGATTTGCTTTAAACAATAGTTTAATGTTATTTTCCTGAGGATGACGAAACATGTTATGGAGACAGAAATGGGAAACTGTTTGATCTGAGGTCCACACGCACCGCTTTCATGAAACAATGAATGATTCCACATGAGGATTAGCCTCATCACACAAACACTTCTCAGTGAAACATTAATCCTGGTGTAGGGTTGATTTACAGTCTCTAACAGAAACACAGTGAGTTGTTGTTTTTTTAAACATTTGAACACATTTTTCAGCTATAAATCATGATCAGATACTCTTGTATTTGTTGATATTTTTTGCTTTTTCAGACAATCATTTTAAATGTCCATAGAAAGTCCATTTTGCTCCCACAAATCTCAGCTGTTGGTCAGTGAAATCATTCAGTTAAAAAGGGGTCACTGAAACGGTCAAACTGCTGAATCCTTCTCGGATGAAGCCTGGCCCTCGCTGCAGCTCAGCGCCGCCACAGGACCACGTCAGTCAGCCGTCGACGGTCATCCTGGGTTCAGACCTCCACTCACAAACGTCCGACAAACGGAGACCGAGGCGTCGCCGTACTGATATCTCCATCTGCAGCTGAGCTGACAGGAAGTGAGCATGTTAGCCACTTCCTGCTGGGCAGGCAGCATTCAGGAAAATCCTCCAACACGTCAAAACCCCTCCAACAACTTCTGGTCAGGGTGAGGGTGAGGGTGACCCCCAACCCCAACCCTGAACCCCAACCCTGAACCCGGAACCCGAACCCGAACCCTGAACCCGAACCCTGAACCCGGAACCCGAACCCGAACCCGAACCCTGAACCCCAACCCTGAACCCGGAACCCGAACCCGAACCCGAACCCTGAACCCCAACCCTGAACCCGGAACCCGAACCCGAACCCTGAACCCGAACCCTGATCCCGGAACCCGAACCCGAACCCTGAACCCGAACCAGGAACCCTGAACCAGGAACCCGAACCCTGAACCAGGAACCCGAACCCAAACCCTGAACCAGGAACCCCGAACCAGGAACCCTGAACCAGGAACCCTGAACCCTGAACCCGAACCCTGAACCAGGAACCCGAACCCAAACCCTGAACCAGGAACCCTGAACCAGGAACCCTGAACCAGGAACCCTGAACCCTGAACCCGAACCCTGAACCAGGAACCCGAACCCAAACCCTGAACCAGGAACCCTGAACCAGGAACCCCGAACCCGAACCCTGAACCCGAACCCCGAACCAGGAACCCTGAACCAGGAACCCTGAACCAGGAACCCCGAACCCGAACCCTGAACCCGAACCCCGAACCAGGAACCCTGAACCAGGAACCCTGAACCAGGAACCCCGAACCAGGAACCCTGAACCCTGAACCCGAACCCTGAACCAGGAACCCGAACCCAAACCCTGAACCAGGAACCCTGAACCAGGAACCCCGAACCAGGAACCCCGAACCAGGAACCCTGAACCCGAACCCTGAACCCGAACCCTGAACCCGAACCCTGAACCAGGAACCCTGAACCAGGAACCCTGAACCCGAACCCTGAACCCGAACCCTGAACCAGGAACCCTGAACCAGGAACCCTGAACCAGGAACCCAAACCCGTGGTCCTGGTCCTACCCCTCTCCTGCCTCCTCCTCTCCTCTGCCTTCTGTTAAATCCGTCTTTCCGTCTCTTGCTGTGAAGAACTTGCAGACAGTTTAATCAACATGATCCTGTTTTCCTCACATGTAAAATCAGTAAATGTTACTGAGTGATCTGCTGATACTTTAATGGAATTAGAATGAGAATAACAGCAACAACAGCAACACTTAACAGCTGTAGTAGTAACAGAGAAAACATTCTGTATTTATATTTATAAAGAAACGTTTTAAAAGTTCAGATGTGTTTGATGCCAGTGAAAACACAATTGTCTAATTAGAGAAACGCTAATGAAACACTGTGTCTGTGGGGAAATGCACTCAGCGGGATTTGGACCAGAAAACTTCCATCAACAGTTAGAATGAAATGAAATAAAACAACAGCCATGACCTTTAAGATGAAAATCTGTCTTCCCCAGTGAAACGACCGAACGCTTCGCTTCAGGGAGCAGGACAGAAGGCGAGGCCCTCCTGGCGCAACTTCTCCAAACTAACGAGTGTTTCAAGGACGCCAATTACACACACTCTGAGCGCCCCCCCGCTGTCCACCCAGCACTGCCCCGCCACGGTCAATACTCAATAATCAGCCATCAGGCAGATGCTGGGACGCCCCAGCAGGTCCCTAACTCACCCCGCCCCCCGCCCCCCGCCGGTCCAGGCTTCCCGTCGCTCCCGCCTCGTCCTGCTGGAGCTCTGGATGGATCCTCGCTGAAGATGACGGAGTTCCACCCTCGACTCATGATTTGAAGTCATAATTTCATAAATAATATTTGAATCTGAAAGATTCAAACCCGCTGAGCTTCTGGGCCTGAAGCTCAGAGAACTCTAACCACTGCGCCTCCACGCCGGTGCGACGGGGTCATGACCTCCAGAACCAGAGTTCTGACAGTAACCAGGCTCTATGAATCAGGGTGCTGAACAACCTGAAAGTTCCCTTCTTGTGTGTGTAATCCGAGTATGTCTGACCGACAACATCACGTGTGACCCCTGCGTGACCCCTGCGTGACCCCTGGGTGACCCCTGGGAGACCCTGGAAAGGTTTTGATTCGGGGCCATCCCGGGTTCCGGTCCTACAGAACCTTCCGGCGTGACCAGGAGGATTCTGAGTGACAGAACGGGACTCGGGCGCCGGCGGGTCCTGAACCTGCAGGGACAGAACCCCCCGGGTCCTCCTGAGGAGAACCCCGGCCTCTGGTCCAGATGTTCTGGTCCATCCTGGGCCAGAGGGCCACGATTCGCCGCTCTGCCGTCGGGGCGCGCTGCCGCCATATGAACACACTGACATGCTGGATTACCTGCACGGCGCTTGTTTTTTATTTTTTCCCAGCATGCAGCAGGTGGAGCGTGCAGGTGTAGGAAGCCTCTTCTCGCCCCGAGGTGTGCACGGCGCGTACGCCCGGCTGCACTCGGCCAACGCCGGCAGGCCGGATGATTTGGTGGCAGCAGATAAATGACACCTTCCCCTCGGCGCCGCCGGCCCCGCTGAACCCGGCGGCCCCGGTCCGGATCGATGGCGTCGCCGCAGCGGCGGCGGCGGCGGCGGACCAATCACTGCCTCTGTTTGTTGACAGCATTCACGTCCGTGAAGCTTAAGTAAACAAGCTGCCATTACTGCCTTTGTTAAACTGCACAATAATGATGAGCGTCCGTCCATCTGTCCGCCGCCGCCGCTCGCCGGGGGTTTGGTCTGGGAGCCGGCTCACCGGCAGGGCCGGAGGTCCTCCTCTACCTAATCCCTTTGTTTGTCTTTCGTGGCCGAAACAGATTCTTCACTAATCTGTAAACACCAGGAAGCGGGAGCGGGAGCGGGAGCGGGAGCGGGAGCGGGAGCGGGCGCCGCGGCGCCATGAAGGACCTTTGTTCTGCTGCATCTCCTTCGTTTCTCTGTATCTGAGCAGAACGTTTCCCTCAGGCCGGCCTGACGACCCCAGGACCAGGATCCGGTCCGGCCTGGCGACCCCAGGACCAGGATCCGGTCCGGCCTGACGACCCCAGGACCAGGATCCGGTCCGGCCTGGCGACCCCAGGACCAGGATCCGGTCCGGCCTGGCGACCCCAGGACCAGGATCCGGTCCGGCCTGACGACCCCAGGACCAGGATCCGGTCCGGCCTGGCGACCCCAGGACCAGGATCCAGTCCGGCCTGGCGACCCCAGGACCAGGATCCGGTCCGGCCTGGCGACCCCAGGACCAGGATCCGGTCCGGCCTGACGACCCCAGGACCAGGATCCAGTCCGGTCTGGCGACTCCAGGACCAGGATCCGGTCGGGACCGAGACGGGACCAGTGGAGTGTTCAAGTACAAAACACTAAAGCCCAGAGCACAGAGGGAGAAGGCCATCAGGGTCAGAGGTCAAACCTTTAGTCATGCAGCGTGTCGGTTCTGGATCAGCGGTCCCTAACAAGCCTGTGGACCACCACAGGGTCCACAGGCCTCCCAGCCTCCTGAAGCGCTCATGCCTCAGCATGAACGTCTGGAGGCTCTGCAGACCTTCCCTCCGCTCCAGAACAGGTCTGCCCAAGATCCTGAACCCGGAGTGTGTGACGGTGTTCGGCTGACATCTGGTCAGTCGGGAGCTGGAGGGAGGGGTCAGAGGTCGTTCTCTGAGGCTGTCTGGGAAGCAGTACCCAGTACCCAGTTCTGACTGGTTCCCCGTGTAACAGAGTGGGTGCGTTTGGTCAATTTGGAAGATTGTAATTATTCCTCCCAGCTTTCCAGTCTCACGGGAGGACACAGGTTCACCGGTTAACAAAAGGAGTACAGTGAAAATAATTTATTTTCCTTTTAGTTGCGTTGCATTATCGTTTTGAAATACACTTAGATTAAAGGCTTGTTCAAATTATTGTTTAGAAAAAAAACTTAATTGACAGGAGCGCATCATTTCGGTTCAAAGTCCCGAGCGTGGTTGGGCTGGCCCACACCAACACGCCACCGTGCGCTTCCTACTTCTGTTAGCGGGGCAAATGCTCAGACCAGCACCGGACCATCGGGACCACGCGCCCGATCTACAGCTGCTGCGGCATGCGCTGGACGCTCCCCCGGAGCCATCGCGACACTGCTCTCACCAAACACCGCTACCAGCCAGCACCAACCCGGAAGTGCAAGAACCAGAGGACGACACAGACGTACGAGGGGTTTTTATAGCGCCCCCAGCCAATAGGCGGACAACAACACTAAACACACCCATCCTGCCACACCCGGAACACTCCTGGATTTATTCCAGCTCCACAAACACTCCCCACTCCATGTTTTCACGTCTTTCTGTGCTTTCAGGGAGCGGTTCTCCATCCAGTCGCCGATCATGGAAACAATGCGGCTCTCATGCATGTTTGAGTCCCGGGTGGCTTCATCTGCTGAATGCTCAGAGGGGAAAGTGTTTCCTGATCGTTCTGCAGTGGGAGCGTCTCTCCGGGTCCTCCGGGTCCTCCGGGTCCTCCGGGTCCTCCGGGTCCTCCGGGACCAGTTCTGCCGGCTCCTGAACCGCCGGCGCGTTCCGGCGCTCGCTCTCAGGAAGGTGAAGAGAACATGGAGGACAGGGGAGAATATTCAGATGTAGATCTCTGGCAGGTATTTTGACTGAGTCCTTGGATAAGAGGAGCGAAGTAGCGGCATTATGCCCCGCCCCTCCCCCGCCGGGGGATGCAGATGAGGCTCGCTCCCTGGTGGAGCGCAGTTAAAGCTCCGCCGCTCTGCTTGTTCGCACCGGCTTCATGAATATGGCTGAAAGGCTGATGAGCGCTCGGGGACCTTGTATACGTGTCGGGGTCAGAGGTCAAGCACCCATTGTTTATGGGGATCTCCGCTAATCGCAGCCGGGGCGAGCGGCGCTGCGCCGCCGCCGGGAGGCTGCAGCAGCAGGACCCCTCAGCGGGTCCTGAATCCTCTGCAGAGGTCACGGTGGCGAGCAGCGGGACGGAGTGTGACTCTGAGCGCAGATCCGCCACCACTGGACAGTTTGCTGTGTAAACACACATCCCGCCCCGCAGCAAACACCACGGCCGTGGATCAGCTGGAGGCCGGCCGTGCGAGCGGCGGCGAGATGCTGCAGTCAGGACGGCGATAAATAAACTCCATTACAGCAGCGTGTGTGTTTTTCAAGGCCAGCAGCACCAAACGTTTCTCTCCGGCTAATTCCCCGGTAAAACCTTCAGACCGCCACGTCTTTACTGGAGGATGTTTTATTCTTTTATTTTACCTTTGCGACTTTTTGTCAGTCAGCAGAAATAAAGTCCTTTATCGTTCATAGAAATGTGGATCTAAAGACACAAAACCAGAGGAGAAGGTTTTTTTAATTTCATTTTACACACTGAAGTTCAGCTGATTGTTTTCACCTCTCCAGTGAAGGGTTTCATGTCCTTTTATATTAATATAATTCTACATTAAAGGTCATGAAAACAAAAAAGAGTTTGTTAAATTAGAAGAACATTTTATTAGAGCACATTTATTGTGAATTAAAGAAAATCATCATTTGTTTGATGGATCCGGCCCACAGCTCTCCTCCTGAGCGTCTCGCAGCCTTAAACTGAGGCTGGAGCTGGAAAACCTGACGACTTCTCTCTCCTGGTTCCAGCTCCTCCAGACAGTCGGTTTTAAACACAACCTCCTGCGTCTGCGCCGCCGTGAGCGTGGAGAAGAGGAGCGAGGAGCGCGAGCCCCGCCGCTCCGGAGATGAGATGAAATCAATGTCTGCTGTTGTCCTCGAGCGGCGGCGCGAAAAGAAGAAAGAGACGCAGAGAGCAGCGGAGGACGTCCTCAGGAGGAGTCTCCAGCCTTTCTCTGGGCTCGTCTTGTCCCTGAAGAGGGTCAAGAGCGGCAGAAAGGCTCTCTGCTCCCTGAAAGAGGGCCTGGGGGGGAGGGGCCTCCGGGGGGGGGCTGAACCACCGCCGCTGCCACTCCTTCACTTCCGCACTCCCTTTCTACCTGATCGAGGTGTGAGGACCTGCCGTGGAGCGTGTCCCCTGAGTGGGCCTGGGGAGAGAGGGAAGGCGAGTGAGGAGGGCGAGCGAGGGGTCGGGCGCTGACCCCGGGCGGCGTGCGGAGCCAGCTGAGCGGCCGGACGCCGCCCGGCTCGCAGGCACCTGGCCGGACGGCCCGGGCGCTCCACAATGCTGTCTGGGGGGTAATTACTACAAGGTATTCTTTCAGGAGGACCAGATGGGGATGGGGTCCCCCCCCCCCCCCATCATTTACCACACAGCCCCTTTCACTGACACACTTAATCCACCCACCGGTTAGCGCTTTCAGGGCCCCTGTTGTTGTGCTTGTTCCTTTATGCTAATGCAGACTCACCCCACACCTCCCGCACAAATACAGGGGGCGGGGGGCGACGGGGGATGATGGGGGGGCGGGGGGCGGGGGTCGGGGGGGGTAAGACGCAGCAGTCTCCGGGGAATCCAGAAGCATTATTCATTTTCAAATTGTTTCCGCCACAGCAAGTACAGTAACATGTGTGCCCCCTCTTTATGCCTCCTCTCCTCCAGTCCTCCTCGCCGCCCGGCTCGCCGAGGGAGGGGGGCGGCGGCAGCATAAAGAGGGGGAGGGCCAGAGACGAGGCGGGCTGGTTAGCGGGGGTCTTTATATGCAAGGTCAAGTCAGGGTTCAGGGTTCACGGTGGCACCAGCTGAGGTTGGGGAGGGGCGGAAAAGGAAGGGGGGCACCTGTTATTGTGAGGGCATATATCTGTTTCCAGCTGGACTGCCCCCCCATCCCAACACTGCCCCAATCTAGTTAACCAGTGCCCCCTCCCATTTCCCAGCATCCCCCGAGAATACATAATCAGATCCTCCCTCTTTTTATCGGCTCAGACTCGTCTGCTAATGTTCCATCAGATTCTGTCAGGTGGAAGCAGCGAGCCCGACTCGGGGGGGGGGGGGGGGGGGGGGGGGGCGCGCCACAGAGACCACATCCAGACCACATCAGAGCAGTTTGAAGACCGACCGACACACTGCAGCCAGCAGAACTCAGTCTGTCACCAGGATCCTCCAGGGTCCACCCAGTCCCCCAGAGACCACACCTGGAGACTCTGGATTCCATCACCACAGCGTCTCAGGGAGGGTCTCCCTGGAGCCCTGGGGGTTCTGGCCTGGGGGGGGCACTCGTGTGGGTCTGGTTCTCCTGGGTATGGTCATGGCCCTGAACGGGGGGGGTCGGCTCTTGAACTCTCAGCTGTGCCCCCCGGGTGTCTGGTCCCCGGGGCAGCCTGGACTCTGAGTCTACCGCTGAAAAACTTACATGTGAGCTAAACTGCCGTCCTGAAGGGACAGCCAGTCCAGGAGACAGGCCAGACCGGGTCTCAGCGGAGGACAGACCTCAGGCCAGACCGGGTCTCAGCGGAGGACAGACCTCAGGCCAGACCGGGTCTCAGTGGAGGACAGACCTCAGACCAGACCGGGTCTCAGCGGAGGACAGACCTCAGGCCAGACCGGGTCTCAGTGGAGGACAGACCTGCAGCGTCTTCCCTCCTTCTCATGATGAATATTTCATTGTTTTACAGTCTCCGAGTACTAATTATGTCCAAACTCCACTTTAAATGAGTCGTCAGTCAGCTTTGCTCTCCACCGTCTCCCAAGTCACCGAGCGCTCCCCACCACCCACAATGCACTTCTCTATGAAAATCAGCCGGACTGGATGAAGGCAGAGACACAGAGCATCCAGAACATTCTCCGCTGTCTGAGAGGGATTGCTCCATTAGGGAAATTTATGGAAATGTGCTGCTTTTACTTTGTTGAACTTTCATTTAGGAGCAATATCATTTCAAAAATCTGGACAAAAGTCTGTGATTTATTTGGAATTAGGAGAAAAGGAGGTAGTTGTGCATTCAGATGGGTCGTTTTGTGTCCATACAAAAGAGGAGACCTTTTAAATGTGGTCTGATAACCAGGGTCACGGTGAAACGACCCGCTGACCCTGCAGCGGATCAGAGGACGGACCTGGAACAGTACCGGAACAAAACTCAGTCACAGGTGAGCCACGCTCAAACTCTTTTTCCTTCCCAGCTCCTCAGTGTGTTGCCTGTCAGTACCTGCCCGGGCCAGGGGGGGCAGCGTCACCTCATGAGGGCAGACAGCCACCTTGCTGCTTCAGTTCCTTCAGTTCAAATCCTATTTATCTAATAGGTACCGATTTGTTCACGTTAACCAACAGTCCTCACCGTGCTCCCAGGTCAGTTATGGGGTTCCTCAAGGGTCCGTGCTCGGGCCAATTTTATTTCTGTTATATATGCTTCCTTTAGGGAACATAATTAGAAGCCACGATATCAATTTTCATTGCTATGCAGGTGAAACACAATTGTATTTATCTATGAAACCTGATCAAACTAATCAAATAGACAGACTCAGTGACTGTATCAGAGAAATTAAATCCTGGATGACTACGAACTATCTCCGTCTGAATCCTGGCAAAACAGAGGTCATTATACTAGGCCCCCATAAACTGAGAGAGTGTCTATCTGAACAGATTATCACCTTAGATAACGTCAGTGTATCCTCCTCCTCTACTGTCAGGAACCTCGGGGTCTTATTTGATCAGGATATCTCCTTTAAAGCACACATCAACCTGGCTTGTAAAACAGCATATTTCCACTTGCGCAACATAGCTAAAATAAGAAACATTCTACCGAGAAGCGATGCAGAAAAACTCATCCATGCATTTGTTTCCACTAGACTGGACTACTGCAACTCCCTTCTTGCAGCCTGCCCAAAAAGTGCATTAAAAAACTTTCAGTTGGTTCAAAATGCGGCCGCCAGATTATTAATCGGAACTAGAAGACGTGAACACATTACTCCCGTTCTAAAATCTCTTCACTGGCTTACTGTCGAGTTTAGAGTTAGATTTAAAATCCTTCTCCTCACTTACAAAATCCTAAATGGGATGGCTCCGACCTATCTCCAAGATGCTTTAACGCCTTATCAACCAATCAGAGCACTTCGCTCTCAAAATGCAGGGTTACTGGTGACTCCTAGAGTCTCTAAATGGACACTAGGTGGAAGAGCCTTTAGCTATCAGGCACCGTTTTTATGGAACCAGCTTCCAAGTGGTGTCAAAGAGGCAGACACAGTCTCCACATTTAAGGTTAGGCTCAAGACGTTTCTCTTCGATGCAGCCTATGATCAGGTCAGCTAGGGATTCTAAACTAAACTAAACTAAACTATTTAAATACTAGTTTAAATACTAAACTATCCACAAAGCTGCCCTAGGAGCTAGAATGCTGTGGGAAGTACGGTGCACTGAGCCCTGTCCTCTAATGTCTGAATGTTCTTCCCTTTAGTCCGTTCATTGCTTTTCACCTGCTGTCCCCCTCTTCGAGGGGGAGTCTTCTCCAGTTTCAGTTGCTGACTCCACTATTACGAGGGCCTACGAACAAGCTCCGTCCGGACCGGGAGGACACTCCTGTCGGTCCTGCCCGCGGACTGGCTTCGGTTCTACTTCTGGGATCCGTGGTTCCTGTGCTGGACCGTCCAACGGACTGTCCTCAACATAGTCCTAGGCTTTACTTCTTATTGTCTCATGCTAGCTGTTGCCAAAGCTGTCCGTCCCTGGGAGAGGGATCCCTCCATACTGTGGTTCTCCCCAAGATTTCTTCTTTTCCCACTGGGCTTTGGAGTTTTTTCTTGCCGGATGTGAGGGTCTAAGGCGGTGGTTGCTTCGTTTTGTCTCGTTACTGTGAATTTGACATATTAATATTATGCTTATTCACTGTTTTTATTTTTACCGACCAATGTAACATCTTGAAGCCTCTGAGGCAGCTGTTGTTGTGATGCTGGGCTATGGACTCTATGCACAACTCAACCACTTCCTGAACTTCAGGAGGCTCCTTGTTTCCTGTCTTTCATGATAGGACGAGCTGATTAATGCAGGTGTGTCTGACCATTACTGTTGTGGTTACTGAGGTCAGGGACACCTGGATTAATCAGCTCGACCTATCATGAGAGACAGGAAACAAGGAGCCTCCTGAAGTTCAGGAAGTGGTGAAGTTGTGCATAGAGTCCATACAAAAATACATTGATTGATTGATGGAGTTCCTCCACTCACAGGTCCAAACGTCTCCCAGCAGCAGCCGGACCGGACTGAGCAGCTCTCACACCAGGATCCAGAACCAGGAAGGAGTGACACTTTAGCCCCGCCCACCAAAGTAACCCCACCTCTCACTTTGATAGATATTGATGGAGAAGACAGTTTAAAGGGAAAGCTTCTGCAAACTGTCCTCATCCAGTGGTGATGAACTGTAAGAACCAGAAAACCACAGGCTCATTACCACTGTCCACATTCAGTTACTCTGTTTCTAGAACGAATGTTTGAGGAAAGCTCATCTTTGTCCTTCCTGCAGTTTGCATATGCAGCCTGAGTGTTTTCAAAAAGTTGAGTTTTCCCCTGTTTCCATGGAGACGGAGTTGGGGCTTTTATGGAAAGTTCCTCCTGTGTTTCCAGCTGGATTCCAGGGACGCTGGGCGCCAGGACTGCGTAAACAGACACCAGAACGCAGCAGAAACGTTCTGTTCACACCTGAACAGGTTGCAGTGCAGCCTGGTGCCACAGCTTCACCTGAGGGAGGGGAAACATGCAAACTCAGAGCGGCCTGAAGCCTAGTTAACAGGTTCTGGACATGTTGACTCCCAGATCATCTGAAGTAACCAGGCTGGTTCCTGCTTCAGTCTGATATTTTACAGTGTTTCCCGGCTCACTGTGGCAGGAAGCCGTCGACTCGGCTGGTTTCTACGACCAGATTTTTTCCAGGTTTTTCCAAAGGTGCAACTTGTCAAAGCAACCTGGCGCATTTATCAGTCCGAACACCTGCAGAAAGAACATAAAGGAAGGGTTCAGTGGATTCAGTGAAATGTGAATGAATGTTTCTCCTTTGTTGGATGAGTTGTAACTCCGCCTCCTCGCCCTCCACCCCCAATCCAAATGGCCTGCAGCCACGGGAGGGCAGAGGGCAGCTCTCTAACCCCCCCGCCCCCCCCCCCAGCCCCTGCCCCCTCCTCCCAGCCCCCAGCAGGGTGTTTACCCTGCCACCTTCTTTATATCAGTGAATAAATAATGGCAACATAAAGTGCGGAGCGGAGCAGAGGCTGAGATTGGGCAACAGTGGCGGAGGCGTGGCCGACTCTGAAATATTAATGATCCTGATTACTTTGCTGCGGAGACGCCGGGCTTCCTGACAGACTCGGCCTTTGTTGTGAACAAGCAGCCGCAAATCATAATGGAGATCAGAGGACACACAGGAGAAACACTCCGGTCACACACACACACACACACACACACACACACACACACACACACACACACACACACACACACACACACCAGGAAGCAGCAGAGAGCAGGAGCATGGAGGTCTGACAGTCCGTCCACTGCTGCTGAGTCTGGACAGAGGACAGGATGGACAGGGTTAGGACGGAGGGGGGACGGTGGATGGATGGATGGATGGATGGATGGATGGATGGATGGATGGATGGATGGATGGATGAAGGATGGATGATGGAGGGATGAAGGATGATGGATGGCTGATGGATGGATGAATGGATGACGGATGGATGGATGAAAGATGTATGAAGGATGATGGATGGATCATGGATGCCTGATGGATGGATGAAGGATGGATGAAGGATGATGGATGGCTGATGGATGGATGGATGGATGACGGATGGATGGATGAAAGATGGATGAAGGATGATGGATGAATGGATGGATGGCTGATGGATGGATGATGGATGGATGAAGGATGGATGAAGGATGATGGATGGCTGATGGATGGATGATGGATGGATGAAGGATGATGGATGGATGATGGATGGCTGATGGATGGATGAAGGATGGATGAAGGATGATGGATGGCTGATGGATGGATGATGGATGGATGAAGGATGATGGATGGATGATGGATGGATGAAGGATGGATGAAGGATGGATGAAGGATGGATGAACACCATTTCATTGTAAAACCTTTTAAACTTTCTCTCTGAGTATTTGGTGATTCTGTGTTTCATCAGACCCTCGTCGGTCAGAACCTGTCCTGGTGTCTCCAGTCTGTCTCTCCAGGCGTCATGATGATGGTTCTGTCCCCCATGCTGGAGGAAAGGCTTCAGGTCCTCTGT